>NC_143016.1:168976313-169276313 GCF_055824585.1 Amblyomma mixtum | reverse complement strand
AAGAATTCTTTTTCTTTGGTTGTCATATGGACACAAGGTATACTGACACATGTCTATCCACCATGGTCTATCGCGAGTGCCTTCTCAATCTCGCGCACCAGCTTGATGGCACCGGCCACATCAACGAAAGGAGGCCTTACATGGTGCTGCCGTACATCCACGGCATCACGCACAACTTGAAAAAAAAATAGGCTCAAAATTCGGCGCAAAATCCCGTGTTCTGTCCCCAACAATGGTTACACGATGTACCGCCAAGTCAACGGGAGCTGCGTTCGTCGCACTTGCTCGAAAAAACACGAGGAGCAATTCTGCGCGTGCAAAGACGACGTAATCTACAACATACTGTTCTCTTGTGGGCGAGACTAGATCGGCGAAACTGGCCGAAGTATTAATGACAGAGCCCGAGAACACGTGACATTTGTCAAAGGGGCCCCATCTAGCAACCTTGCCCTGCATCATCGGGGCCATAAATGCAATGTAACAGTCAGGCAGGCCGCGATGATTGGAAACAGCAGAGACAAGCTGGTGCGCGAGATTAAGGACGCACTATGGGTCAGAAACATGGAGGATACCGAGCAGGACTCAGCTTAAGTTAAGGACAATGCAACGAGTATGGAAAGAAAAATTATAGGTTTAACGTTAAGAGACCGGAACAAACGCAAGTTAATGACATCCTTGTCAAAATCAAGAGGAAGAAATGGGCTTCGGCAGGGCATGCAGTTTGAAGTCAAGGTAACCACTCGTCCTTAAAGGTGGTGGTGGTGGTGGTGGTGAAAACATTTATTACGAATGAGCAAGAGGTATGTTTGGATCAGCCCGTAAGGGACCGATCCTTACAAACACTAGGTGGAGGTCCCTAGTATGGGACCCCAGTGGCGGTTGCCGCCGCCCGGGCGCGCCCAACTAAGGCTTGTTGGGCCTGTAAGTCGTGGCAGCCGAGCAGGGTCGCCTCCCAGTCCTCCCGGGTTGGGTTGGGGATGGGGGGAATAGCGGGGTTGGAGGGGCAGGCCCACACCATGTGATAAGTGTCAGAAGACACTGCACTACAGTGGGGGCAGCTGCCGCTAAAGGAGGGGTCAAAATGTTTTAGCGCTGCCGGGCACAGCAATGTATTGGTGAGAAGGCGGAGAACGAGCCGCTCATCCGCCTTCTTCAGGCCTTTACATGGGCTAGGGTAAAGGCGATGACAATTTTGATAATATGTTGTAATATCTTTGAATGTATAGACCGGATTAAAATCGGGTTCCTGATCGGACGGGGAGGAGAAAACAGCCCGGTGAGAGAGCGCGCGGGCGGCTGCGTCTGCTGCCTCGTTTCCTGCCAACCCCTGATGAGCAGGGGCCCATATGAGGTAACGGTGTGCGGGGTCCGTATCCCGTATGCAATTTTGGTATATTCGATAGGCTAGGAAGGGAGTGCAGCCTTGTTCGACGTTCCGACAGGCCCCTCGCGAGTCGGTGATTATGTATTTTGAATTGGAATGTGAGGCCGCGAGAGCAATCGCGACCTCTTCTCCTTGTGTTGCACTGCGGGCTCTGAAAGTTAGGCCGTTAACTGTGTTGCTGTTGTGAACTACCGCGGCCGTGTACCATCCCCCGTGGTGAGGGCCGGATGCGTCCACGTAGTATACACCTGTTTTGTTGCCATAATATCGGGCTAGCGCTTCCGCTCGTGCCAGGCGCCGACCATTATGGTCTTCATGTGACATGTTTGCTGGAAGAGGCCGCACGTGGAGGGCACGTCTCCACAGTAACGGAGTGGATTCCAAGAGAAGGCAAGCGTAGCATGGGGCGGCAGAAAGTTAGGTTGGCGCATGATATTGCCACGCGCCTAACGCGCCGCGCGGCCTCCGCGCTGAGTCGAAGACGACGACGAAGCGGCGGTGGGCTCTCGTGGCGCGCTGTTCTGTTCTGTGTCGTGGAAGCTGGCTCGATAATTAAAAAGAAGGCTCCCGGTCTTGGGTTCTCCCCGACGTCTACCTTCACGGCTCCTCTGGTCGTGACAATATTAATAAGTTTGCGGAGGTAGGGTGGCCACCACTGGCAACGGACAGGGTTAATTGGAGAGACATGGAAGAGGCCTGTGCCCTGCAGCGGGCGTAGTGAGGCTGATGATGATGATGACGACAGATCATGGTGGAAAGACATGTGTCATTATGGTTTCAGTCAATCTGAGAAGCAAATTGAAAGAATTCTTGCACAGTGCATAGACTCAGAAGTAGTGCTTCACCACATCTAACGAATAACAGAAGGAAAAAATGTCATGCCGCCTCTATATAGGTTGTCTTTCCCGTCAGTGAAGTTGCTTGATAATGTCAGAGTTGTGCTTTGTCTTAAATGCGCGTGCGTCTATTCCCATGCTGGCGCCACTGAAGGAATGTAGAGCATGGCCGTCTCTGCTAAGTGATACGCAAAGAGGACAAGGTGCTGCAGGGACCCATTAACTGCATCGGGTCATGACCTTCATATTCAGCTCAAATGTCTTCTCAAGTGCTTTAAACCGAACTTCTGAATGAGACAAAGCTCAGTTGAGGTGTTTCTCAAAGCTTTTCAGAGGTCTAATAGTGTACACAATTATTTATTGCACATTTCTGGAAAAACCATTCACCTACCAGTTTATTTGTTTATCGCGCAACCATAAATTTTGTATCTCTATGTGCAGCGCCAGCCTTTTCAAGTTCTGAACATCTCTCCTAAAATTTTGAAAAATTCTAATCTTGAACCTGTGTACAAAGTCGCAGGCATGTCCCCGGAGTGGGTGTATTATTTTTCTCACATTTTTGGACTCAATACTGCAGGTGAGATGGTTTCAAGGTACCCGATCGATTACTTGGGATTTCCGAATTTTTCTTTGCAGCGAAGCTCTCCACTCCAATCCCCTTTGCGATCTTACATTTTCGCGCCACCTAGGCAACTCTACGGGTAGTAAGTAAGGCTCACTGCTTACACGTCTGTTCCATCCTCAGGGCGTGTGAGAAGAGAGAAATTCGCCTTGCCGTCGACCATCTGTTCACTCTCGCGTTCCAGGTAGGTGCAGACGCCTTGGTTTGTCTGGGATGTCGATTCCGCCAGATAGCTTATCTCGAAGCTAGAGAATATCTGCGGACGAACAGGGAAAATACACATTTTTAATAGACAGTCCGGTTTAAAATGTGGCCCCTCTAAGATGCTGGTGGCAGGAACTGCCGAGTTGTTGGCACTGTTTCGGAATTTCTTGAACTCAATTAAATCCTCCTGGTTTCTTGTTGTTAGAAAACAAGACAACATTTTATTCTTCACATCGATTCGTTTTAGCAGAGCACTTGTTAGCTATTCTTTCCTGGCCTTTCTATGCTTCTTTATAGTCATCATGGAGAAGGTTGCATCTTAAAGTTTCATTAGTTTTTCAGTAAATGCATCGTAAGCTCGTGATGAGTCTGTTTCGTGATATACTCCTTCCCAGTTAATAGACGACATCAAAGTACAAAATCGGGCAATATTCTTATCATCATAAATTCTCCGCATGCGAACAAGGCCGTTAATGTTCTTTTTCTCTGAAAAAAGTGAAAAGATTGGCAGATGATCACTGATCCCCGATGAAAAAACACCCGATGCAGTTCTATTTTCCGGAATACTTGTAAAACAGATCAATTAATGTTTCCGAGTATTTTGATATGCGCGTCGGTAAATCAATGGTATTCTCACAACCATTAGAAAGCAAAATTTCACTTAACGTGAACTTTGAAGAAGTATCTTCCATAAAGTCAATGTTAAAATTCCCACTTAATATAATGCGCCACTTATTCAGGTTAGCGAGCTTGAGGAAGGACTCAATCCATCGAAAAAAAATGATCCAAATCACCTTGAGGTGGGCGATACAGTGCCATTATGGTAATGGTATGACAAAGTATGCATACTGCTTCAAAGTCATCGTGGACACGTGAATAATCTGGCACGTTATCGAAAGATAAGTGGTTTCGAACATATAGAGACACACCACCACCACGCCTTCCGTCTCTAAAAACTGAAACTGGTTTGTAGTCTGCAAGCTGAATAACATCTGAATTTGAATTAAACCATGTTTCTGTAAAAGCAATAAAGTCGAAATGAATGTTAAGATTGTGTAATTCTGCTTCTAACACTTCGACTTTGTTTTTCAGGCTCTGGGAATTTAAATGAAAAAAAGACAAAGTGTTGCGCGAATTGTAGGCATTACTCTTCAAAATTTTGTTAAATGACTCAGAAGTGAAGTATGCCATTTTTGAGCAAGTTCACTGCGCAGCCTCACATCTTGGTGCATTTAAACCATTTTATCGGCGTCTGCCTCGCAAGCGATCCTGATAACCCGAGCGCCTGGCTGTTTCCGAGCAAACACCTTTCCTTCCCTCGACCAGACGAACTCATACTTCATTTCTTTAGCTTTACTTTTAGCGAGCCACATCAGTTTCTTGTTGAAAGGGGTCAGGTGATCAAAAAACCAGGCATCGTTATCACACTCTTTACGCTTCGAGAACCAGTCTGCCTCAGTAGATCGTTTGGCAAAACGAATTAGAAATACGGGGACCCTGTCTGATTCGCAAGGAAGACAATGTAGCCATTCAACGTCGCTTTCTAAAATGGAGGGCAAATCAAGTTTCCTCGCAAGATCGTTAACTTTGTCTAGCGGCTTTGCACCATCTGTCACATGCAGCCCATGAATTTCCATTTTCTGACGTCTACTATACTGAGTTAGGTCGGTCTGTTCTTGGCGCAGATTTTGAATTTCAAGCCTGGCGTGGTTTTCCTCAGTGTTGTCAACTCTCTTGCGAAGGAACTCGATTTTTCTTTCATGTCCCTCCGATATTTCCAGTAGTTTGTCGTAGCTGTCAAACATGTTTTGGAGGGACGTTTCAATCTTGGACACAGTTTCTGTCATGGTTGTCAAGTCGTCCACTTTTGCTGTAAGGTGTGCCAGTGCTTTACTGATGTCACTAAGCTGTTTGCTTGAAGCAACAGGAGTCTGATTACTTTGAGATCCGCCACCATCATTGGTGCGAGACGCTGGTGTACGGCATGTCAAGCATTTCAGAGCTTTTCTTGTTTTAGCATCTTTGCTTTTAAAAACCGTTCTCCAACTCCGGCACACTTTCCAATATGGTATTTCTGGCAACAATCGGCACTTTTCATACAGTCCTCTCCTTCTTCAATGGTCCCATAACAAGCAGAGCAGAGATAATCATTTTCGAGTGGCATTTCACACACAAAGTTGGATGCTAGTCCAGGGACAGCAGCGGCAACGGCAGGTGAAAAAAAAGTGGAACCAAGTAGCAGAAAAACTAATATGCGAAGTCAAAAACAGTTGTCTGAGCGCTTTGAGTTTTCCCCTGCCGCCGCCACCGCTCACGATCCGTCTGTCCGTGCTAGCTTCGTGAATTCTTTGGTAGCAGGCCGCGAAATATAGATCACTAAGTCCAGGAGCGACTCTGGAGCCGATGCAAACTCCACTCCTTTGAACATACTCACCGCTCGCCCATCCCACTGCCCCAGTGCCATTCATCTTCCAACAATCAGGGATTAGAATTCACTACCTGAAGAGGTTTTTACGTGTGCTAACTTCAAAGAGGTCATTACCAATATCTTTTAACCACTAAAAATCCCCTTCTGAAACTTTCATTTGTGGCTATTTTAGATCTGACGAAGATGTATCTCGGAGTGCTTTTATATCTGCATGCATGAATTTTAAACATATGTGTGTACGTAAGCTGCTATTTATTCAATTCTGGGTAATCATTTCTTGCAATTTGCTTTTGCCCTCCCTGCTTGGACCAAAAACCTCTGCAGTATCATGGAAATAAATCTTCCCTGTGTAGCGTTGCAAGGCTGGCTTGCTGCCGTGCCGCATACTTGGCCTCTCACGTTGGCCACCAAGGCAAGGGAAAGCAAGCATGCAAAAATGAAACGACCGGCCATTCTGTCAGCACCTAATTCCTGGTAAAAGAAAGTTCGTTCTCTGTTGACTTTGTCGCCGCGCTTTATAAAGCCCCTCTGGCATGCGTGCAACAACAACCCTATCCAATCAGAGTGCTTCCTATGTACGCAGATCTAGGCGGTCTTTCGAACAAACAGCAAGAAAAATAGTACACTATGTTTCCTGTGCAACTAGCTTTTGCGCGTGACGCAAATGTTTCACCTCCACATTCCTTTTGCACTGCCGCGAGCGTTCCATTTTTGAAAACATGCTGTGTAGTGTTTTGTTAGACACGTGCGTAGCTCCGCTAGAAAACGGGCTTCCGTTTCATTTATTGCGCAGAAGTGTGAGATAAGCTGCCGGCTTATGGAGAGCAGTTATTTTGAATTCACTTTAATATCTCCCCTCGTATCGACGTCACAGAAAAAGTGGCACTTGGAATGTTTTCGCTGCGTGTTCTGGAGGTCATACGCTATCTCTTTGCACCACTCTTTTTGTTTTTTTATGAAGCTCGTGGGATGGCATAACAGCGATGTTTGCTGTAGCAAGTGCCACCGTTGCAACTATGTTGCTATACAGCTGCAGCCGACCTTAGCATGATATAGAAGCGCTGCACGTGGCAGGAAATTACTGCCGCGAAAGGACAGCGCGCGCTGTCGACGTATCGCGCTCATGTAGTGAACGCGACATTGGATGCAGTCTTTTACGACAGCCCTCAAAAACTGTGACAAAAACAAACGTACTCAGGGCAGAATAGCTTTTCTATTGAAGCTTTAAAGAAAACACCAAACAAATTATTGAAGGAATCAACACCCTCTTCTTCGCCTTATTGCGGGCAATTTCGGTACAATTTTGCACTTCTTTAAGTAAGTTTCAGCCGAACGATATATACGATATGTATTTTTATTACATATACAGGGTGTCCCAGCTAACTTGGACCAAGATTTATAAAAAAAAAAAACAAGCGTTCTTCAGAACTGAAATCTCGTGGATGTTGTTAAGGTTTATCTTAAGTTACAGTACGATTTTTTCGCTTCTCCTATTTGAATAATTAGTCGAGATAAAGAAATTAACTTTTTAAATATAGTTGAAACGTTCAGGCGTCAATAGGAAAGTTGTGGAGCTCCACAAATATCGTCCAACCCAGGCACTTCCAACGAGATGGACTTAGCATGGCTGTTTTTATTCGGGAAAAAAGAAAGCCCGCGGAGTTTAAAAAATACCACGTGACAGCGCGCTCCGTGCGCCCGGATGCGCCGCGATTACAGCGCTCTCATCCGTGCTTTGTAAGAAACATCACCCGCTCCGGGCCTTTCGTGCTGCCCAAGAGAGTTTCGCGTTTTGCTTGGTTCCAAGATAAGCGCCAGTGGGTTCGGGCGGCAGTCGAAAGAAAGAGCTGCTCCCGTTTCTTCGGCGATAATTGCGCTGTCACGTCAGCAGAATGCATGCGGAGGAACGATGACAATCTCATGAGTTTGAAATTGGGAGGAAGTTTCCAACAAGCAAAGAAGCATGTAACAAACCCGATAACGTCGTGTGAGCTACGCTGAAAAGCAGGAGCCGCGCTTTCTTTCAGTTGCCGCCCGAACCCACTGGCGCTTACCTTGGAACCAAGCACATTCCGAAGCCCTGTCTTAGGCAGCACAAAAGACCCGAAGCCGGTGATGTTTCTTACAAAGCACGGATGAGAGCGCTGTAATCGCGGCGCATCCGGGCGCACGGAGCGCGCTGTCACGTGGTATTTTTTAAACTCCGCGGGCTTTCTTTTTTCCCGAATAAAAACGGCCACGCTAAGTCCATCTCGTTGGAAGTGCCTGGGTTGGACGATATTTGTGGAGCTCCACAACTTTCCTATTGACGCCTGAACGTTTCAAGCTATATTTAAAAAGTTAATTTATTTATCTCGACTAATTATTCAAATAGGAGAAGCGAAAAAATCGTACTGTAACTTTAGATAAACCTTAAAAACATCCACGCGATTTCAGTTCTGAAGAACGCTTGGTTTTTTTTTTATAAATCTCGGTCCAAGTTAGCTGGGACACCCTGTATAACGTGTTTTGCAGTGTCTATAGCAGCGCAACGGGACGGCCAAGGAGAGCGCTTCAATATATCCTTTAAAAGAATGTGAACCAAAAAGCCCAGCTTGAAGTTTTGCTAAAAACTTTGATTCGCCTATACTTTACCAAAGCTTCAAAACTGTGCAGTCCGCTTTTGTACAGTTAGCTGGTGGTTGTGGGCTTGGCAGGAATTCTCCTTTATTAATTATTCGAGTCACTATGTATTCCTGTCTAATTAGAATGGTCCTCAAATACAGGAGACCGGTTAATTTTACACAAGCACATAAAGTAAACACTACAACTGCTGACAGCCTGGAGTTCGGCCAGTTGGTGAATATTAAACATGACAGAAAACAACACGCAGAGACGGGTCAACAAACGGACTACGCACATTCATTATTACAGCGCAACGACGGTAGGTAACCAACTCGCCCAAAATGTTGTATTGGTCAAATGTTTAGGGGAATCCCCCAAGGTGGAGTAGATTTGTATTAACGGAGTAACTACTCATTAGCATCCACCCGAGCGCAGCCATACGGCTACAAAGGAAAGCTGGACAGCTTTCTCAGAAACTTCGTAGTTAAAGAAAAATTCGTCCTGGTCCGGGGTTCGAACCCAGGACCACCGCTTCACAGGAGCAGTCGCTCTACCAATTGAGCTAACCAGGACGGCAAGCTTATGGTAGGACGAGAGCGAATTGATCAATAACTAGAAGTGGGAACTGTGTTGGTCAAATGTTTAGGGGAATCCCCCAAGGTGGAGTAGATTTGTAATAAGGGAGTAATTACTCATTGGCATCCACCCGAGCGCAGCCATACGGCTACAAAGGAAAGCTGTACAGCTTTCTCAGAAACTTCGTAGTAACTACGAAGTTTCTGAGATCTGGAGAATTGCCACCTGGCCACTAGTGTCATCACAGCATTCTAAGACACTGCGGGCAACCTGAATATTTGTAAAAATAGACCGCCCTTTAATCCCGCAGGTCTGATGCGGACCAACTAAGTAATGAATCACAGTCTGCAACCTTCGCGCCAGAACCTTCATGTAAATTTTGTACTCGACGTTCGTGAGTGCTATCGGTCGGTATGCTGTTACCAATCGTAATCTATGTCGTCCGTTTTGGGAATAAGCACAGTATGGGACGAACCATAGGATGGAGGCAGTGCTTTTATTTTAAAGGCTTCATTAAAGATAACCTTCAAGACCGGGGAAATTACAAGTTTAAATTCTTTGTAGAATGCCGCGCTGAACCCGTCGGGTCCAGGCGACTTACCCGGGTTCAAACTGTCAGCTGGTGAATCGTTTCTTGTTTTTTCGGGACACAAGAGACCCGTTTTTGCGCACCGTATGCCAAGTTAGGCTGCGGCGCCTCCTGCCGGAGTACGTAGTCGGAACTGCTGAGGTTTACTGTAGGGTCCGCGGTTTTTACCGGGAAATCGTTGCCAGTGTAAGGTTTCTTTCCGCGCGGTTTTCGAATGACTATCTGTCCACTGTGAAACGAAAGAAACTGTACCGTGCTTTGTGCGATGTAGTTTTGCCCGTGCTCTTGTACAGGGCCTTATTCAGTGGAGGCCCAGGCAAAGATGTTTTAAAGAGAGTGAAAAAAATTCAGGTGCCGCCAGGAACAAAAACCTTCTTTTTTAAGCTGCACACCGGAACCTTACCGGTTAAAAAATGTTTAGAGGGAAAGGAATTATTTTTACCCTGGGGATCTCACTGTTTGATTTGCAGGAAGCCGGAAACAATAGACCATGTTTTTTTACACTGTTGGGAAGGGGTTTATTTTTTAGATGTGTTGCAGCGAACCTTAAAGAAAGAATTTCCGCTAGACCCGTACGGCATTCGGTACTTATCTGTTGAAAATGAGGATGGGGCGCCTTTCGACTTAATAATGCTGACAGGCCTCCACTGTATATGGCGCTCCAGAATGGCAGGCTACCATTGTGACCGAGACGCAAGGCCTGGCAGGATTTACTTTCGCGAAAATATGGACATGTTTCTGGCCATTCAGACGGCCGCTGCGGACCCTCCGGAGTGGCTCTCAAAACTAGAGCCGCTCTGTACATTGCCTGAATTTTAATTAGACGAAGCCAGATTCATGCTGGCTGACGACGAGTCGTATGTACATAGCGTTTATTGTGTTTTGTTGATTGTTTGTTTTCTCCAATTTTCTTTGCAAAGGCCAGGCAATAAAGAAAAAAAAAGTCCTGGTTAGCTCAATTGGTAGATCGACTGCTCCGGTAAAGCGGTGGCCCTGGGTTCGAACCCCGGACCAGGACGAATTTTTCTTTAACTACGAAGTTTGTATAGCTTTCCGTTGTATCCGTAAGGCTGCGCTCGGGTGGATGCCAATGAGTAATTACTCCCTTATTACAAATCTACACCACCTTGGGGGATTCCCCTAAACATTTGACCAACACAGTTCCCACTTCGAGTTATTGATCAATTCGCTCTCGTCCTACCATAAGCTTGCCGTCCTGGTTAGCTCATTTGGTAGAGCGACTGCTCCGGTGAAGCGGTGGTCCTGGGTTCGAACCCCGGACCAGGACGAATTTTTCTTTAACTACGAAGTTTCTGAGAAAGCTGTATAGCTTTCCTTTGTAGCCGTATGGGTGCGCTCGGGTGGATGCCAACGAGTAATTACTCCCTTATTACAAATCTACTCCACCTTGGGGGATTCCCCTAGACATTTGACCAACACAGTTCCCACTTCGAGTTATTGATCAATTCGCTCTCGTCCTACCATAAGCTTGCCGTCCTGGTTAGCTCAATTGGTAGAGCGACTGCTCCGGTGAAGCGGTGATCCTGGGTTCGAACCCCGGACCAGGACGAATTTTTCTTTATCTACGAAGTTTCTGAGAAAGCTGTATAGCTTTCCTTTGTAGACGTATGGCTGCGCTCGGGTGGATGCCAATGAGTAATTACTCCCTTATTACAAATCTACTGCACCTTGGGGGATTTCCCTAAACATTTGACCAACACAGTTCCCACTTCGAGTTATTGATCAATTCGCTCTCGTCCTACCATAAGCTTGCCGTCCTGGTTTGCTCAATTGGTAGAGCGACTGCTCCGGTGAAGCGGTGGTCCTGGGTTCGAACCCCGGACCAGGACGAATTTTTCTTTAGCTACGAAGTTTCTGAGAAAGCTGTATAACTTTCCTTTGTAGCCGTATGGCTGCGCTCGGGTGGATGCCAATGAGTAATTACTCCCTTATTAAAAATGTTGTATTATGGCACTTCACACACGTGTCACCGGCGCGGCTGCGACATCACCCACCGGGCAGGCACCTACACTCCGCTGGCTTTTCCCGCCAGCTTGGAACGATAGCGTTCAATACAGGCCCAACATAAACACCCACTATGAGAACCTTACAGAGCGTCATGGATGGCATGTTTGCTGCCCGTGCGTGGGGGGAGAGACGGGCCTCTTCTGCTCGGCACAGGGAAAGCGCGCGGACGTGTCGCGCGCCGCTCCGATCTTCGTCGGTGGGCGACCTCGTGGTGGGAACATGTTCCCGCCAGTCCCGTCCCGTCCGGCCTCGGAGTTTTCCCTTGCCCTAGCGTGGGCGAACATTCGCTCGTAACAGTGCTAGTGAGTCGGACGTCCTCGATTCCTCAGCGTATTTTGTTGCTAGCTGGCGTTGTTGTTGCTGCAGCAATAAATGCCTTGTTTGTGTCACCCAGTGTGTCGTTCCTTTGTTCGCTCAGAGCAAGGACCGCCTTGTTCGGCGTGCGCTCGGTAGCGTACGCGACCACGGGGTGGGGTCCGGCGGCTTTCAACTAGGTCAGCCGCGGCTGAACGGGATAAACGCGTTTGTCTCCCCAATTGAAACCCCACATCAGGCAGCCCAACATGGGGCCTGCTCTTGGAACATTAGACGACTGTCTCTTCGGTTCGAGCAACGCTGTTTGTTTGGACTGGACAAGTGCTAGGTCTAGCGTGAATTCTGATCGCTAGGATTTGCGGCATGCTTTCTTGAGTGCGAGGTCTATTGCGCTGCAGCATGTTTGGACTTTTCGACATGCTCAGCATGTTTTTATCAAGTTTTTCTTCCTGGAGTTTCGTCACAAGAACCACTTGGTCCGCATCGAGGGAGCGCGAGGCCTAGCGCCCGCGGAGTTGCCGAGCCCGAAGCGAGTGAGTACGGAAGCCGCGTGGGTGGTCCAAGTTTTCTGTATATATTTTTTCGCTGTCTCTGTTTTGACTGTGGGACCCGCGGCTCCGGGAGCCGGGTGGCCTGGGCCACGGGTGCCGTACGAGCTCGCTGGTATTGCAGCTCGGCACCGGGCGCTCCGACACCCACTGTTGAGGACGGAGGGGCCCTGGATTTGGGAGGGTCGTTCAGGCACGCAGGTCCCAGCTCCGAAGGACGCTGGCGAACTCCATTAAGGAGGATACCGTACAGAAGGTTTATTTCACATATTTACAGCCGAGATGAGAGTGCTCTGATCACAACACAACATACTGCTAAATACGCTTGGTATTCCCCAGATTCCTGAGAGAGAGAGAGACTCTTTAATAAAATACAGAGAATTTAGCCAGCGTTTAAAAATCGCTGGCATGCTACTCTGCGTAGGGAGGGGAATTTGGGAGATAAAGACAGAAGGAGAGCAGCGTGGAAGAGGTAAAAAAAAACGAAGATAAAATGCGGCCGTGAAATGGGTACTAAGGATGCAATGGCGAGTATTGATGTAACCTATGGAATAATGGAGTGCATAGTCCGACAAATGGGCTGACGAAGAACGCTACGCAATCGGATCGGCAGTTGATGACGCTGGTGGTGACACCCACGGCAGGGGGCGGTGCTGGGCTCTCTCGCAGCTCGGGGTATGGGAGGGGTTGACACAGAGTCATCAAACATTGATGTGTCGCTTTGATCACTGCGGCAAGTCTTCTGCTCGTTCCCTCCCAGCAGGTGAACGAACGTCCTCGAACTCCCCCACCGGATGTCCAAAGCACGAGACCTCTGTCGAGGACACAGCCGTCTTTCGATTAACAGCAACAGCTTGACCCTGTGAGCACCACTCCGTCGTCCGGCGACCCAGGGTAGACTCGGCCGCTGGACGCCGCCGCCGTCGCCGGTGCTTAGCCTTCGCCGCATCTTTGCTTAACGACGACCCACGTCTGGTAGTAATTTCTTCCCAGGCCCGTGTACCCTGATCTTAACAGCTCCTCCGCGGCCAGGAGAATCTCGATCGGCAAGTGGTCACAATCACTTGCCGAGGAGAGATGGGCTTGAGTTTTAGTATGGGATGCCTATCTTGATCTTCTCTGCGAGCACACAGCAGAGTCCTAATCCTCGTACAAGGGAGGCATTAGTCGAACCAATCACGCTACATTGTGCCACTCTCCGGGCAGTGCAAGAAATTCACCCGAGATCCGCCAGGCTATTATACAATACTAATGCGTTAGAAACATAAACTCCAAACTTTGCAGTTGACAGCAGTAGTCGTGGCCATAAAGCGAGACTGCATGTAACCTCATAACCACTGAAGTCAAACCGCCACGTAGCACGATTTAGGCGTGGTCTCTGAAAGTTTTGAACCACAACTGAAATTTCGATGAAAAATGCAAAGCTGATATCACCCTAATACCCTCTGTCAACTAAAAGAATTTGTCTCAGTTCAAAATTTTGCCCAGCTCATCCTTACATGATCTTTCCGAGAAAACACTGTCGAAAAGTTTGCTATCTCGAAGTTGAGACTACATTGAAGCATGCAGGTATAATTCTGCGCCCTGTCATTCAAGCCACATGCCCGTACACTATGATCTGCCAGCTTCTTTCCGTCATTGTGTATTAACCCTATCGGTTAACAATTGTAAAAAAGCCCTTTGGAAAATCCCACCTCAAATGCACTCGCAAGACACAATTTACTCTCAATTACCTGACTTGCCATGACATCACATTCTGTCTTAACATGACAGTTCGCTACATAGGTGAGGATCATCTTTGTTTTTGGCCAAATGAAATAACTCTACCTTTCGCGCCTGTCTACTTTTCTTCTAAGGTTGCATCATAGACTCAACAAAAAAGACAGTCCTTGGTCCTAACAATTTACTCTCGAGGACCCAGCAGAAATTTTCACTGAGCTGAAGCCTGTCATCGCGTGTTCAATCGACACAAGCAACTTGTTCGAAAAGCAAACCAAAACAAAACGACGGATAAGCACAGGATTTTCCCTCTTTTGTGTTCAGGGATTAACATTTCAGCCGCGCCCTTCGGGGTCGCGTCCATTTGGCTTTCCCTCGAGCTGCGGAAGCGTGACGAATCAATTCGCCCTTCTCGTTATTCGCTCCCTGACCCCTGCCTCCGTTTCAGTGCTCCGTCCAGACACTGTGAAAGCCTCGGTAGCGCGTCTAGTGCCGAACCGTACTACACAACAATGGTCTGCGAGCAAGACGATTGCCTGTCCCGCCTTCACACTTTGAGCCGGCTGAACTATTCCCCTTCTGACCCGTCTGCTGACACTGCAGACGCAAACGAGTTTCTCGTGCCCTTGCCTTTAGGCTGGCGTCACAAACTCGCCGTGATAGCTTTCGGCGGCGTTTTTTTTTTTTTTTTGAGGTACCATCCCCCACATGTTGAAAGAATCGCGTTGTTCAGTGCTTCCGCAGTCAGAGTGCTTGACCTCTATTCTCCTTTTTTGAAAGCTGACTGCACGTGTCTTAAGACAACACGAATCTGCTGTTTTTGCCCGTAGCGGCCTTTTTGCTGGCCTACCGCCGCTTTCGCCCCTGGAAGAAAACTTACAGGCATTTTTAGGGAGTTTGTTCTCTGACCTATCCGCACGCGTCGCACGATCAGAATCTACTCTCTGATACGCAGTGCGGTTCTTCTCTTTAGGCTTTGGAACAACCCCATCTTTGTTACAGTTAGCTCTGCTAACTCAAGATGAGAGTCTTTCATTTAGTTTTGCTCCGGCAAAGGTGCGCTCGTCTCTTCACTTTGCTGCGAGCCTCCCGCGTGTACCTCGGGATCAACCACACACTCCTTCGGTTTCTCATACCCACTAAGGGCACACTTTTCTCCGGGTTGACAAACTATCTCGCTGGCGTCGCAGCTACGCACTACCTCTACGCAGTCGACCGCGGGACGTTTCACTGCCTCTGGGTTAGGCGACTCATTCCCTTGAGTATTGTCCTCTTTCGTTTGCGCGTCTTTCTCACTGCCTTCGAGCTCGCCTGGCTCATCTTGGCCATCCACCCTGCGGTGGGACCGTTCTGCCCTATTTTGAGCAAGCTTTTTAAGGCTGGCCTTGATTTCACATTAGGAACCTGTAGATTCGAGCACCTCTACATTTCCTTCTCACGCCCGTGCCGCTTGGACGCCCGAACAAATTTCTTATTCGTGTCGTCGCGCTTGTCCTACTCGCCCACGGTCTGACATGCCTTTCCCTTAAGCTGTCGGGTCGGGTGTTCCACTTTTCCAGCTTTAGCTCTTTGCCGGTCGCACGCTTGCACTGACTCCCGTCTCATGTCAACGCGGTGACCCGGCTCGGCAACGGTTTTGCGGTCTCTCTGGCATCTTCGGAATCTATCACTTTCCCTAACTTGTTCATCCTACACAAGATTAGCCCCACTCAATATCAGAATACATGCCCTTGGTGTGGAGCTTGCCCTACGCTCTACCACATATCGTAGGAATGCACAACGAAACCAAAACACTTAACTGTATCCAACCCGACATATGAGCAGTGGGAGGTGGCCCTGACCAGCGATACCCTTGATCAGCAACTTAAGTTGGTTCAGCAAGTCCGTCAGTCAGCTAAAGCCAGTGGCGCCTTGGACTAGGGGTGCCACCCAAGTTGCTCGAGCAACCTTCCTCATTTTAAATAAAAGTTTTCTCTCTCTATTTCTCTCTCTATCGCAAGGGTTGTCGCGTTTCGTTCCCAACCGGGCCGATTACGCATCTGTTCTGTATCCGCAGCGTTGAGATTTTACCCTCCGCGACAGTCTGATGCTTAGCGGGTTTTCTCTAGGCAGAAGCCGCATCGCACCTAAATGGCTCCCTCATTCTAGCATCGGATCGCATCCGGCCGCTTAGGCACTCTGTCCTAACTCTGAAGCGACGGAATAGAGCTGTCCTTACTTTTCCGTAATTATGCATATCCAAATCTGACAGGCTCAATACGACCTTACCAGGCTGAGGTGGCAAAAGGGTCACTATCATGTAGCTTCAAATGCCTTTCTATAATTTAGATTTCTCACAGATGCTTTCAAATTTGTCAAGAAATTTTGAAATATTTTTGCCTCTCTTGAAAGCTCGCAGCTGAGATTGCGTCAGATCCCAGTTTCCCTCGCCAGTGCTGTGGTCGACTTTTGCTATTATGCGCCTGTGCTCTGCCTGTTGCGCCTTTTCACACAGTTTAAGACTACGTTCTTGTGCATGTTCTTGACACTCTGCTTTCTCGCTCTCTCCTTTTGTCGAATTTCCGCATCCTTCATTCTTGATTGCGCCTCGTAGCATCTCAACTTAAGCTGCAACCTTTTCAACTCCCGCTCCTGTTCCTGAATTTCCCGCTTCTCTTGCTCTATTTCCAGTTTGTCTTGTTGTGCCTTTAGCCGTTGCTCTTCTATTCATTTCCGCTTAACTTCTGCTTTCTATAGCTCGGGTTTCAGGAATTCGCACGTAAACCTAATAGTTTCCTCGTAGGCAGTTTCTAAGAGCGATTTACAGATATCAGCTTTCTATACCCCCTCCTGTACTACCGCACCCAACGCCTCGCACAGAGCTAGCAAATCTGCCTCCGGCCATGTCACGAGATCCATGCTTGCTGCTCCTAGCCCCGGCTTTCCTGTTCAACTGTTGCCGTGAGGTTAACACACGCCTCTTCTAACAACTTCCCTCGATTCCCAGCAGTTCAAAGTTATTACCCAAACATTTGAAGCTGGCAAATGTCAAGCAAAGTGCGAGCACTCACCCAAAGAAGCAACACCATACATCATGGTCGATCCCACCGCTGCCCCCACTTATTGAGGGCGGAGAGGCCCTTGAGTTGGGAGGGTTGTTCAGGCACGCAGGCCCCGGCTCTGAAGGACGATGGCGAATACCATTAAGGAGGAAACTGTACAGAAGGTTTATTTTACATATTTACAGTCGAGACGGGAGTGCTCTGATCACAATACAACATTCTGTTGAATGCGCTTCGTATTCCCTAGATCCCTGACTGGAGAATTAAGTTCGAAGAACGCTGTCCAATCGAATGGGCAGTTGATGACGCTGGTGGTGACACCCACGGCAGGGGGCGGTGCTGGGCTCTCTCGCAGCTCGGGGTATGGGAAGGGGTAGACACAGAGTCATCAAACATTGATGTGTCGCTTTGATCACTGCGGCAAGTCTTCTGCTCGTTCCCTCCCAGCAGATGAACGAACGTCCTCGAACTCCCCCACCGGATGTCCGAAGCACGAGACCTCTGTCGAGGACAGAGCCGTCTTTCGATTAACAGCAACAGCTTGACCCTGTGAGCACCACTCCGTTGTCCGGCGACCCAGGGTAGACTCGGCCACTGGACGCCGCCGCCGTCGCCGTTGCTTAGCTTTCGCCGCATCCTTGCTTAACGACGACCCACATCTGGCAGTAATTTCTTCCCAGGCCCGTGTTCCACGGTCTTAACACCACCGATACGGTGGCGCCGACCCCTCAGAAGCTGCTTCGTGTAGTGAGCAGGGTAGGACCACCCAACAAAGCTGATGTCTCCTCGTGGCTGCGTGCAGGTAACCCGTTTCGGGTCGTTGCGACAATGGTAGTGAGGCCTAAGGCTTTTCATAGCTGCGTGCACCATGTCGGAAGAGACACGACCACCGGACCGTGGTGTTGAGAGGGGGCGCACATAGCTGCACATCCGTTTGTAACCTCGCATGAACTTAGCAGTCTCGTTCAACTCAAGAAAGGGCATCGTTCACTCGAACTTTGCGTTGCACGGCCGCCCGAGACGTTTAGCTAGCGATTTGAGCATTGAGCCACAAGGCCCTTGCGGACGCCGCTTCCCATCCCAAGAACTACGTTAAAGGCATGCGGAGTGTGTTTCGGAAATCTTGCAGATCCAGTGGAGCCACCTAGGCTTGCTGTCTTGTGCACATCGTCTCGCTGCCGCCAGCTGCGACGGAGCGGCCTGTATCCTGTTCGCCGCATCCATCCGGGGCAGCCGTGGCAAGACCAGTCGGCAGGCACTTCCGCCTGCTGTTAGCCTGGCGACTACTGCAGAATCCTGGCCTGCAGTTGTCAACCGACTCCTCTTCGTGGCCTGCGGACACGTAGTCCACCGGCCATGCGAGTCGACCCAGCGGATACCTTCAAGCCGCCTTCGGAATACCGCGGAAGACTGCGTGCAAGCTGTCGGCGTGACCTCCGCTGCAAGACCTGCTTCAAGTACATGAAGACCAGGAGTCTACGCGCGTTGGTCTATTTAAAGTTGGGGGAATGTGGGGACGCATTCGTCCCCGGCGGTTCTCTTCCCCGCATTGCACCCTCTTCTCGTTCCCTGTGGTTAGCTTCCCCGCAATGCACCCTCCTTAGTTGGGTTACTTTAACTAACAGGGGAGGGCGCTGGCATCGCAGCGACACGAGCGCTAACCCGTCCCGTCCGGACTCGGAGTTTTCCCTTGCCCTAGCGTGGGCGAACATTCGCTCGTAACAGTGCTGGTGAGCCGGACGTCCTCGATTCTTCCGCGTATTTTGTTGCTAGCTGACGTTATCGCAGCAATAAATGCCTTGTTTGTGTCATCCAGAGTGTCGTTGCTTTGTTCCCTCATAGCAAGGCCCGCCGTGGTCGGCGTGCGCTCGGCAGCGTACGCGACCACGGGGTGGGGTCCGGCGGTTTTGAACTGGGTCATCCGCGGTTTAACGGGGAAAACGTGCTTATCTCCCCAAATGAAACCCCACAATATTTAACCCTGGGCTTCCTTTAGTACGGCTTGAATTCTGGTTTTGCTTTTGGCCCTTAATGCGAATCTGCCAGCAAGTCCCTGATTCCGCTCTAACACTGACTGAACTTCTGCCATTAAGCACAAGACCGCAACCTCCGAAAGGAATCCCTGGCAACACTATTCCTTTTCAAATACCTCTCATTATTGCATGCCTGTTGTACCCCCATATTGCCCTATGCTTCATTGTCGCAGCCTCTCTTCGCTGTTTATCTCTTGTAGTATTTTCGTGCTTTTCCAGTATGTCCGTCCTGATTTTACCTGTACATCGAAATTCATTCTAAGAGACTGAGTATCTCATGTCCTTGCACTGTAAGTGCCTCATCTTAGGAATCGTCAAATAACTTTAAACCTGACTTAATGGAGCTAAAAGTAAATCCTAAGATGTCTCCTCCTTCTCCACAAGTTTTCAGCAAAATCTGAAAATTTGCCTGGCTATCAGCTAATTGGAGCACTTGTATGTCATGGCAGCGCACTTCTGCGCTGAGGTCAGCTGCAGCTGTATAGCAACAGAGTTGCAACGGTGGCACCTGCTTTCAGCTGTCATCGCTGTTATGCTGCCCCACGAGCCCCACTAAAAAAAAAAGCACACACACACACATACAAAAAAACTGGTGCACCGTGACAGCGTTCGACCTCCAGAACAAGCAGCGAAAACAGCCCAACTGCTACTTTACTGCGACGTCGAAATGAGGGGAGATTTTACAGCGAATTCAAAATAACTGCTCTCCATAAGCCGGCAGCTTATGTCACACTTCTGCGCAATAAATGGAACAGAAGCCCATTTTCTAGAGCAGCTAGGCACTTGGGTACCAAAACACTACGCAGCATGTTTTCAAAAACATAGCGATCGCAGCAGCGCAAAAGGAATGTGGAGATGAAACACTGCACAAGCTACCTGCATAGGAAGGGCGGTGTACTCTTTTATTTGCTAATTGGTCGAAATACCGCCTACATCTGCGTACATTGGACGCACTTTGATTGGATAGGGTTCTTGTTACGCGCATGCCAGAGGGGCTTTATAAAGCGCGGCGACAAAGTCAACAGAGAGAGAACTTTTCTTGTGCCGGGAATTAGGTGCTGAAAGAATGGCCGGTCGTTTCATTTTCGCATGCTTGCTTTCCCTTGCCTTGGTGGCCAGCGTGAGAGGCCAAGTATGCGGCACGGCAGCAGGCCAGCCTTGCAACGCTACACAGGTAAGATGAATGGCGCTGGACTGTGGGATGGGCAAGCGGTGAGCAAGCGAATGCTGCACCTGCACCTTTAAAGCGAAAGGAGAAGTTTTACTGCATTCGAAGTCGTGGTTGTTGGGCACACGCGCAAAATCACTGTTTTGGAAATCTGGCAGTCCACGATGAAGATACTGAATTTAGTTTAATCCAGTTCGCCTTTGCATGAATCTTTTTTTTTTCGCTCACACTGGATGTTCTAGGACGCCACAGAGCTTTGTAAACTGCAAAAGCGAGTGCTTTATAATAAAGGAGACGAAGCTGATTGTTTTATCTCCTACTGCTGGTGTCCTGTAAACAACTGCATGGCAAGCTTGGTAAAAAAAACGCATATGTGGAGAGTTTATTCTTCTCCGCCAAAACTCAGCAGACAGAGAGCCCTACAGAGAGTCATTTGTCCGCCGTGATCTGCGAAATAAGCACTGTTAATTGTATAGTCTCTGCTCAGCCTTCCTAGATTCCGCAGTTTTGTTTCGTCGTACTTCAGACTGCGACTGCAAAACGCGCATTTTGAGTAAAATATAAAACAGCCTCCTTGATCTGAGCAAAAAAAAAACAGAGTCGTTTGCCACACACGGCTTAAGAGGCTTTGATTCAATTGCTCATGATGAACGCAAGAGCTCCAATGAGCGCAGTAGTGCGCGGTGACGCGTATCACTCTGCTCAGAGCTGGAGACTTAGTGCACTTTTTATGGCTTCAGTAGTGGAACGGCGCGTTGATAGCATCAGCATTGCCAGCCTGGTTACCTTTTTGTCGGCCTGGTTACCGTTAATATTCTCCACGTTGGTCCTGAAGATTCTTAATTCTATGGTACCAGCAGATAAAATAAATAATAACAAAAAGGCTGAAATCAGGCTATTAAATATTTAGGTGAAGGTTGGCAATTGCGCAGTTCAGCACTTTCTCCAGCGCCTTTTTTTACACAGCAAGGAACAGGGAGAACTGCACTGGACAACAAGCAATCTTTATTTCAAGACACTACACGTACAGCCTTTGTCAAATGTCTGGAGCCCAGGGGGTTTGCTTCTGAGCCTCACTGTGTGGTTCGTGACGTATCTTCAGCGCTCCAGATTTCCTCTGGGTAAGAAGATTTCTGGTTCTGCCTCCTTCAATGGGTAGGACTTCCCAGAATGCTTCAGGAGTCCCACTGCAAGGCTAAGAAGTAAATCCCCTGGGGTCTAAACTTTTGACAAAGACCGTACGTTGCAAAGCCCACGTGTGCGTGCGAGGGTAACAGGTAATTCCTTTCGTCGCTTTCTTGAGTGAGTGGTTGCAGATGCAAGTGTGAGAGGCTGCGCCCGAGAAAACTGAGAACTTTTCCGGGACTGTTAATAAATCACACATTATTTTCCTTTTTTAATTAGAAGAAAATCAATAATTACTCTCTCCGCCTTTATAAAATGACGGAGCACACTGACGACTATTTATACGCTTTGAAGGCGAAAGCAGTATTTTTTAATTGATTTTTTCTTTTCCTTTCTAATGACACATCTGATATTAGCATCAGTCATAACGAAAAGCATACACTAGGTTCACTTTTATTGGCCAAGAAGCATACGCAGTGTAAACATGTCTTACTTCCAGTGCCACGAAAACGTTTGTACAAATTTCGATGCTTTTCCCTCCTTCTATTTACCGCTCAATGTACTTTAGATTGCCGGGACATGATGTACATACGCAAGTGAATGAAATGTGACTTTCGCCGTGCACGAAAACTTTTTTATAAAAGCTACATACGGGAACATTGCCCGTGAAGACTCGGCTTGAGAAAAAAGGAAACTTTTGTGTCTTCTGTTTACTTGCACCTCTATGATGTTCCTGAAGCAATTGAGCCTTGCTTCATCAACCGTAAAGACGCAGCTGTGTTCTGGGATGCTTGCAACGGACCTTCAGAAATAATTTTATTTACTTCTCATACCACAATATAACTCACCGGAGAACAATATCTTGACGAACCTCTTGATATGTTTTTTATTAGTCTACACAGCTTATGGAAAATTGTAATCATGGGCCAGCACTGTGAACCAATTGTTTCGACGAAATCTCATGGCTGCCAAATTATTGTTCATCTTAGGGAAGTGCATGAACAGACCGTCTTCAAGGCGAAGATGAACTCTCACTTGGTGGCGTGCTCAGCCTTAGCTCCCGTCTATCGTTCTGTTTCTCTGTCTTTTTCATGTCTTGCATGGCGTTACCTAAATGTTCTAAATAGAACATAAGTTTAGTGTAATAAATACAATGCTTAAAGAAAGCGTTTTTTTTTTGGCCCATTGGTTGAGTGCTCGCCTCACAATCTGAAGGTCCTTTGTTCACTTCCCCGCACATTCAGGATAAATTTTGTTTTCTTTGCTGATGACGTCACGAGGCCACGTTGGTTCTAGTAGAACATTGCCTGGCCTCACGCCGGGCTGTGTTGCTGATGAGCCGTATAATACCTTCGTCTCAGAAATCAATACTCTGTTCGAGTGCTCCTGAGATTTTGGCGAAAAGAAAACTTCCTGCATAGTACTTAAATATTTCTTCAAAAACATGCCTCCTGTAGTGGTCTGCTCGACGCCGTCTTACCAGTTTTGTTCGCCTGAAACCTCCGCTTACAACACTGAGCACTGGCTGAGTTGACAGGTCTGCAGTACCATGTAATAAAAATCTGTGTGTACTGTGCCAGAGTTTCCTGCCTACCTCAAACTCTATTGTTCTGTCGTTTGCCTTCCTTCCACCAGGAATGCTTCCATTTATGCTCGGCCCCATTTTGCCAGTGTGGCGTCGGCCTTAAGAAAGGGTCATCTTGTTAAGAAACACATTCTTGCAGACTACAAATCGCTTGAGATCGTGTTTCCTGCGCGATACTTCTCTGTTTATTGTCGTGTGTTAAAACAGGGATGCGAGTGTCAACAACTCGGCACTTCATGCCACCAGCATCTTAGAGGCGCCCGATTTTAAGCCAGGCTGTCTATTAGAAATGGTTTTTTCCCTGTTCGTCCGTAGATATTCTCTAACTTCGAGATGAGCTATCTGGCGCAAGATACATCCCAGACGAGCCAAGGCGTCTGCACCTACCTGGCCCGAGATAGTGAAGAGATCGTCGACGGCAAGGCGAATGCCTCCCTTCTCACACGCCCCGAGGATGGAACAGATGTGTAAGCAATGAGCCTTACTTACTACCCGTCGAAATTGGCCAAGTGGCGTGAGAATATAAGAATGCAATGAGGAGTGCAGTGGACAGATTAGCTACTGAAAAAAATTCGGAAATGCCAAGCAATCGATCGGGTATCTCGAAACCATCTCACCTCATGTATTCAGTTCAGAAATGTGAGAAAAAGAACAAGCCTAGTCTTGAGACATGCCGGCGACTTTGTACGAAGAGTTTAAGGTTAGAATTTTCCTAAATTTTAGAAGAGCAGTTCAGAACTCGAAAAGGCTGGCGCTGCACATATAGATCCAAAATTTGTGGTTGCACGAAATGCTAATAAGCTGGTAGGTGAATGGTTTTTCCAGAACTGTGCAATAAACAATTGCGTGCAGTGTTAGACCTCTATTAGAAAAGCTTTCACAAGCACCTCAACTGAACTTGTCTCATCGAGAAGTTGTGTTTAAAGCACCTGAGAAGACATTTGAGCGGAATAGGAAGGGTAGGATCCGATGGCGTCAGTGGATCCCTGCAGCGGCTTGGAGTCCTCTTTGCGTATGACTTAGCAGGCACAGTCATTCTCTGCATTCCTTCAGTGGCGCCAGCACGGGAACAGACACAAGCGCATTTAAGACAGAGCTCAACGCTGACACTATTAAACTTTACTTACTAGAAAGACAACGTATATAGGGGCGACATCTCTTTTTTTTTGCGGTATTCCTGAGATGTGATGAAATACAACACCTGCGTCTATGCTCTGCGTAAGAAATTTTTTTTTATCTTGCTCTTGAGAAATTTTGCTCTGCGCAAGACATCTCAGATTGACTGAAGGCATACAGACACATGCCTGTCCACCATGGTCTATCGCCAGTGCGTCTGTAATCGCGCACACCAGTTTTTCTCTGCTCTTTCCAAACAATGCGACCTCCCTGACTTTTGCATTGCATTTATAGTACCGATGGTGCAGTGCAAGATTGCGCGATGGGGCCACTTTGACTAATGTCACGTGTTCTCGGGCTATGTCATTAACATTAACGCATCGCCCAGCTTCGCCTATGCAGTATTGCCTAGAAGAGAAAGGTATCTTGTAGATTACGCCTCCTTAGCCCGCGCAGAATTGCTTCTAGTGTTTTTTCGAGCAAGTGCTACGAGCGCTGCTCCCGTTGACTTGGCGGTAGATCTAGTAACCCTTGTTAGGGGCAGAGAACGGGATTTTTGCGCAGTCACTTTTTAGGCTATTTTTTTTTTCAAGTTGTGCGTGATGCCTTGGATGTACGGCAACACCCCGTAAGGCCTCCTTTCGTCCATGTAGCCGGCGTCGTTTTGTCCTGTGCCCACAACAAGGGTTACTCGATGCGCCGCCGAGTAAACGGGAGCAGTGTTAGTCGCACTTGCTCGAGAAAACAAAAGAAGAGATCTGGCGCGTGCGAAGAGGGCGTAATATACAGGATATCATATACTCCTGTGGGCGATACCACAAAGGCGACACTGGCTGATGTATTAATGTCAGAGCCCGAGAACACGTGGCATTACTCAGAGAGGCCTCATCTAGCAACCTTGCCCGGCATCATCGGGACAATTAATGCAATGTAGAAGTCGGGCAAATCGCGGGGATTGGAAGGAACAGAGACAATCCGGTGCGAGAGATCAAGGACGTACTGGCGATAGACCATGGTGGGCAGATATGTGTCAGTATGCCTTCAGCCGATCTGAGAAGCAAACAAAGGAATTCTTGCGCAGAGTATAGACTCAGAAGTTGTCCGTCATCACATTTAATGAATAACGCAACGAAAAAAAATGCGATACGCTCCTATATACATTGTTTTTCCCGTCAATAAAGTAGTTTCATAGTGTCACCGTTGTGCTTCGTCCTTCATGTGTTTGTGCCTATTCCCGTACTGACGTCTCTCAATCTGCGTACTAGCCATCTCAGATACAACCAGTCTTGTTCGACATTCATAGATCAGCAGAGTCCTCATACCACTCCTGAAGCAGTGCTGCAGTGATTAAGCGATGCGCCACTGCCCCGGCCGGTGGATGTTTCAAACACACTCACGGTAGTGCGTGTGAGACTCAGCTTGCTCTTTCTGAGCAGCCTCTCGCGACTGATGATCAACTTAACTGCTCCTTGCCACGGTGGGCAGTTTGCTCACAACCAAGTGGGCAGGTCGCCACCTGCCACTGGTGGCAGTTTGTGATGACGTCAAAAGGTCGCGTGGCCTCGGTGGGAGGTGGCCACCCGCTTTTTAGCGAGAACGCGACACTTATCGCTATAGCGCCGATATACGAATAGTAATTGGCGGTTCATTAGTTGATTCTATTATCATGTGTTTTAGGATTTAGTTTATGTGGTTTAACGCTTCAAAGTGACACAGGCTGTGAGGAACACCGTAGTGGTTGGTTCCGAATAATGTTGACAACCAGGGGTTCTTTAACGTGCAACTACATAGCACAGTACACCGGCCTATAGCATTTCGCCTCCATCGAAACGCAATCGCAGCCGCCAGAATAGGGATATATTCCGCCATAGCATGACAGCCTCATTGCTTTAGAAAGCCGCCTTAATCTGGTGACCGGTGTCAAACCAGGGGAAGAAACTAAAGAAACCAAATCTTCATAGCCAAGGAGTGGGATTCGACCCCGCGGCGGTGTGAAGTTCCGCCGACCGTGCTTCAGACAACTACGCCATGGCTATTCCCCCATCCCTAACCCAACCCGGGAGGACTGGGAGGCGACCCTGCTCGGCTGCCGCGACTTACAGGCCCAACAAACCTTATAGTAGGGCGCACCCGGGTGGCGGTCATCGCCTCTGGGGTCCCAAACTAGGGACTTCCACCTAGTGCTTGTAAGGATCGGTCCCTTCCGGGCTGATCCAAGTAGACCGCCTGTCACTTCCTAGTAAATGTTTTCACCACTACCCATGCAGATTTACTCCTACTCCCTCGAGCTGTGCTTGGCATGTCGTCGTCTTTATCAGTTACCCGCTTTCACACGTGTTCAACTGCCAACATCTCGCATGAGATTTGGAAGCCGTCGTTTGCATCATTTTCCATTCGTGATCACACTAGCATGATTTTATATAAATTGCGACATTATTCGAGCCGAGCATAAACTGAATGATTTGGGTTGAGTGCTTGCAGAAACAATTAAATAAACATGTGTGGTTTGTATGCTTAAAGATATTGGTGCGTACATTGTCAGATGTATTCAAGACAATGTATAACGGTAATGTGTGTGTTTGTGGTTGGCGAAATATTTAGATATGAGAGATGTGCATTGCAAACTGACACCTGGTAATCTGTAAGTTGATAGATGTCTATGTGCCATCTTTGAAAAAAAATAAACCAGCTGCGTTGTTTGCTTCACACTTGTATGGATCTTTATGGAGCCTCACGGCTTCCACAAAGGTGAAAAGGTCTTGAAAGGTGAGGAGAAGGGTTTTCCTTACTTTTGAAATTTCTAGAGCTAGGAGGGAGGTATTAGTATTCCTCTATGTGATTGAGAAGCAGCTGGTTACTTTTGGCAAATAGAGTAAGTAATGTGATGCGGCTCCACCGAACCGCATGCAAGAAAAACTTCTTACGCGGGGAGGTTTTTTTTTTTCATAATTTCCAATGCATGAATTTCCGCAAGAAATTGTAGAGTTATATAGAATAAGTTATGTTGCCAGGCGGACTCAAACTGCGAGGACAACTTTGGCGGTGAACATCATGCTTAACCAAAACCGTTGAATGATTTTTTTGCAGTGAGCATGCCTCTTTATATCAGACATTTGAACGCAGTCGAAGAATTCTTCGACACAGCCATTTTCAGGTATTTTCGCAGAGCTCATGCGTTTCTTAGTAATCAGCACTGAAGCTTCAACTCAACCTGTTTAAGTGCGCATATAAAAGGACGAGGAATGGCGTAAAATTCTTGCTGCGTTACTGCTTAACTTCATATCGCATTCTGTGCCACAACAAGGTGGAACAACAGACGAAGCCGGTAACACTTCCTCTTTCATTGTCGACTTCTGCAACCACATAATAACAGCGCGAGATCACTTGCACACATCTCTTTATGGTGCTGAGCTATGACTGGAGATAACTTTTTGGAACACTTTTCACACCAAGTGGGAGCACTGAGCATTGTCTTGCCAACTGGCCGCATGGAGAGCTGACCTGATCCTTCTTGCTTCGGTTTTTACTGCAGCAGCAGCGAACTGCGTAGAAAATTCTGGAGTTTTCTATGTGAAGCCTCAGCGAGAGTAGGCGCCGCACTGCACAAGCACCACCCACCGGACACCTCCCCCAGGACACCCTAGCTAGGGGAATCCCTACCCGCACTCCCACCTACCGGCAATCTCGATCCTCTTGTCAGTACAAAAGCGCATTCCCCCCCGGCAGCTTTTCTGGCTACGAAGTTTCGGCACATCAGCTGCACCTGACGTTTCATACAGCATACTTTTACGCTTGTCCACAATTCTACGCGGCCGTTGCAGCAAATGAAAACACCAAAATAAAAGAACCGCGTCAAAACGCTGCAGTGGCTGTCATCCGGAGGCTAAGGCGGCATCACATTATATAACTAACTCTAAACGCGATCGATCCAAGAAAAAAAAGTGCTACTCCAATCGTTCGTTCATTTCGTTAGCCGACGGTAAAGGAAGAAACAGTTATAATCTTCCCCTGTGGCTCCACATCGTGGAGATGCCTGACTGTTTGGAGGATATTTTTATGCATACAGACGCTTTTTTAGCCATTTGGCGTGTCATCTCATCCTCACGCCGTGTGCTGAGTCTTCGCGAAAACGTGTCTCCAACTTTTTGTCAGTCGAAATGCTAGCGGCAACAAGTGTTCCGCAGCGGGAAAAAGTTTCACGTCGATAGTCGAGCACGTAGAAATGGCTGTCGTGCGTTGCTCATAATTTGTGTTTAAAAACCCTGGAAGTCTAATTTTGAGCATCGACCATAAGTGTAGTCCAAATGTAACCAGGCCGCCCTTACCGCTTCTCACGCCATCAGGGTGCTTTTTATTGTCCAAAGGAGGATAGCGATGGTACGTGTTCACGTCTCTGAAGTTTTCTTTGGAGAAGGCGAAGGCTGGCGGCCGTAGTGAAGCCACCTCGCTCCACGGCGAACTCGTCCCCGAGTGGTAAAGGCAACTTGGTTACATTTGGAAAGGATGGTACTAGACATCGACGACTTGTATTACAGAGCCCGAGCATCGGCTGGGTGTTTCGAATGACAGCTGAAAGCCTTTTCTGTTGTTCTTCATGTAACATGACAGCGTCTGTTTCTTCAAACCTAACAGTAAAAAGACATGAGCGTTGAAAAAGAGTCTTTTCTGCCATTCGTTTTCCTTTGGGTGTTCATTCGTCAGGGGCTTGAAACCGCTTACTGTAAATTCAGTTGTCACTCATTGATCAATGCCATACGAATCAAATTGACTGGCGTTAGGTCTATATTTCTGCTCATTTCCACATCTGGCAGTCACATGGAAGGTGGTTCGTAGAATGGCGCCAGAAACAGCCACATTCGCAAAATTACGAGTGCTCGATATCGGCCTCTATTATTTGCCCATTTTCGGCCATAGTAGTGTTACGAACAATTTCGATGCGAATAGCAGAAAGGCTCCGGGATGGTTCGCAATTTTTACCAGGGAAACAAATACATAACGTTATTCGGCGCAGTACATCAGAACCCACACACTGCTGATAAAATATTTCTACCCCAATGAATGCATTTTAATGAGGCTAGCACGAAAAACTCGCGAACGCGAAGTTTTAGGTTCTCAGTATGTATCGAAACTAGGCTGATCGTTTCTGATGGTCTATGACGTATGGGAAAGTCTCTGGCCGTAACTTTGCGATTGCTTCATTGCAGGACTTCGGTCACAGAAACTGTAACTTTAACGGAGAACCCAGATGTCATCATCCTCGCCTTTTCTAACGGTGAGTGTGGAACTGTTTTTAACTCTCCTTGAAACAGTGGAAATATGTGTGGGAAAGCAATAGTTCTAGAAATTTTTGTGGCTTCAACTGTGAGTCAATCGAAAGCGCGCATCATAATGTTTCAATCTCCAGCCTATGCCGCCGGCCCTGAGTACTATGAACATCGTGCGGAGTCACTCACCCAATAGTTACTAAAAATGGACTGGGTATTAACTACCTTAACCTGCCTTACATGGCAGAGACGTGCAATGCACATTTTTTTTTTGTCTACTTGCCGATGTTGGACTACTCGAAAAACCCTAAAGCCTCCTTATATATCACCATTATGCACTCTTCAAGCTATTAACTTTGCTAGCTCTTTTGTACGGCATTCCACATTACCATTTAATATCGTCTCAGCTTACTCCTTGATGCACCTAAGCCTATAATTTTTCCTTGCTTTACTTTACAATTTTCTGCACTTCTCAATCCTACTGTCTTTCTCTCCCGCATCCGCTTCACCACGCAGAGTAGCATGTCAGCGTTTTTTAAACACCGCCTGAACTGTTGGCTTTCTACTCAGGGTTTTTTCTCCCAGCTCTTTTTTTATGATAATGAAGTGAGCAAGAGAGGGGAAAGCCTGAGGGTGCTTGTCAACCTTAAGACAAGGAACTTGTCTTCGTCTACGCAGAGCGTTCATGCGTTCATCAGTGGCGGGGTTTATATGGGACCTTCAATCAGAGGATAAAGCCCTGGGGAAGGGGAGGAGGGTGTTAAGTTTTAAGGGTGAATCCTATCAAAGCATAACTTCTGCTAGAGTTGATTAACCGGTTGACATGCAAAACTGTGAAAAGATAAGGGCCAGCTCCGCAGAAAGGAGTCCGGGCGTGTGGAGCGTGCAGAGATAGTGAGCAGGGGCTTGAAAGGCTGTGTGTCCAGTTTCAACAGGTGGCTTGGTATGACTGGCTGCGTGAGGCCTGAGAAACGTAGATAAGGAATTAGTCAGTATGGCGGACGCAAATACCGGAAAGATTAAAATAAACGAAAAAGAGAAAACATGGGAGCGAATTCGGAGAAATCGTGAAAAGACGAAGGGGCGGGGAAGATGACAGAACCAAGGGCCTCGAGAAATGATGGTAAGAGCTGCAGGGTTTCAGCTAAGGATAAATTGGACAAAGAGAACAGCGACAAAAAACAAAACAGGCCAAAAACGCAATTGAGGGAGGGGGGGGGGGGGGGGTCGCGTCGGGCCGGAAGGGTAGGGTGAAGCTTGCTGATCATAATCAGTGATATTTCCCAGCACTTCATACCGCCGCTTTATCGTTTCTTTCACCATACCCTTCCGCCCCGACCCATCATTTTCCTCCAAAATGGCATTTTTCTTTGCCAGCTTTTTTTCTCTCTCTTTGTTCAGTTTATCCTTAGCTTATGCCCTGCATCAGTTGGCATAATTTCTCAGGAACCCTTAGCTTCCACATTCCGCCCCCCCCCCCACTCTTCCTTTCATGCTTTCTCTGAACTAGCCCCATGTTTGTCTTTTTCCTTAATTTTTCCGGTATTTTTATTCGCCATGCTAACTCCTTATCTGAGTTTTTTAAGCCAATGCAGCCAGTCAAGCTACCTGTCGCAGCTGGACACACAGTCTTTCAATCCCACGTTCGCTTTGTATACATGCTATACATCCCCGGACTCCTTTCTGCGGAGCTGGCCCTTTTCTTTTCAACGTTCTGCAGGTCACTCCTTAATCAACTTTAGCATCCAGCATGCCTGGACAAGATTCACTTTCTCCATCCTAACACCCTTCCAACTTCACACCCTCTTCCCCCTCACCGGGCCTTCCTTCTCGGATTGAAGACCCTTTTTTAACACCGCCAATGACGAACGCTTTGCCCAGTCGAAGACAAGTCTTGTTGTCGAAACTTTGGCGAGCATCCTGAGGTTTTCACCTCCTTCGTTCACTTTGTGATTGTCAAGAACCATTTGTCCAACTTCTCTCTACCGTGGACTGCCATTTCTTTGGATGCACCAACGCTGAGAGCTGATGTCACATTGCGGTACCCCATTCATGTCCACAGATCCGGACACCACTTACGATGTGAAGCTGCCCTACGCCAACTACTCAGCCTGCTTCGTAACTCAGTTCAATTCATCGATTGGTAAGAGCCGCGCATCATTTTGCTGCTCCTAGGCGCACTTGTTTAATTTTGTACTGCTTTAACTGCGGGATATTTTCTTCGACAGTCGGCACCAACGATAAGGTGTGCTAATTCTGTACCCTCGTTCAAGCACTATTTTAGCTGCGGCGTGCTTTCTCATTAAGTAATGAGCATAGAGAAGCTCGCATGGCATGTGCCCGTGAAAAATTGCACGTCGAATTGTGGCATGTTATTTAAAACATCCACCACAAACAGCTCTGGTGTGGTCTTCATTAGGTCTCGCAAGAAAGGGCTTCTGAAGATTGAAAATGTAGTTAGTGAGCAAGAAGTTGGGTGAACTACGCGGATTGGGGTAAAAGTGCTACGAAAAGGCACATGAGCGTGTTGTCGGGCAAGTTGGTGCTGCGTAACGAGCCAAGCAGCGTGTGAATGTTTGTAGTCAGCGCTTATGAGCGTTTCATTGGCGTTTGGCTACGTACCTCGCTCGGTTTCGTTTGAACAAAAATCAGGGAGTGATTTCGATCTTGGCCTTCTAACGAGTACCTTTAGTTGCAGTGCGTGTTGGTGTATAGTCAGGTGTATTTCTTTGTTTTTTCAGAACCACTGCAGTGGGTTAAGTAATAAGTGCTTGCAAGATGCAGTATGAAGTTGTAACTTAGGTCGCAAGGAGCCAACTACTTCGACAACACATTCCTGTGCTTTTGTTGTTTTTGTTGTTATAGAGCATTCATGCCTGACCCTACAGAGAGAAAGCTATGTAATGCGCAGTTCTGATTAATTTAGTCTGCTCAAAACCGTGCAGCTAGTTCCGACCGTTGGAGCCTTCTTTTTAATCGCCTTTAAAACCACCTCGTAGAAGCCCTGCTCGTAGTGCTTGTCGCGGGTGTATATCACTTCACGCATGGATAATGGCAGGAGGTGCGTTTCTCGTATACGACCAGGCATACCTGCCATCTAACAGTTGAAACTTCCTTTATTCCTGTGTTGCATCAAACATGTCTGTCGGCTTTTCGGTGCTTATTTTCAGTTCGGAAACTATAATTATGCTCAACATTTGTTTTCGTTGATCTAAGCCTAGTACCCTTAAAAGTGGTGGAAGGCTACGAACAACGCGTAAGACAGGCCTTCGGCTCCCGAACCCTGGGCGGCTGCCGTAAGTAAGAAGAGGACGAAGACAGCGGCGCCGATGCTTGTGCGTGTGCGCTGATCGCTGCCTCTGGACTGAACCGAGACGTACCGCTAGTCGTTCGCGACACAGCGCCTTCGAAGACGTCCTACACTAGAAACGACTCTTCCCTCGCAGGTTGCCGTCTCTGGGTGTACGAAGGCACAGCAACGGAAACGGTTCAAGCCTGCAAGGAAGGCCATGTCGACGTCTGCGGTGAAACCGTCTACAGCACCTACAACGAAACCCTCTGTGGCAGCGGACCAACGGGATCCGCGTAGGGCTCGGCGCATGCTGCCTACAGCAGCGCATGTCCCGCTACTGATTTGGGTCATTGAATCTGAGCAAATAAATGCCTTTGATAATCAAAAGAGAAAGATGTACTAATTTATGATGGGCAGCGCCGTACAAATGCGTGTCACCCAAAAATGCGATCCGCCCAAGGACACTGATGAGCACTGGGCGCTAATAAGAACACTAAAATAAACAAAAGCTCATAAACGATTCGTCTCACCGAGTTACGGTATACGAAATTCACGAATGGCCTGTCTGGATCACAGGTAGTTGACACTGGTCCATCGGCGCGGTGTGTGAGGAAATAATTTGCTGAGAAAGTGAGTATGTGCCGAACAACACTGAATACCCTGTACAAAGCCGAAATGCGGATCTCATATTGTTTTACGCAAGACATCGTGCAGTCTTAATGAGGAATGTAAGTTAAACGCGGATTTAAATAAAAACCATTTCTGGATATCGGTTATACAAGCTTCAAAAACTTGTAAGCGTCCTACCTTCAATCATTGTTCCAGATCTGCGCAGTAAAAAAATTAAGTATTCTACCAAGAATGCGGCGCCCGGACTGTTGCCGCGGTGAGAAGTGTCGGCGATCTGTCTGTGGTACTTCTGCGTCACTCATACACAAAAAAATCCCAGAAAAAAGCTGCACGGGTGGCACTCGATCCCAAGAATTTCTCATAGAAACCTCGTATCTACGAGTTTTCGTTTTTTTTATCATGTGGCTTCGGCGTATCACGGCATTTGATAAAAAGAACAAACAATGCATGGCAACAAAGAAAAATCAAAAGAGCACACAGAATTCGTTGTACATACAGGATGTTCCACCTAAGATTATATACAATTTTTAAATATAAGCTTTTTGAGTTAGAAGACCACTTTTTCGGCGTAGCATTTTCAGCGGTGTAGTTCAGCACAGTAGAAGTAAGAAATGCTAACCAGCAGGCTGGTTAACTCATATGTAATAGTTGACTTTCTATGTATTACTGAGAGTCGTGTAGCCCACGGTAAGTAATAACCATATAAGGTTTTAGAATTTCAAAACCGTATTTAGCGTCGGTGGTGTGGTCCAACGAATTTTGGCTGTTTCAACGAGTTATGTGTACTGCAGAGGTTGCTTTCCCTTCCAGCTTCCAGAAAGCGCAGGTATGTAAGGGAAGCTTTAAGGCAAAGCAACCTCTGCAGTGCACGTAACTCGTTGAAATAGCAAAATTTGTCCGGCCACAGCGCCGGCCGGTAGCCACGTTTTCGAAATACTAAAAACTGATGGGCATATTACTTACGGAAGGCTACACACCTCTCAATAATCAAGGAGCCTAACAGTAATAGTTCAAAAGCTAACTATTTAATATTAGTTAACCAACCTGCTAGTTAGCATTTCTTAGCTGTATTCGAAGTACTACACCGCTGACATTGCTATGCCAAAAAATGCGCTCTTCTAATTCAAAAAGCGTATTTTTAAAAGTTGTGTACAGTCTTAGGTGAAACACCCTGCAGAGAGAGTATGTACATCTGACAACGCTGTGTAGAGCTAGCCGCAGGTTGGTTTCATTTAATTAAAACTCGCAGTGTAACAAGGGCTCTACTCATGAGAGCCACTCGGGAATTTCCGCCGCCTCTTTATGGATGAAGAGAAACCACGAATATTGCCGCGTTGCTTGATGGATGTAGTTGAACATAGTTTGTGCGCCAAGGTAGCAGCCATGACGGCAGCCAACGGAAGGTGGATGATGTGTAGAAACCCTTCCTCCGCACTCCTCCGTTGACGTCATGGAAAGCTACCGCGCGCTCGTTTATAAAACCTCCCCGCGCAGCCCAGTGGGCAATGCCTTGGCGTGTCTTAACATCACCACACCCAAATTCACACCCAGTGATGCGGTGTGAACGATACCGTGGTGCCAGTGGTGGGAGCGGCTCAGCAGTAGTTAAGGGTGAATAAAAGAAAGTGTTCTCCATGGGCAATAAAAGGTGTTTGCAGTGGTTATCCAAGTAATCGTTAGTGTAGTCGGATGCTTGCTAGCGCAGTGAAACCTTGCCCTTGCAGAGCATGACCTGTCATTTTTTTTGTTCTTTTTGGCACCTTCAGGCTTTCCATCAAGGCTGCTGCAGAAATGCCTTAGAAACGCAAGCGACATAATCCTATACTCTTGCGAGCCGTGATTGGCAGGGAAAACGAAACACGGGCAGTGATTAGCACAAATGCACTATGTGCCCTTCCAAGACTGATTTCTAGGCCCGATTCTTCATAAATTTCTGTCTTTACATTCGCGTTCATTTTCGCCAGTTTCCGTGCATGAACAAAATCGATAAAGAGTTAAGAACCAGAAAAATAAAAGGAAAAGCGACAAGTGGCTGCTACTGAACAGCTTCGCAGCTAAAAGGGCATCCCTTGTAGAACAAGGGCTCAGAATTAAGAAAGTTAGCATCTGAAATGAAATTAAACCTCTACAGATGTTATTACTGCTAGTTTTCATCATTTGAATTTTTCGGCTAAACCGCTTACTTAAACAATCGTTTGGGTACTTCAGACATAACTTCACCAGCGAAAGTACGAGACACTAGGAGAAGAAGAACACAGGACAACGCTGGACTAACAACTGAAGATTGATCGAGAAACGGCCAACCTAAGTCACGAGAAGACGCATGCGTATCAGACACACTAAAAAAAAATACATATGTGGCGATTCACCAAGGAGAGGATATACGCTCCATATCTGTCAAACAACAAAGGACAGATATGCCTATCAAACTTGCACGCGCACACTTCAGCTTACGAAATTAACTTCCTTGTTAGTGAGATGCGAAGACGGTGCACTGACGCATGTGTCGCTGCCTTGCAACCTAACACGGTAGGCCTCAAACATTTCCCTCTCTTCCCTGTTTTTACCTTTTCCGATGAGTAAAATGTTGTCAAAAGCCGTAACACAGTTTTAGAACTCCTACAGTGACGTGGGAGATTATTTTGATAAGATAAATTTTTTCAGGGAATTGTTGGGTTAGCATGCCCGGTCATTAACACATCTGCCAGTTTGGCACGTGTACAACCTACCACATGACAGGAGTAACTTCTAAACGACACGAATCGAACAAGCAACGAGCTTGTTGGCATGCTTCACAGTGCAGGTCTTGGACATCCTCCCCTCACTGGCTTTCGCGATTCGTGAACACAAACCAGACATCTCACAAGGTGCAGAGAAGACTACCGTCACGCCGTGCCGTTGTGCCACTTTCTTTAGGTTATGTGAGGCACTGTGAAGATAGGGCACCACTTCTACTTTCTCCCCCTCACGTCTAACATTTCCGGAATGCCGTGTGTTCTGGCGCTCAATATTCTGCAGCATCGACTCACCAACTGCAGTCAGCATGTCAGCCGGATAATCCGCGTCACTAAGGCTTTTGACTTGCTGGTGAAAGCTGTCATTCACTGCATGTGGTCAGCTCTTCTGCAAGGTATTCCTTAGGCAAAGGCTAGCTATGGCTCTTTTTATCAGCTTGGAGTGCGATGAAACATATGGTAATAGCGCTTTCTTTGTTCTGGGTGAGTAGCTCCAGCAGATGTGGCCTTCGTTAAAGGTTAGCATTAAGTCTAGGAGCCGAATGACATTGTCACTACGCATTTCATGGGTAAAATTCAGTCCATCGGCACAGTCATGAAAACCATGGAACGCATTGCTGAAGATGGTTGGGAGCGAGTCACAGGTTCAATCTTAAGAATTATTAAAAATCGTCAACATATTATTAACAGTATGCTATGTTATTAACAATATAAATATAATATGTTATTAACAATACAAACAAATTATTTAAAAATGGTCAACGGCGGAACACTACTCGCGAAGGTCAAACATTGAAATTAAAGGTGTCTTGAAGCAAGACGAAGAAAATGTTGTTAATCTTGTTACAAACCTTGGAGATGCTATTCATGAACCTATCACTGAGTCGGATGTAGCGTGTTGCCACTGAGTGCTCACCCGTGACACTGATAATTCAAACATTGTTGTCAAATTTAAATCCCTTGTAAAACGAGACGCAGCACTGGAAAGGGCGAAAAAAGTACGCCTGAAAAATAAGGACATCAGTGTAGATTGTTCTTTGCCAACCTCACCACCGATTCATGTAAATGAACACTTGACACCAGACAACAAAAGGCTTCTGGGAGCTGCGATTGCGAGAAAGAAGGAGGTCTCGTGGAAACATGTGTGGACGAGGAATGGCATTATTCTAGCCTGTCAATCTGACAATTCTTCAGTGGTTCACATTTACTCGCAAGCAGACTTATCGAAGATGACTTAGAGATGCCGTAAAGCAGCACATGTGGAAATGGCTCTTCTCCCATTCACAATGGAGGAATCGATTCTTTTCACGCCTTAACAGCTCAACGCATATTTTTCCCAAAACAAAGACAAATGTTGCCAAACCATACATTTGAATTTGCAGTCGGCCATAAATAAAGCTCACCAACTAACATACTTTTTATGCTGCTTAACCTTTCCCTTCGATGTCATTCTATCGACGGAAGCATGGTATCGCTCAGACGTGGACGTCATCCATCTTCCCGGGTACAGATCATTTTTTCTTAGTCATACTACGAAGCGGGGCGGAGGCGTAGCAATGCGGATGAAAGAAAATTATTCCTGTGACATTTTATCTGGTCACTGCTTAAGTAACGATGACATAGAAATGCTGACAGTTAGGTGTGGCGGTCAAGATTTTTGCGTTGGTTATCGTCCCCCACATGGCAATATAGCCAATTTTTTTTTTGGCAGCTTTGAACACGAGTTATCTTTTGTTTATGAAAACTTCTTGGCGTGCATCGGGGGCGATTTCAACATAGATATGAGCACAAGCAGTTCAGTGCAAGAGCGAATGTTAGCCACCATACAAACAGCTGGCTTCCAAAATACAATCCGTGGACCTACACGTGTTACCTCACATTCTTCTTCTTCTTTGGATTTACTGATCACCAATCCCGAGGAGGCGTCACTTGCCGGTCGTATTGCGACGGACATTAGCGACCATCTTCCTATCTTCGGGCGTCTTCAAAAAGAGCCTTTCGCCAAGGCAGCCTAGAAAGTCCGTCGACAGCTACTTTCCCAAAGCCGCCGTGACCATTTCAGGGACAGTATTTCACTTGTGAACTGGAATCCTGTTTTCGAGCCCAAAACACCTGATGGTTCATACCGGGAGCTCCTTCAGCTCTTTCTCCCAACTTATAATGAGTGTTTCCCTATCGTTGAGATAAAACCTTCAAAAAAAGCACGAAAGCCATGAATGACTGCTCGCTTGGTACGACAGGTAAGAAAGAAACATAAACTCTTTGCGACTTGCATAAACAGCAGAGCCCCCGCAGTGTTAGCCATTTATAAGTCGCTAAGTAACGGCTTAAATAGCGAAATTAAGTCATCCAGGACTGCCTACTATACTAATTTGTTTAATGCGCATCTCTCCGACCGCCCGAAACAAAAGTGGAGACGCCTAAATATTCTGCTAAATGGAAATTACAATTTACATTTTACAAGATTTTACAAGATTACAAGATTAGCAGCGTTCGTCCGTGTTTTTTGCGTGTTTCTTCTCTGTGTGTATGTGCTTCTTCGTTGCAATATGATTCAAGAATGTTACCAACTTGCCTAAAAACGTGTTTTACTCAAATTTTACAAGATCTTTTCTGTTTTTGTCTATTTTACTTTTTTCTGTCTTTTTACAGTTCTTTTCGGTTGCTGCTAACAGAAAAATTCTGTGATGTTCCATTTTCCCTTATCATATTTTCTGTCATTTAACAGCTTTTTTTTTTCATGACTCACAAAAATTTTCTGTGATGCTCCATGTTCTGTGATTTCACACACTTTATTTCTTTCAAATCATCTTTTAATGACTGACATAAAAGCAGATAAAGAACATTAGGACTGCTGCCACATTTCAACAGAATAAAATATATCACAGCTTTCAAACAATCCCAAGCAATGGCAAGGTAGCATTCAAGGATATTGGAAAATATGCAGTGTTAAACAACGCGATCATGGCAGGTATTTTACTATACAATATTGTCTTTCAGCACCACTGAATTGAGGTAAACGGTAGGTGGTGGCCGAAGAAAAAAAGAAAATTACATTGCTCTGCCTGCACTACAGGCATACAGTAGAAGCATGCAAAATATGCAGCAATGGCAAGTAAAGTAGAAACGAAACCTGTGCCTCCCTGCCATACAGAATAACACGAGTCACTCTAAAATGGTAACACAATACAATCAATACGACGCGAAGTAATAATACCGGAACAATGAACCCAACCAGTCACTAAACTAATTCCAAGCATACGCAAAAGGAGAGTGTATCGGAAAAATATGCTTTGCTCATGACTAGTGCTGCATTAAGCAGCAAGATGAAAGCAGCAGGACGTAAGGATTGCCACGAGCTATTTGCCTTATAACAGTGTAACTGCAAAACATTTTTTCACTCTAGTTAGTACGTCTTATCTTGAGACTACAATAACTTTAAGATGAAAATAGTAACACAGACAATATAGAAAGTAGTGCTACATTCATACAACCAGCCACTAAAGTGTAACAGCAAGTATACGCGTGAATAAGGCACCTTAAGCAAATTGTGTCTTGCCTCACACTAGTGCGGCATGAAGCAGTGAGATACAAGCAACCGGACATAAGGCATGCCACAACCTGTTTGGCTTATCAGTGTAGCCATATAACAGTGATTCTCTATACACAGTACATCCACTCTTGTGACTACTGCATGATAAGGCATGCCACAGGCTATTTGGTTCATCACAGCGTACACATAAAATATTGATTTAAAAAGTTGCCAAATTTCAGAACAGTTAAAAGTCAAAGTCTTGCATGAGGAGGGAAGCAACTTTTGGAGAGAGACAGTGTTGTTTCTTGTTCGAGCGCTCTGCCTTCGTTCCCCGGACAGGATTCACAGCTGCAATCCTCCTGAAAGAAGGACAGAGCGTTGTTACTCCTCGGTCAGTGAGCATATCTATATTGTCTTCAAAAAAATAATAAACATTGCAAGAAGACTGCGCTCCTCCTCCTTCCCTAAAATTTAATTCCTTTGAAGCCCACATTTTAGTTTCATTGTGTGCACTGGTGAATATAATCAGTAATATTTAGTATTCAGTACAAAACCAGACGTCAAGCAAAAAACGAACTTTTCCTAAACGTTCACTTTAATAAAGTTTTTAACAACCACAGTGCTTTGTTACTTGAGTGAAAGTTGCTCACTGAACTCCATCACTAGGTTTTAAAGGGATGCAAAATCAACTCCATGCAACCTGTTGTTCTTGGGAAAAATCCATTTTGTCTGCACTTTCCCAATTTGTTGCCCATCGCGGTGGCTCAGTTGTTATGGCGCTAGGCTGCTGACCCGAAAGACGAGGCTTCGATCCCGGCCGCGGCAGACAAATTTCGATTAATGCGAAATTCTAGAGGCCTGTGTGCTGTGCAATGTCTGTGCACGTTAAAGAACCCCAGGTGGTCGACATTTCCGGAGCCCTCCACTACGGCGTCCCTCATAGCCTAAGTCGCTTTGGGACGTTAAACCCCAATAAATCAAATCAAACCAATTTGTTGATGTCTGTGTGGCAGCAAAAAAAATTGCATTTATTGCTGAGAAAACTAAATTTAAAAATTTGCCGGTCACTCAATACGCCGAAAAGGACTACTTCATGACCACAATTTGTAGTTAGTTGCGGGGCTGCTTAGGGCCTTGTGATTTGCACCCAGAAATCTGACGTGTCAGTAGAGTGCAGTCTATTTAAAAATGAGGCAATGATGATAACACCTGTACTTTGTTTCTTCATTTTATGTAGCTTCTAAAAGCACCATTTAAGTTTCCTTGCAATCGGACAGTAACCTCTCGACAAAGGCCAACTTCAGTTTGCATTCAATGTTCTTTCAAAGCGCTCTCTGACACCAGATTAGCAACGTCTATGTATACACAGGCCGAATCATCAACATGCCTATTTTGTGTAACCCGAAAGTACAGCCGTGAGCAAAAATCTTTGACCGGTAATAAGTTTGCAGCACATATTTCCGTGCTTTGTCTTTACAAAGATCTACATGCAAGAAAAGGGATATGCATATTTTAGTCAAGCTCCAATTAACAGAACTGAGCAGAGGCTTGTTTGTATTACTAATGCCCCACTAGTGATACGGAAGTCTAAAATCATGTCTTGCGCTGCAGAGCAAGCTGTTACGTGAATATGACGTTACCCTCTCTCATCTGCACACAGCTTCCACGGTCCCAGTATAGTGCAAAGTGCCTGCTGCCCTGAGTGAAAAACTTTTCTGAACACAACCTCAAGCAGTAACCCGGCAAAAGGTTCATGCAGAATGCACACAAAATATCCTCTGTAGGCAGAATCAAAACAAAATTAAGCAATAGCTTCGAATCAAACTTTTGGTTGGGCATTGGAAGTCGCACATTTTCAGTGCTGGAGCATTTTCCCCAGACTCCGCTAGTACGGCTCACATGCAGGCTTCAATAAAGCAAGTATTAACTGCCCTTTTCAGTATCCTGGCTTATACTCAGTTTGAACTGGGCTACAAGGAAAAGGTACTTTCACTTTCACGCTTAGCTGTCCTAGAGGCTAGTCAACACAGCTGAGCGTGTCTGTGCAACATCCTGGGCTCCTCACTCCTTCCACATATAAACTCCCCCCTACAGATGCACTAAGGAAGAACTATGTGTGGCTTACAGCGCACCCATCAAGAAAGCTTCATATCAAATGCAGATAACAATGCTGTATCTCTCATCAGCAATCCTCACGTAATTAACAGAGGAGCCAATTTATTGAGGAAGCACATAGCGAGGCGTAAGCCACCATAAAATACAATGCTGCATGCATGGGTTATCTTGCATAATATACAACTCAAGACTGTAGGCTCAAATACCGCAAAAAGGAAGTCTTCCAGTTGATATCACCAACCAGCCGTTACGATGTGGTTATTTTGGCTGATTTGTGGTTTATCCTTTCCCTCTGCCAGCTGCTGTGATGGGTTAGCAAGTGCATGGGAATTAACCATGAAGTCATCAGGATCATTCGACACCACAGGGGCATTTGCCGCTGCACTCTTCAGTTGTATCCAACTGTAGTCACAATATGAAGCAGTGCCTAACAGCTCATGCTGAAATTAATGCAAATCAAAATACAAAAGAGAAAAAACTCAAACTTTCCATTAGCAGTAAACCTGTCTCCGACAAGTGGGAGCAATGCCAGCCTTAGGGGAGGGTGACCGATGCAATCGCACAAGACGTCACCAAGATGGGGGTGCTTAGTTGCCCTGTGGGTGTCATGCTACATCCTCCCATCCTCTACCCGCCCTCCCTCTGTCTCTTGACCTTCAAAAGAGACATTTCCAGAGCTCTTCAAAACGAGGGAGACAATATGTATGCCTGAAGCGTCCCAAAATGATTGTATATAACTCGCTGCTGTAGAAGGTTGTAAAGGTTTCATGCACCTTACAGACGCGGCATAGTTTCAGGCGTCGTTTGTTGTGGGCAGGACCATCGAAATGACATTCTTTCCTCCCGTAAGCTCTCCTGCAGCAGAAGGAAAAGGGGTAGGGGAGGACAGTTGTGCTTACAGAGTTTTTTCAGTTCACTGCTTAGCCCCTGTCCCGTCTCAGTTGTGCTGGTTCTTTCCAAACTGCCTTCAGCACGCCCTTTGCATTATATAAATCGGAACACATCTGACTGTGTCAAGCTGTATTGCCTGTGCACCATTTCTCTCCCTTCTGCATGCTCTGTTCTGTGAGAATTTCCTTACAGCTAGTGCTTCTTTTAGGCATCCAGCAGTTGCCACTGCGAAGTTTACGTTCTACCGGCCAAAGGCCGGCAGCAACGTGATGAAAACAGGCCGATTCGCAGAACAGAAAAAGACGCCCCTTTATTTCCAGCTGGGAAATATATAGAGAAAATAAAGGAGAGAAAGAAGGGAAGAAGGACCATCGACGCATGTGCAGAGAGGCGCATGTGGTCCCCATTGTGTTATCTGCAGCATTCCTTTCTCCTAGTAGCCGTAGCGCTCCACTGGCTTTCTGGTTCTTGTGGACCGACGTATCTCAGGAACAGGCCCCTCGGGAAGGTCTTGAGCCTCGCAATTAGGTGTTCCTAAGGCCGTAGGAGGAGCGTCTTCAGGACTCGACGTTGCACTGCTTCCGTCTGTGTCGGATGAGCGTTTATGGATCTGGTCGACATGGCGTCGAACGACTCCGTCCTCAGTTGCTACAGTGACTAGACGGGCACCACTCGTAGATTTCACTTTTCCTGGTGTCCACTTTTCTCCAACGCCGTAGTTGCGCACATAAACGGCATCTCCCGGGACGAAGTACAATCTGGCGGAATCAGCCGCCGGATTCTTGGGCATTTCGTGGCTCCTAGGAGGAGCATGTCTAGTCTAGTCTTGTACGCAAACGGTACCCAAGAAGAAGTTCGGACGGTGAAAACCCTGAAGCCTGTGGCGAATTCCTGTAGTTACAAAGAATTCTCGCCAGAACAGTTGCCAACTCCACACCAGGCATTCTCTTCAAACCCTCCTTGATAGTTCTCACGGCCCGTTCTGCGAGACCATTGCTTTGAGGGTGATAAGGTGGGGTCCGGATATGCTCGATTCCATTTTTCTGCAGAAATACAGCAAACTCGGACCCGGTAAAGGGGGTACCATTATCCGTAACTATGGTGCGGGGCAATACAAACCTGCTAAACAAGGTTCGCCTGCAATCGGCAGTGGCAGTAGCGGTTGCTCTAGATACTGGAATGGCTTCTATCCAATTGCTGTGAGCGTCGACGATTACCAACATCATCTTGTTACCAATAGGCCCTGCGTAGTCGGCATGCAGCCGTGACCACCTCTCGCGCGAAATCGGCCAGCTGACGGGGTTCCGTGCAGGTGGCATGGGCTGCGCCTGCACACAGCTTCGACACTCTGAGACCACCCTACAAATGTCTTGATCTAGACCGGGCCACCAAAAACTAGCACTCGCCTTTGTCTTCATGGCAGACGCACCCTGATGAGATTCGTGTAGCATCTTCAACAGTTTCTCACGCGCCGCACTTGGTATCACAACACGATGGCCCCAGTACAACAGCCCCTTCTCCACCGACAACTCATGTCGCCTTTTGCGGAATTCCACCATTTCCCTGTTGTCACCTTCCACGACGGAGGGCCATCCTTCTGTCACGTACCTGCATATCGCTTGCAAAAACCCGTCAGCTGCTGCAAGTGCTTGAATCTCTTGGTGGGAAACGGCTGGCTGGTCCCATTCGTCCATGATAAGCACCATTTCCGACAGATCTTCGGTTTCCGCTTGCGGCTCCTGCAGTGATTGAGGCAAACGGTTTAAGCGTCAGAAATTAGCATCTGTTTTCCAGGTTTGCAGACGAGGTTGTACTTGTATGCCCCGAGCAAAAGCGCCCAGCGCTGAATTCGGGCGGCAGCCATGACAGAAGTTTGACGATCCTGTCTGCGAAGACCCAACAAGGGGCGGTGGTCCGTTACAAGTGTGAACTCACGTCCCAACAGGTAATCGCGGAACCTGGTCACGCCAAACACCAGGGCTAAAGCTTCTCGCTCAATTTGGGAGTATTTTCTCTCAGCTGAGGTAAGCGTCCGTGATCGGAAACAAATTGGTCTGTCTTCTCCATTTACTCGGTGGAAAAGGGCAGCTCCGACACCGTAAGGCGAAGCGTCGCATTCCAGCATCAACTCCAGCTGCGGATTAAAGTATGTTAGCACTGGGGCTGAACACAAAGCTTCCTTGGCCTTCTGAAATGCCGAGTCTTCTTTTTCTTGCCAAACCCATTTTGCACCTTTTTCAAGACGGCTGTACAACGGTGCCAGCATAGTGGAAAGATTTGGCAAAAACTTGTAAAATGTAACCAGTCCCAAAAAGGAGCGCAACTCGGCAACATTTCGCGGTAAAGGGGCTAGCCTGATTGCATCCACATGCTTCTCGAGCGGGTGTAACCCTTCAGCATCAATAAGATGGCCAAGATACGTCACTGATTGTTGACCGAACTTGCACTTGTCTCAACGAAGTTTGATACCGTTCTCGCGGAAACGCTGTAGCACCGCTTGCAGGTTTACGTTTTCAGCCTCGTTGCTCTCGGCTATCAGGACATCGTCTAGATAAGCCTGAGTCCCTTTTAGTCCTTGCAACACCGATTCAATTTTCCGTTGGAATATCGCTGACGCTGATGCGATGCCAAACGGCAACCTGTTGTAGCAAAAGAGCCCCTTTTGTGTGCTTATCACCGCTAATTTCCACGAGTCTTCATCTAGCTCGACCTGATTGCAAGCATCGCGAAGATCTAGCACACTGAATTTTTTTCCTCCACATAGGTTTGCAAAAATGTCGTCGATGACAGGTAAGGGGTACTGCTCAACATCGCACACAGGGTTTAGTGTCACCTTGAAGACCCCACAAATACGCACTCTTCCGTCCTTCTTCAAAACTGGCATTGTCAATGCACCGAGGAGCGGCAACTTTCCCAAATAGCATGAAAGCTGTACTTCAGACTTCTGTAGCTGCGGCCATCGATGAGAGTGCAATTCGTAAATGCTCTTGGGAATGACGCAAACAGGGGAGCCGGTATCGATGTCCATAATTATTTCGATGCCATTCCACGTAAACGGTTTCCTGATGGGGGGTATGAGAGAGCGCGGAGTGGTCAAGGAACAAATTTGTGACGCGCTGCTATCACTCATCGGTTTCTGTCGTCTGTGCCGTTACTGCTAGCATTCTAATTCGCTCATTTGCCGGACACATTTTAGCTAAATGCCCTGGCCGTGCACACTTGTAACATTTGCGCTTGATTAGTCGACAAGCCTTGGTCTTATGACCATGCTCACCGCAACATTTGCATTGTTGCACGCCCTGCGACTTCGAGCGCGACTCGTATTGACCAGAGAGCTTTAGAAATCTCGCTTATTCTTGGTCCGTAACAATACCTTGCGAATCGCGCTCAGCGCTCTCTGCGGCAAGGACAAGAGCCTCGGCTTCCTCAAGAGTCAGATTTTTCGTCGCTAGCAGCTGCTTCTGCACATTCTTGGACCGGACGCCGCATACAATACGGTCCCTTATCATTCTATCCAGCCCATTCCCAAAATTGCAATTGTGGGCCAACTGCCGTATTGCGACTATGAATGCATGTACAGATTCTCCTTCTTGCTGGCAGCGATGGAAGAACTTGAAACTTTCAGAAATTTCATTCGGTACCGGGTCGTAGTAGCTGTTTAGGGCCTGTACAACTTCTTTGTAGGTCAGGGCGCTAGGCTTTCGCGGTGCTACCTTCCCGTTCAAAATTCCTATCGTTCTTGTTGCAAGCGCAGCTACCAGCAAGGCTCTTTTCTTAGCATCGTCCTTCACATCATTCGCTTCGAAATAGGCTTCCACCTTGACTACGTACGCCTGGCACTTATCTTTTTCGTCTTCAAATTCCGGTAGCCTGTGTGCCATGGCTGGTGGTGGGCTCCTTCTGCTTCGCTGTCGTGCTTGGGCGTATATGCTGGCTTCCTTGCTGCAGCAGAATCCTCGTCGCCACTGCTACGTTCTACCGGCCAAAGGCCGGCAGCAACGTGATGAAAACAGGCCGATTCGCAGAGCAGAAAAAGACGCCCCTTTATTTCCAGCTGGGAAATATATAGAGAAAAGAAAGGAGAGAAAGAAGGGAAGAAGGACCATCGACGCATGCGCGGAGAGGCGCATGTGGTCCCCATTGTGTTATCTGCAGCAGCGGCACTGCTTCATTTTAGGCATTAATTAGAGATCTCAATGTAGACTAGGCTTTGTGCTAATCATCATTCAGGATTTTGGACTGTGAGCCCATAATTACTTGTTCATAATACTTGTCTTGGGCAAAACCAATGTTTTCAATTCTGAATGCCAAGGAAAAATGGGCACAGAAAATTTGAATAATTTTGTAGAGAATGGTTGTAGTGCTACTATTGTTGCTATGTGCATAGACGTAGACAAAAATTTTGTGCAGCGTTCTGGCAACTTAGAAACAGAGATTTGATTAGCTGTGCCTGGCATTATGTCGGCATGGTTGGTTTTTATATTGAAATTCATTTGCTTCTACCCAATCACCTGTCCTGCTTCTTGCATTGTAGCCATGGTCTCTGCAAGTGAACTCTCCCAACAAGCTGTCTTGCCTTATGCGCAATTCTAAGCAAGACAATTTATGAAATAAAAAGAATGCCGAAGTGCTGAAATTGGTGGTGCATTGTGACGCCCTCAATTCTTGTGGGGCGTTGCTGCTTTGGCGCGTTAGGTGTTCATTACACGGAACGTAAAGAACAGAATGAGTGCATATGACGACAAAACTATATGCGATTGAGTAGGTTGGTTGATTTATGGGGCTTAACGTTCCAAATCGACTTCGTCGATGAGGGACGCCGTAGTGAAGGGCTCCGGAAATTTCGACCACCTGGGGGTTATTTAGAGTGCACTGATATCGCACAATACACGGGCCTGTAGAATTTCGCCTCCATTGAAATACGACCGCCGGGGCCGGGATAGAGCCCGCGTGTTTCGGGTCAGCAGCCGAGCGCCATAGCCACTGAACCACCACGGCGGCTAGCGATTGAGTAGGAAGAACTACATTGAACCGTTCAATACCTATTCAATGTCTCTTTGTCTCATCCAAAAATACATACATAGCACGAGACCATGCCCCTTTCCCCTTGAAGTCCCCTCAGGCAAATCATCGTGGTTGCGTAACAATCTCAGCTTTCTACGCATTTTTGGCAAGACGCTGGCATTCGATTCGTCTGCACTCCCACGTGCCATTTCACTGTGGAATAGCCTTACCGATCCTATCGCTTCTGTCGCTGACCGGGCGTCGTTGCGAAACGAGCCAGAAAATTTGCTTTCGCTTTGATAACACTATCATGCTTGAGTTCTTTCCCATCCTTTTCGTTTTTTTTCTCTCGTATTTGGATTCTGTGCGGGGATTCAATTATTAATTTTCTCCTCTTCGTTATTTTTTAACAGTACCTTTTGCTGGGCTGCTTGGTGTGACATTGTGTTCAGGAAAGTAAAAACAGCGCTAAATTCTACACAAACCACACAGAAAGATGGACAGGACGGGCGCTGACTCCAACTAAGTTTATTGAAAGCCACATGTTGCATATATGTAGCCCGAAGAAGGTGAACGCATGCGCATTTCTTACATGGAAAACACACACACACACACACACACACACACACACACACACGGACGATAACTTCTTATAATCGCTTATTTTTTAACAATCTGTGCTCACTTCCTCGTAGGGAGATAGAAGTGGTGCTGACGCACATGCCACCCCTCTCTGATAAAGAAGGCTTCTGCCAGTTCGCGAGCTAATCTATCTTTACTTCTGGTTAGAATTTTAATCTCCTCAAGTCGTGGTACACAGTTCTTTTTATTTTCATCAATGCAAGAGCGGCAATCGGCGGGCAGGTTTTCGAACGAATCTGATGCGTTCCCTAACGACCTTCTATGTTCCCCGGCATGCTCGTTGACGCAGCGTCCAGTCTGGCCGATCGACGTACACCTTGCCACATGTAAGGGGGATCTCGTAGACCACTCCCGTGGCACACCTTACGTAGGACTTTGAGTGCTTCTTCCCACACCCAGATGTTTCTTTAGCACCGCTGCTAATTTTGGGGCCCATCTTCGCCAATTTACAGGGGGCGGAGAAAACCATGGGGACTCCGTACTTGCTGGCAACTCGTTTTAAATTGTGGGACACCTTGGGCATATACGGTATCACCCCTGGTTTGGTTTCACCGAAAGTTTCTTTGCGGCGTTGCCCCTTTGGCTTGCCCTTAAGTTTCTGCAGCAATGCATCGGTTACGGCAGCCAAGACGTGGTCCGGGAACCCTGCTTTACGCAGTCAGTTCACCTCGCCCTGAAAGCTTTCCCGCATCATGTGAGAGCACGACTTGAGGAGTGCTGATTCCATAGAAAGCGTGGCGATAGCCCTCTTAACTCTTTTTGACTGAGCCGAATCACATGTCGACAAATCTTTCTTGGCCCTGGGCAAGTAGCGCAAGCAAACACTTCCGTCCCCCGGCTTAATATTAAGGTCCAAAAACTGGAGGCAGACCTGTTGAGGAAGCTCGAATGTGAAAGACAGCCCCTTCCCGTGTTGTGTGAACATTTCTAAAATTTTCATGGCAGTCTCCTCATAGCGGTCTGTGTCATGTCTCTTTAAATTCACTAAAAAATCATCAACATATCTAAATATCTTTAGGACAGTTCCGTCATCAGTTAGCGATGCCAAAATGTTTTCAGTGGATGCAAGAAGAATGTTACATAAAGCTGGAGTGACACATGAACCGATGTAAATGCCCTGGCGTTGTCGGAACCACCGGTTGTCAAACTGGATGAAGGTGGACTTAATATAAAACTCTAAAAGAGACATAAAATTATCAACACTCACTCCTGCCTTATTTTGAGATTAAATAGTGGCGCTTGCTTCAATACATTGTCGAACAGCATTGTCGAATGTTGTAGATCTTTTTTACTCTGTGCCCCATAGCGACCTGTTCATTGCTGTTCGACAGTGTATTGAAGCAAGTGGAGTAAAGAAAGAGGGCAGTTGGATGATATTCTAACTGATAAAAGCTACCAGGAAGTTAGAACGGACAGCACTCCTGATGCGGATACCAGGTCGGATAGTACACAGAGTGGCCCACAGGCTGTAACGCAGACAAGTTTCCACAAATAAAATTCAGTGGCATGACGAGGTCAGGAAATTCTCAGGCGCAAGGCAACTGGAAGTGACCGGTCGCGGTAGCCTTCATGCGGACAACGATGACGCTGCAATGACGGCGCCGATTTCTTGAACTTTATTTCTCGCCATCGCGAGTGGAGACTGGGACTAAAGGTGCCGAGCACCTGACGAAAGGTCCCAGCCCCCTACATTAAACAGTTTCGACAGCTGTGATATGAGAAGGAAATACATATACAAAAGGCAAACGTACAGAACTTACATAAGTACACACATATTACACCTGCATTACACAGCCCCAATGCTCCCATAGCACAACTGCACTCTACACATTCATTTTGTGAACTGATATACGTACGTACCAACAAACAGACAAAGAATCGGATAACAGTGATCAAGAAAAGGGAACAACATCGGCTAGTAGCAATGCGGTAAGCTCTTTTTGTAAAGTACCCAATGAAGCGCTAAAATCTAACAGTTCCTCAACCTTGTTTCATATTTCAGTTGACTTATATAAGAATGTCTGCCTTCCATAATTTGTCCTCCATCTATACCCCGGGCACCAAATTCTGATACTCTCGCTTAAATCACAAAAGCGGAGATTGAGATGACAGGGGCCTGCGGGGCGAAGCACAGATAATCGGTTTCTTCTCAGTGTGAAGAAACAGATTACAAAAGGAAGTAAAGGCCCTTCAAGATGATCTTAACCGCATTGAAAAATGGTGCGATGATTGGCTAATGACAGTTAACCCTAACAAATGTAAGCTTATTTCGTTTCACCGCAGACTTAACCCGTTGTTCTTTTCCTATAGAATTTCTAACAATCCAATAGAGCACATTCATTCATATAAATACTTAGGTATCACTGTGTGTCATGATTTAACTTGGCGGGAACATGTTACTAACGTTATTTCATCTGCAAACAGAACCCTTGGATATCTGAAGCGCCATTTACGTCACGCAACAAAAGAGGTCAAATTACTCGCTTACACATCATTGGTAAGACCAAAACTAGAATACGCATCCCCCATTTGGAGCCCCCATCAAGCATATCTAATCGATGCACTTGAAGCCGTGCAAAAACACGCCGCCCGTTTCGTTCACTCCCAATATTCATACGAAGTCAGTGTGTCATCCCTGAAATCACTGGCCAACTTACGAAGTCTTTCTTGCCGTCGTGGCGTCGCAACCCTATCTCTTTTTCATAAATTTTATTACAGCTCACTCGGCCATGAACCGTACATCTGCGCACCTCCGCCGCGCATATCACATCGCACTGGTCACCCCCTTCAAGTTACTCGTCTACGTGCCCGTACCGTAACCTTTTCCACCTCCTTCTTTCCACGAGCCGCGTCAGACTGGAACCGCCTCTCCCACTCCGCTGCTGCTATCACCTGCCCATCACTCTTCAACGCCAGCATTCAACTTCATATGTCATCGTGAAAAAATGTAACAATTTTTGATTACCCCACCCCTTATGTAATACCCCGAAAGGGGCCTTTAAGGTAAATAAATGAAATGAAATGAAATGAAAAGGTAGGAGGGGGCTTCAGAGAGTCGGACGGGAAGACGAGGTTGGGAAGTTTACGGGGATAAGGTGACCGCGTACAGCTGACGCATGAGAGGCTTAACTGGGGGAGGCGTTCGGCCTGTATTGTACGTAACTGGAACGATGATTATGACATCGGTGATGCTTATATAAGAAAACATTAATAGCGGTGAAATCAAGACTGTGGATATAGGCTCTGTCATTATCCTTCCATATTATTTTTAAGGGTGCAATAAATTGTGATAAATTATGAGAATGGTCAGACTGCATGGTGCGTTCTCGTGTCCTTCTCCGGTCAGATGCCGTGCAGTGCAAGTCCACGCGTGACTGTTGCGAGATAGTTGCAGCCCAGTCCACCAGCACCGCTACGCACACACACATCGCGTTACGCCCTTATCGAAGTGGGTCGATAGTGCGCTCGCTCGCTCCCTTCTTCCGACGCTGGTAGAGCTCTCGCGGACCCACTAATTGGACGCCTGCGCTGCGCAGATACACTCGCGTGGGCGGCCGCGGACGCTATTGCGATTTCTTTCCCCCCTTATCCGCTCCCACTCTGTGCCATGCGGCGCGCCTTTCTGTACTGCGGCGCGCAGTACGTGGTATATGCGCCCACGGTGGCGCTGGCCAAGACGGAAGCGCCGAAGTTTGCGGCATGCCCCCCTTCTTTCTCCCTGTAGCTGACTCAGGCTTCGACCGAAGGCCTTGCGTCAGCCGCAAGCGTGCGCGTGCATTTCGTGGAATGAGCTTGCATCGGGGTGTTCTCAGTGCAGGGTAGCTGTACTGTGAGAGCAGGAGAGCTCTGCAGCAGTGCAGGTATCTCTTCTTGTCCAGCCTTGAGGATGTTGTGGTGCAGAGCAACGAGGTGCAGCTTTTGTTGCGAAAGCAACACTATACGCCAGTCGCCGAGCCATTTCGCGGAGCCGAGGAAAGGCCATACTGCGCATGCGCGAGGAGCAGTGACGGCGCACAGCTGGCGCGCAGCCGCCGTCGCTGCGCGGGTGACCATGGAGAAAAAAAAAACTGAGGAGGGAGCGTCCGGTGACAGCCTTGAAGCCTAGTCTTAGCAAATAAAAATGTAGGGAAAAAAAGAGAATCTGTCCCCCCATGATCACGCCACGTGATAGCGTGCGGTAAAATCAAGCCCAGCTGCGCGCGCGCATGCGCGAATCAGAGCAGCAGACAGACTCTACATCAACCTCCTTGCTTTAGACGCCCCGCGCCACAAGCCGCGCATACGCGCGCACTAAAACATACCAGAATCAAAACATAAAGGACTGACTGGTAGAGCGAAAAACTGGGGGAGAAAACGGCGTCATAAACACTCGGCTTGCGAACGCTGGCCGCGTGACGTCACGCTCTCTCCTTAGTTTTTTAAGCATGAAATGCTTTTAGCTCCCGTTGTCGGCAGTGTGGTGACGTCACGCCGAGACCGAGAGCCATCATCCGGGCACTGAAATCCACTCATCCGGGCACTGAATTCCAGTAATCCGGGCTCTGAAACGAGAACATCCGGGCACCGTACGAGACTTAACGAAATTTAACGAGACTCTCTAAGCCCTCCTTCGCGACCGGCATGCAAGCGCCGGTTGGTCTCCAAACGAGTCACAAAAATAACTGCTGCCAGTGCCTTCTCAAAGTTTATCATGATATCAGTCGAGCTCTGCGTTTGATAATGCACGTGTAGTGTGCCAACTGTGGCAGGTTCCGCTACCGCCATGCGCCGACACTGCGCTACGCCTGACGACGACGAAGTTGCCCCGCGCTCTTGGTGCTGGCTACGCCCGTCTACGCTGCCAGATCCTGCACGGCGGTTCGGTCTCTTGAGGACGCCTAATAAACGCACCCCTACACACGGAATTATAATTTCCGATTTCTAATAACGCGTGCAAAAAGCACATACATGCCACAATATTTAAGCATGAAATACTTTTAGCTCCCGTTGTCGGCAGTGTGGTGATAGTCACGCCAAGACCGAGAGCCAACATCCGGGCACTGAATTCCACTCATCCGGGCACTGAAACGAGAACACCCGGGCACCGTACGAGATTTGAGACTCCCTAAGCCCTCCTACAGGACCGGCATACAAGCGCCGGTAGCTTCGCGCCGAACGGGTGGTGGCGTTCCTCCCTTCCTGTATGGTGCGGTTCGGGTGTCCACCGAGATGACAGAGAATTACTGCGCCATTTCCTTTCCTCAAAAAGCGTTTCGTTCAAAGGGCAACGCATCGCGCCGAACGGGTGGTGGCGTTCCTCCCTTCCTGTACGGTGCGGTTCGGGTGTCCACCGCGATGACAGAGAATTACTGCTCCATTTCCTGTCCTCAAAAAACGTTGCGTTCAAAGGGCAAGGCATCGCGCCGAACGGGTGGTGGCGTTCCTACCTTCCTGTAAGGTGCGGCTCGGGTGTCCACCGAGATGACAGAGAATTACTGCTCCATTTCCTGTCCTCAAAAAACGTTGCGTTCAAAGGGCAAGGCATCGCGCCGAACGGGTGGTGGCGTTCCTACCTTCCTGTAAGGTGCGGCTCGGGTGTCCACCGCGATGACAGAGAATTACTGCTCCATTTCCTGTCCTCAAAAAACGTTGCGTTCAAAGGGCAAGGCATCGCGCCGAACCGGTGGTGGTGTTCCTCCCTTCCTGTACTGTGCGGTTCGGGTGTCCACCGAGATGGCAGAGAATTACTGCGTAATTTCCTTTCCTCAAAAAGCGTCGCGTTCAAAGGACGAGGCATCACGCCGAACGGGTGGTGGCGTTCCGCGGACTGCCTGGCAGCGCTACAACACGCTGTCGCGTTCCACTCCTAAAGGCGAAGCTTAAGCGTCATTAATTAGCAGTTTATTAGTATTTAGTCATTAATCAGTCATTACACACTAATCAGTAATTTGTCATTACTTCGTCATGAATTATGTGTGACGTAATCCAGTGGTAACATCACCAGTGTCACATACTCAAAGTGGTGCTGAAAACGCTTTCGCCTCTACGCACTTCGGACAGTTTCAAACGCGCTGCATATACATTCTTGTCAGGCCTGCGTCTCGTCGTGTCCGCGTGCGCATCGCATTATGCCCGTAAACATTTCATGCTTACTCTACTCTCGGTTACGGGAGAGGCAGTTTCTCATCCTAAATTCGCACTGATAAACAGTAAGGCAACAACGTTAGGTTCAGCAGTGGGTGCCGTCGTTTGAGACCTACCCTTGAAACATGCGCTCATAAATAGTCCACGTGAGACCTTGTTCATCACCAGACCCTTGGACGACCTGGTTGATCCCTGGTCGGAACCTCGGGTATGGAAGGCAGCTGAACCTGAGGGAAGGGGAGGAGAACACCCGCGGTTCTCATGTGGCCCAGGTTGGCTGCCGTTGGGATGGGGGGCCATGCCCGGACTTAGCGCAATCTTCGCTGCAGAACGCGAGATGCGATCTCCTCAGGCATGGTACCTCCTCCTAATCCTTCATTTTAGCGGTGGTCCGACTGCACGGTTCCTTTGCATAAGCCGTGCGGAAGCTTTTCTATGGTACAAAGTGTGCCGCCACCTATATGCCTGCGGCATTGTACGTGTCTAAAAGCAGTACTTTCTTTTTTATTCTTACGTATTCTGATTTTTTTTCCTCCATGCGGGTGACTCATAGGTGCCGCCACCGCGCTCGCCAGTTGCGCATGCGCAATAGCGGCGCATAGCTAACGTGCTGGGGCCGCCGCCGCTGCCGCGCGCTCTCCATCGCCTCTCTCTCTCCTCGTTGCTTTCTCAATCCTCCAGGTTTGACCAGAGCTAAACCACTGCCGATTTCTGCTCCTGGACGTGAATAATGAAGGGGCCTCACTGGCTCTGTAGCCAAGGCTAGGCAGGAAAGGGAAAGAAACGGCCTTTGTCCTCGTCACACGGAAAGTGGGCTATACCTCAGTCCTAGCAACTCCGCACCGTCTCTTCAACTTTCCCTTCACCCTTGCTGCTCTTCTAGCCTGAACAACTAACAACCACTCCCTATAGCACTCACCACCACACTGCTGCAAAACTCTCTTGCTCACAGTGCAGCGGCCCTGCATTGCAGAACATCCCTATGTCAGCGTATCACGAAGCACGCGCGCGCGCGCGCTTACGGTTGACGCAAGGCCGTAGCCTGAGTCAGCTATAGACAGAGAAAAGGAAAGGGGCATGCCGCAACCTTGGTACAATGAGAAGAAAAGTCAGGTGCTAGTGGTGGCGAAAAGCTTTTATTGCACATTAAAGAGAGGTGCGGACCCTTAGTGGGGATTCACATACTAGGTGGTGTCCCTTCATCGGGACCCCGTTCGTCGAAGCCGCAGTGCTGGTTCTCTGAAGTCTGGACCAAGGCCCTTTGGGCTTGAACATCTGAGCAGCCAAGCAGGGCTACCGCCCAGTCATGTGGGGTGTAAGGTAGAGGTTGGGAGTATCAGACTTGGATCCGGTATTCCTAACTGGCACAGCTGAAAGTAAAAGGGATGGCCTGCTTCTTCACGCTGAGTGAAGAGAAATAGGAAGGACTGCAGGAAGGGAGAATGAAGGTGGGACTATGTGGGGAAGTGAAGATAACTAGTGCTCAGCCTGCTTCACGCAAGTATTACAAGGTTAACACAAATATATTGAAAATGAACAGGTCCAAACCTGGTGACGAGATACCTTAATACGTTAATTCCCATACATGCAGAAGGTCGTTCTCTTCTTTACATTCATAGATCCTTGGGAGTCCTCATGTCCCTTCTCGCGCAGTGGTGAAGCGGTTAAGCGAAGCGCCACTGTTCCGCTATGGCAGGTGCTCCGAGCTGTGGGCCTTGTGCGGCCGAGATTGCTCTTCCCTAGCGAAAAATCGTTAACTGCCACCCGCTACTGTGGGCAGTTTGCTCACTATCTGGTGACCAGGTTGTGATGGCACCGCAAGGTCACGAGACCTAGGTGTCTCCCAGGTTGCTCTCTGGGGACCACCTGCCAGACCCATGCTCGTGACTTTTTCGCTCACAACGCCGACACCGACAACGCCGACACCGGGTGTCCTGGTAGACGTAGCCTGTCATGCTATCGCGTTAATGGAAAAAGCACTGAGCGGAGTAACTGGTATGGTTTCATGAGCATCTTACAGTGCCTATTCAGGCGCTTAGCTCCAGCAGTTCAGGAGAGTGTGTGTGTGTGTATGTGTGTGTGTGTGTGATAAAACATTTATTGTATAATTCAGGAAGCCAGGTCGAGCAACTTGGGTGGCACCCCTAATCCCGGGCGCCACTGGTTTTCGCTAACTGACGGACTTGTTGAACTTCATTTGATGATCGAGGGTCTCGCTGGTCAGTCGCTCAGCGCTTCCAAGGCTGCCCCTTTCCGTCTCTGCAGGAGAGAAAGGGACAGCGTTGGAAGTACCCAGGGCCAGTTTTTGACCTTCAATAGCCCTGCTCCTGAATACAAAGTCACATTTTAAACGCAATCACTTTAAACAGATTTATGAGCTTTGTCGCTTCGTAATCAACGGACAAAACCTAAACTCTTGATAAAATGTATTTTGGGGGCTCTTTGGACTACATAAGTGCAGTAATTCGCTTCGAGTAGTGCACTGCTTTACACCTCTCTGCTGCCATGTAAAGAAGTTAACGCTATTTGAAGTTTATTTCTCCCGCTGCAACCTATCAGAATCAATAAACTTTTCCCACCAATGCACAATGAACGCCGAGGGCCTATGGCTTCAGCGCCGCGTTTCTGGCACAACGTTGTCAATGCCAACGCATAAAGGGCACACCTGTCACTACCGCCACGTAGCTTAAAGCACGATTGAAGTGTCCACTGTTCCAAGAGGGCAGTTAGGCGCCTTCAATCTGGTTCAGGTGTCCACCGAGATGTGTGAGACAGATAGTGCGCCATTTCCTTTCCTCAAAAACCAGTTCATCAATTTTTCGCCCTGCTTTCCAAGCTCCCGCTCCGTTCGTTTCGCAGCTTAAAGCGCGACTATGGTGTCCACTGCTGGTTTCAAGGGACAACGGCGACGGCGACGCCGCGAAACGCAGAAACGGGCGCCTAAGAGCAGCGCTCTAAAAGTAACCTGGAATTTATCTAAGCTCAGGCATTTCCTTCAGCCTTCTTTCAAATATGAGCTGCGTTAGAAGAATTCAATCCGAGTAGACAAGCGAGGGGCAAAGAGGTGCTCGTAATGACATACATGACGGTTTAACGAGGGCCTCGAATCTTGCAGACTCGATGCCTCGTACGTAGTATACGAGGGTTCTCGCACAGCTTCCGCCCTCACCGTTCGACCACGTTCCTACGTGGCACTCGCGGCAATGCAGGACGCACCACGTCCGCCGCTGTGGACGAGCTGGTGAACATTGTGAAGGTTCCTTTACACTACGCATAAATAGATCGGAAAAAAGATTGGACAGCGTCGCCGTAGCTCAGTTGGTAGAGCGCCGGACGCGAAATTCGGAGGTCATGGGTTCGGATCCCATCGGCGCCATGTGGTTGCTTTCTCTTCTGCTTTCTTATCAACTCAATTTAAGCGATAAAATAATTGTGCATTAATCTTCAATTAATTAATAGCGCAAATTTGAAACAAAAAATTAAAAATCCCCTATTTTCCTTGGTTTCGCTGGCTGTTGTCTTCCGTCATGTTATTCCTAGTAGGCTAGCCCTAAACTGATCATCGCCTTCAAGTCGCGTCAGGCTGCACAGCAGTGTACTGTCCACTGCTGAAGTCCGATGTCTGCAAGCGTTACCAATCGTCACTGAGCCGCGACCTCTCTAGAACCCTCCATCCTTGGACGTACGGGTTGACCTCACAGAACTGTGCCGATAAAACTACTCGAAGCTTTGTGCTCTATACACTGAGCCCTTTACGCCACAGGAAGTGCCGCGGGCACCCTTCTGCCCTGACCGGAAGCGCGCTGGAGTTTGTTGAACCGTTCCTCGCCGTACAGACGTGGCGGCCTGCAGATCCGCCTCTCGAACGTTCTTCGAGATTCGCCGTCGCCTTCGAAATACTTCTATTTCTTCACACTACGCTTCGCAATCACGTCATCGTTGCATTACTGGTGCCTCCAACGACTCTCGTATGAGGCTTGAAGCAGCGACATCTGCCGATATCTTCGGCTGCGCCAGTGCCCCGCCGAAGCATGGCTGGGCCGTTCTGCGAGGAGGATTGCTCAGTTCGGAGGAAATGGCGACATTTTTTTGCACGAACCAAGAAAGTAATGATAAAAGGAACTTCGCGAGTTTTTGGGCACTGGGTGTCGTTCGGGCAAGCAACGTTCTTACCGTCGTCTGCGGCCGCCATCTTTGTAAAGATAAAAAATAAGAACAAAAACTCGTGAGTAAGATATTGCCCTGCCGCAGCAATTACGATGCATGAAACGGAGCTTCGTGGGAGTAACGGAAGGAAGAAAGAATCCGGGGCCCTGAGCAAGAGATTGCAGGAGCCGCTACGAGTGAAAAGAATGAACTCGGCGATGTGACGTCACGGGTCACGTGGGGGCAGGATGTGTAGAAAAGTTCCGCGTTCGTAACGCCGAGGAGACTGAGGAGGAGTAGGAGAAGGACGAGGGTGAAAGGAGGGATGTCTCAAATCGGGGGCGGCAGAGGAGCAGAAAGAACGGGCAACCTCCGATTCGTCTGTAAAAGATTCTTTTTGTCGCCGATTTCGGTGCAGGTCGGACGCAGAGGCCAAGAGCGCCGATCATCTCTCGTTTCTTCTCGTCTCGTATTGCGTTGTTCTGTCGTATTTAACTTATTTTTTTTTGGTACTGGCTACAAGACAGCCCCGAGTTTTCGCGTCTATGTTTTTGCTTCCCTGTGCTTGAAGCGGTGCTCTGTCGCCTTCAAACCAACTGGACGAAGCCGCGCACTGTCTTCATCGCGACACTAGAAAATAATGCATGGCAGCTTCCAGATCCCAAGCGTGAGTTCTGCTCATTTTCTGCGCCTTTATTTTTTCAGCTCTTATTAGTGTCACTCTTCATACCCGTTATCATGTTACATGACATGCTGTTTCTATTCAGACGTCATACACTTGAACGAGCGCAATGAATGCACGAACGTTACGCCCACCTGTCTCGTGCGCGTGGTTGCATGGTATAGTTCGTATTGCGGCACGGTACGCAGAAGTTATTTACAACATTTGTATTCAGCTCATGCTCTTGTATGCGAACAACGTCCATAAGCACTGAAAGGTAGTTCTGGAATGTTTAGTGTCAAATAGATGGAGTACACGGAACGCCTTTTGAGCCTTAATCCGTTGAGCTGCATGGATGTTCGTGTTTCTAGCCCTTCCATGCGTGAAGTGACCTTTATGCTGTTCAGGATAATGGATTGTGTTTAGACCTCAGCTTAACATGATCTGTCTTGGCCGATGACTCAAAGGAGCAGAAAAGTGTGCGACGTCTTATCTCTGGGCTTCATGTCATGTTAGGAGATGCTCATAGGTGAGTTTCGGGCATCAAAGCGCAGAAAAGACACGGTGTGTTGTCTTGGAGACACAGTTCCTTCATTAACCTCTACAAACTAATTTTGAGGAGGCTAAAAATTTTCTTTTTCATTTTATTTGATGGGTGCTTGATCACTGTTGAAGCAGCCCTAATCGTGACGGTTTTGAGCCATTTCTTCCAATAGTTCCGGTTGCAAACACTAGTTGTTACCGTACATATCTTTCCATGGTTATTGCAGCGCTCGAAATTCCGGCATGTCCTTTAGACGTTAATGCCTTAGGGTGCAGACCATGAGCAACCAGAGCGAGGAATGCGAATAACATCGTTTTGTCTGCGTCTTTCCCTATATGCCTGTTAGGTATCTTTTCTTTAAAAACAAAGACCTTATAGATTCTGCAGTTCATCCAGCGCTCACTGTACCACGACATATGGTCGCATTTTTCCGCCATGCATCTTACCGCACCCAGATACTTAAGCAAAACGCATACGTCAGTGAGTAAACACAATCGGTTTACGTCATCAAATGCTTTTCTGCACGTTTCTTTTTATTTAATTGCCAGTGTTCAGAACCGACAGCGGCAAAAAGAGAAATGTAACACGAGGAAGCAGGTTCTGTTACGGGAGCTTAGTTAAGCAAAGTTTAGTTCGTATTGGACAGTTTTTTTTAATGTCTGTAACATTTCCCAGCAGTTCATGAACTGTTTGCTGCGAGTACACGTTAAACAAGTTTCCCAGTGCTTAACACTTAAAGGGACACAGAGGAGAAATTGAGCTTGGCTTGCGTCGATAGATTACCGCATTCTAAAAAAAAACGCGCTACTTCCAACAAAATCAGGGCTGTTATTAGTTAAAAAAAACAAAATGGTCATATCTATGTGTCTGTGATATCAAAAGGCAAAGCATCCAAATGTGCAAATCAAATGTGTTTTCTGTGTGACGCTTCATGCGATGTGATGTTTCGGCAGAACGCTTTTGTGAGCACATTTCATCGCAGGAACATTTAATACGCAGTTCAGTTTCAGAGTGCCCATTCCTAGCGCTGCGCTCGTACCACGCTCGAGCTGTAACCTCAAGTCCTTGATTCAATGACGTCGGAGCACAAATAGAAGGTGACCTCATTTGCGTGGCAGAACTTAAGGTACCACACTTGTAAGAGAGATCAGCTCTTCTGTTCTGTTTTAACTTGTAAACACGATTACGCCTAACACGCGTTCGTCGAGTGTTCGACCCATTGTCCCGTTCGAGTGGAACACCGCAGAGGAGAGGCAGTGCATCAAGTGCGAAACCGCATTTTTCTGTGACTAGTCCCATGCTTGGCGGCGTTAGTCCTGGCGCAATCACTTGTACATTTTCGCTTTTTTTTTTCAATCTTAAGCCGAGTGTTAAACTTCAGCGCCGAAGTTCAAGGACTCGCAGCAGTTCGGCTTGAACAAGTCGGCCCTACTTGCACCGCCAACAGAATGGGGATGTTCGTCTTGTCGGTGGCGGAATTCAAGCCGCGAGGATTAGGGCGTCGCGGCGAGCCGCCTTGAAAGCGCTCTCTTCTCAGTCGCCTTCTTGAACTATGACCCCCGTCATACCGTGCGTCCAAGGAAGTAGACGAGCGAATTAAATGCGCGCTTGTAGAGGATCCGACAGACTCAGTAGAAGGACGACATGCAGAAGGGAGATTATCTCTCCTTGCGTTTTTGTTCTGCTCGTAACATCCCGCATTCATTTTGAGGCCCTACCCCATGTCGCTTTGATTTCTCAACGCTGTTTACCTACTTTTCTATTTGTTTTTTTCTATTTGCAGGTGTTGGGGAGCTGTGCTCCTAGCGGCGTACCTCTTGCTGCTAGTGTCAATGGTAGATGGCAGGAGACACGTAAGTTGACTATTTTTTAATCTCTCTCTCACTCTGATCGCTTTTGTCTTTCCCCCTCCAGTTTTCACTTTTGACAGTTTTGTTTTTCCAAATGTGTGCATGTGTGTGCGGGCGAGCGGGTAAATCTGTTCCTGGTTTCAGTACATGCGCTACACCATCCCGTGCACTTTGATAATCGCGTCTCTGCGATAGTCGCACCGCGCTCGGTCTTCTCTCATAGATTTTCATCTTTTCTCGGGAATGCCGCTCTTCTATACTTGGTGCCCTCGCTAACCACCGCGGTGGCTTAGTGGTTACAGCATTCGGCTACTGAGAACGAGGGTGCAGAACTGTATCCCGAACGCGGAACGATGGCGGTGTCAGAGCACGTTATAAATATCCCCACGTGGTCGAAATGATTCCGGAGCCCTCCACTACGGCACCTCTTTCTCTCTTTCTTCTTTCCCTCACTCCTTCCTCCCTTCGCTTACGCCGCGGTTCGGCCTTTCTTCCTTCACTCCCTTCTTTATCCCTTCCCTTGCAGCGCGGTTCAGGTGTCCACTGAGACATGTGAGACAGTTACTGCGCCGTTTCATTTCCTCGTTACCAGTAATCGTTTTGCATTTCTCCTCACTAAAACCAAATGCGGTATTGGATTCTATGGAGCTTGGTCAGTGCTAATCGAGGACTGCCAATTCGTTCTAGAGGTAGGTAGGTAGGAAAGACTTTTATTGCTCTAGAAAGGTGCTAGTAGCAGACTAGAAAGAAGAGGTCCATCTTCCTTCTTCTCACAGGGTCGGTGCCCCTATTCCAGGGGTCCGCTGAGCTTCGCTGCTCGTTGGGCGTGCTGGACAGGGTTGCCGTTGGTGGCTACTTTGCGCCAAATTGGCTACTTTTCGACCCCGTCTGGCGATGAAAATTTCACGCTGGCTCCTTGGCTACTTTCTGGCTACTTTGAACTTCTATTTTGGCGCATTTACTAGCCATTTTTTTTTTGCAATTGCATATACAATAGCAACCAAGAACAGAAAAGAACAATTATTTCCAAGCTTTGCTGTCCTCATCGCTGTCCTGGTCGCCTTGATGCGCGCGCGCGTCCTCGACGCATATATTCCTCCAACGAGCTGGAGTCTGAAATACGCCAGCAGCAGAGAATTAGCGGTGCACTTGATCGCGCATCATGTTTGACTTTCCGGCACGCAGCGGCATCGTACAAGGACACTTGCGGCGAATGCCCTTTTCAACACCTGGCGCAAGGAGCACTGACAATTTTGACCCTTCCAATTTCTAATGCTGATGCTGAGCGCGTGTTCTCTTACGTGAACTTGACCAAAACAGAGATCCGTAACAAAATGTAGCTGGATTTGCTTATGGCAATTCTGCGAATCAAATTCGGGCTACGACTCCAAGAAAAAACAGCATCATCGTTTAACGTTCCTGCTGAGTTGTTCAATAGAATGTGCCAAAATTACTCCGGCAAGAACACTATCTACTCTAGATAAACTACGACGCGGACTGAAATTTTATTTATTTGCAACGTACCTGATACGTGAAGGCCGAGCAAGAGGCCCAAAATTCCGTGCTCTTTATTTACTCTGTGTTTTTGTGTTGATTCAAAATGATATTATTTATTGTTCATGAATAAAAGTGGCTTATAATAATGGCTCTTTTCTACTTGGCTACAAATTTGGCGCCAAGATCAGGTGGCGTGGCTACTTTTGGCTACTTTTAGCTTCAGTTCTGGCTCTTTTTGAAAAATTCCCAACGGCAACCCTTGTGCTGGATCACACCTTGTTGGCAACCCAGATCGCCGCTGGAGAGCCGGCTCTCCCACTGTTCTGCACTCGGTTCTTTGCGAAAGCTGTCGTTCTTACTGCATTCCCAGGTGATGTGTTACAACGATGGTTTGCTGCCACACCACGGGCAAGTGTCCCGATATTGCGTCTGGTAAATCTTGCTAAGGTTCGTCTATGGTTGGTTTATGGGGTTTAACGTCCCAAAGCGACTAAGGCTATGAGAGACGCCGTAGTGGAGGGCTCCAGAAATTTCGACCACCTGGGGTTCTTTAACGTGCACTGACATCGCACAGTACACGGGCCTCTAGAATTTTTCCTCCAAAGAAATTCTAGCCGCCGCGGCCGGGATCGAACCCGCGTCTTTTGGGTCAGCAGCCGAGCACCATAACCGCTGAGCCACAGCGGCGGCAAATCTTGCTGAGGATATGCAGGTTTGGGAATGTTTCTGTCTGCAATCTTCGCCAATACACTGCCTCTAGTTGATTTAGACCAGGATGAGGCGGCGGATAGCGGATCCTTAACGAACGCGTAACAGCGGCTGGGGTGGTGGCTGACACCTTCCACATGGTCTGGGCATGCCAGCGAAATCCTTCTCTTCCACCCTTAACCCATTCCCCTGATCGTACGCAATCGTACGCTAGTCGTACGCAAGTCGTACGCAAGTCTGTGCCTGGTTTCATATACCTAGTATCTGTCAGTTGTATTCCTCGGAGCGTCTTCCCGAGAACCGTGTCGGTGGCCTGTTTCTCTTCACGGGCCTACGGCGTGCACTTGTGCTCGTGCACGACACGTGCCGACGCGACGGAGCCCACAGCTGGAGGCTTTCTTTTTGTCTGTCAGCTACGACGCCGCCCGCATTCACTATGCATGCGGCATAGCTGGTGGGCCATGGCGAAACGGAGTGTGAGTACAGGTGGCCAGTGGCTTGTTTGTATACACTTTGTGTAATGGTGCTTACGGCAACTTGCCCTCTCTGTGCCGCTGGGGAAGGTTTGAACCTCAGAGAAAGACCCTTCGTAGGAGGAGAAATCAGAACAGAAATTTGCGGCTGCGGCCTGATTTTTTGAAAGTGAAAGGCTGCCATCGAATATGCAGAGTGTGTTAGTGCGAAAGAACGTTCACCAACACCGACCATTAATATTGTCTCGATCTTTCTTGTGGCGTCAACTAGCAACAGCGACGCCTTGTTAGGGTAAAATGAAACCAAATAAAGTACCTACACTCAAGCTCCGCCTTTAGGGTACGACGCGATAGCGTTAAGGGCCGTATATGCGGACTTGGTCATTCTCTACTTTACATTCATATGTGCCTGGGAGTCCTCACACACACCAATCATTGGGCAATGGGGCAGCGGTTAAAGGATGCGCTGCCCTGCGATGGTAGTTGCTGCATTTGCGTGGCCCAAGTCGCTCTTCTCGAGCAACCTCTCGGGATCAGTCATTGATCTAACATCCACCTGCCACGGTGTGGAGTTTGCTCACAATCCGTGGGCAGGCTGTGATGAAGCGACAAGGTCACGTGACCTATGTTGCCCTCCTAGGTTGCTTCTCCGGCGGGCGGCTACCTGGCCACCCTACGCCACCCTGTTTTTTACTCACAACGCCGACAGCTCTGGATAACGGGGTCTTTAACATCACCATCATCAGCCTGACTACACCCACTGCAAGGCAAAGACCTCTCCCAAGTCTTTCCAATTAACCCTGTTCTTCGCCAGCTGCAACCACCGTATCCCCGCAAACTTCTTAATCTCATCCGCCCACTTAACTTTCTGGCGCCCCCTGCTACGCTTGCCTTCTCTTGGAATCCACTCCGTTTAAGGACCAGTGGTTATCGTGCCTTCGCATTGCATGCCCTGCCCAAGGCATTTCTTCTTCTTGATTTCGACCAGAATGTCATTAATCCGCGTTTGTTAATCAGCATAGATGCCTATTAACAAGGCATACTATGTCAGCGCATAAAACCATGACGCTCGTCCTCAAGAGATTCCAAATCATAATTTGCCAAAAGAACTCCACTATACGATTGTAAAAGCGGTCAAAAGACGAAGGCACAGAAAGACGGACACACATCTTCGTTTTCGTCTTTTGCGCGCTTTTAGTATCGTATGTTGCACAACCACGCCGCCAACAAAGCAATGGTGGCGCAGTGATTATGGCGCACGGCTGCTGACCTGCAAGACGCGGGCTCGACCCCGGTCACGGCGGTCGAATTTCGATGCAGGCGAAATTCTAGAGGGTTAACTCCTGAGCTATACTTGGTTTTCAGGCATAATAAATGATTTTTAACGCAACCGGGGACACAACACAACAGCGCCCTTGTTGTCGTCTTTCTTGTGTTGTGTTCCCGTTGCGCTAAAAATCATTTCTTATGTTTGAAATTCTACATGCACGTGTACTGTGGGATGTTCGTGCACGTTAAAGAACCCCAGGTGGTCGAAATTTCCGGAACCCTTCACTACGGCTTCCCTCATAGCCTGAGTCCCTTTAGGACTTTAAACCTCATAAAACCATAAACCGTATGTTGCACAACTAGCCTAAATACACTGCAGCTGCTGAAGAATTCTGCTCCTTTAATTCACATCAGCCTGAGTGGCTTATTTTATTTGCCGTTCATTGTGAAGCGCGATGGTAGCCCCACAGAGGCAAAGGCAATTTCGTTTTCGAAGAAACTGCAAACATAACCAGACAGGCCCACGCTGATGCGTCCATTGAGCATGACAGCAAGACAAAGAAACATTCAAACTGTTTGAAATGCACCAAGCCAAGCCGACCACGCAATTCAAGAGAGCATACTACCGTGCTAATTGGTGCTGCATAATGCATGGGATGAATTCGGCGCAAAACCAAGAGGGACACAGGGACACAAGAATTACCTATGTGTCTTCTTGTGCCCCTGGTCTGGCTATCGCGCCGAATTCATCTCATTACGACCGCGCAAGTTCGTGTTCATGGCCGCCAACCGGTTGTCCTGGTGCCTTTTTTCCGACGTCGGACATTTTTTTTATTTCTCTTCCCGCGAAGAAAATTGTATTCCCCCGCTCTTGTCTTTCCTGCGCAGCTCATCCGTCACCATGGCCGCCACGGCCGCCAGCGGCGCCAGCACCAGTTCCTGCAGAACGTGACAGTGGGCCTGAACCCGGGCTCGTACCAGGAGTCCGGGCCCTGGGGCCCTTGGTCGGGCAACAGCTCCTGCTCCAGGACTTGCGGTGGTGGAGTCGCCTACCAGACCAGGATCTGCGAAGATTTTAGGTAACACGAAAGCCTGCTAGCCGTACACTGGCGCGAAAATGTTTTTGAAACTTTGCGTGATTCAGTGACGTGCAAACCTACACTGTAGGTTATGAGATAGAACGCAGCAGAGGGCTCTCGGTTAATTTAATTTATTACGTCAGCTAGCTGTACCGATAGTTTCATGAGCCTTGCCACGCGGCAAGCCGACGTACGGCTACGGATTCTACAAGGACACACCATTCCACGGCCCTCGGAACAACCGGATTTGCGGGCTTTGGAGAGAACGTGGGGGACCTTAATCTTCAACTTTTTTACTGCTCTTCAAGCACAGTCCAGTGGCCAATATGGCCGCGTTCATCGACATCTTTTTAAAAAGGTATGACTATGTTCTGGTTCGCTTGAAAAGGCATTCCTCATGGTCGAAAACAAAATAGGAAACATAAGAGCGGTGGTAATCTAGAAGGATTGGGCGAACGGTGTTCAAAGAGAGGAGGAAAGCTCCGTTGCTTCGAGCGAAGCACACAGGTGGTGAAAGGCAGACGCGTGTTGTCCCTCCGGATAAAGTTAGCCTCCGCGTCCGCGAAGAGGCTGTGTCGGTGCCAGCTGTCGGTCAAGACGTGCCGTTGTTTGCTGCGCGACACGAAGGACAGGGTGGCCTCGGAGGAGGACCCTTGAGTGGCCAGATGGTGATACGTATTTTATGGCTGGTTGGTGCGTCTCACGAGCCTCCATGATGACAGCGTACAGCTTCCTCGTTTCCCTGTTTTACCCAGGTGGGATGGGAACCGGTGTACGGTTAGCCGCAGGCCATTTTCTTGCAGCTTCACTAGTTTAGCCGCCTGCCGAGCTGTTCAAAGGGACCCCCTACAAGGTCGGTGAAGACGGTGGTGTGCAACCGTAGAGTTGTACAGGACAGCCAACGGAACATCTTGGTCGGCAATGGTAGTCGCCATTGGCAACTGAGCTCATGCAGTGGTTATGCTACCGCTTTTCCGATGATCGGTATCCATATATACGAAGGCAAGTAGCCGTCCAAGGACTACACCGCCGTTTGCGACAGTTGGCTATCCACGGAATGCCTTCTCCTCAACTCACAGTCTCCTTCCCGGCACAAGTTCCCAGCAAATCCATGTCGCCTCTGCGTACTAGTCCAAGAACACTCCAGTCGAATGTACTCCTATCATGGCGCACGACGCGCGTGGCGTCTGGGCTCGCCATGCCATCGTTAGTTGTGTGCAACCTTGCTGGACCTGCGGTTTCGTTTCACCATACCACGGTGCAGCTTTTGTTGAACCGAGTCAGCCGGCATGTGCACCTGAAACCATACTGGTTCATGCGCTCGTTCCAAAGTACAGCTCGCTGTGCAGCCGCCATATGAGGTCACGGTGCCTCGCATAGATTGCTAATCAAGGAAAACGTCATGCACTGTCGAAAGTCAACACTATTTTTCAAGCCGCCTACCTTCCGCACTGCTGCACCGTTTTTAGCAGGGCTGGGCTCGGAGCAGCGTATCGCTCAATCACCAGTGATAGAGCGTTCACCCAGGCACCGCATTTGTGGCTTCACTCCGGCTTTCCTTCACCCGAAGAACATGTGAGAGAGATGGTTTTGCTATTCCACGTGTCTTGAGTTTATGGGACGCAGTGGAAAATGCTAATGCGTTTGGCGCTGTCGGAAAGCGGCACTACTTTGTCACGAGTAGCACTGAGCAAGCGTGCTTGGCACGGCCTCCGGTTTCCATCATGCTGTACGGAATTAATGAGGCGGAGCGCAGCTGCGTCAGTCGCTTTTTCACGTTTGTAACTTGCTTCTTCGCTGTATCAGCACTTTCTTTCTTTCCTTCTTTCTTCCTTTCTTCTTTCTTTCTTTCTTTCTTTTTCCCATCTCTAAATGTAGTCATGTTGTGGTACGGCTACTTCCCCTCTCTGCTTCTTGGTTTTTCTTCGCTCTTATGACATGTTTACTCGCATATGCCTTCGTGTGTTTGCTTAGTTCCACGTATTTGTCTTTGCATATTTGTGCAAGCACGCACATACACACACACACACACAACGTACTACTTTTCTTTCGTACATTTCCCTCTATCTTATCGTGATCACGCCTTCTTCTTCCAGTTCTTATTTCTTTTTTCACTTTACACAAACACATCAGCCACCAAGCAATTCTGACCTTCCACTCACCCTCCCTTTGTGCAGTCTGCGAATATTCGAGCAAAAGTTCGAGCCTGACTTCCCCTCCACCCCTCGTGGCTTCGCTGACATTTTCTTTTTTTTTTCGACCTTAGACACATCGAAAGTGCGGGACTTCGTTACCGTTGCAGCCCTCACTTTTTTCCTCGCTGAGTGGCTTGTTTTTCCTCTTCCATTTCGTTCTCTCCTTCGTACTCTCCGTCGATGTGAGTTTTCTTGTGGACACCGCGAATCTGTACCCATCGCTTCGCCGTCAGAGCCGTCACTCTGCGGTCGGTGATATGCCGTAGATTCCGCAAAAATACAAAGTCCAGATCGGCATTCTAGTGCGTGCGGGCGACACCAGAGGGTGCGGCGGAGCCGCAATTGCACTTCAGTGAAAACTTGTGGCCACGCGGGCCAAGAAAATAAGTTACATGAAAAGAGAAAACGAAGTTACACAAGGGTGGTACCTGACGCTTCTTCCGAGGTTTATACGCGACCCGAATGTGTTCACCACCTCAGTTTCCCACTCTCTCCGTTTCTTTTTTACAGCTCTAACCGAGAAAAAAATTCAGGGGGCACTTTGTCTAAAGTGCGTAGAGGCGAAAGCGTTTTCCGCACCACTTGACGGCCTCTGTGGCACTGGTGACGTCACCACTGGATGACGGCACACATAATTAATGACTAATTACTAAGTAATGACAAATTACTAATTAATATTTAATTGCTGATTAATTACTAAATACTAATTAACTACTACTTAATGACGCTTTAGCTTCGCCTATAGGTGTGGAACGCGACAGCGTGTTGTACAGCTGCCAGGGAGTCCACGGAACGCCACCACCTGTTCGGCGCGATGCCTTGCCCTTTGAATGCAGAGCTTTTTGAGGAATGGAAATGGCGCAGTAATTCTCTAACATCTCGGTGGACACCTGAACCGCACCGTACAGGAAGGGAGGAAGTCGGAGTGAAAGAAGGAAGAGAAAGAGGGTCCGTAATGAAGCAAATGAAAATTGTATTTGAGAAAAGGAAATTACGCAGTCACTCTCTCACATATCTCGGTGTAGTAGTAAAAACATTTATTGTTGCAAAAGGAAGAGTTAGGGAGTAGGGGGTGGGGGATAGATAGATGTGGTGGTGGTGGTGAAAAACATTTATACTGCATTAAATTTTTACAGAGAGGTGATTGGGGTAGGCTCTATTGGCCCTTTCCCCTAACAATACTAGGTGGAGCCCCTATTCCGGGGCCCCATTGTCAAGCAACGCCGCCCGCGTCCGGTAGAAGACTCCTGAGCAGATACGGCGGTGAAGCTACAATAAAGGAGACACAAAGCACGGAGACGATACCAGACGAATACAGAAACACCATCAAAGTAGCACCGATACCAAGGAATATGGACCCGTACCTACACATGGTGCGAAGAGAAGCAAGAGTAGAGTACGTACAAAGAACACTGACAACTAGAAACCACACTGTGTACGTAGACGCCGCTACATACACTGGCAACAGAAACAACAAGAAAAGCAAAGTTGCAACGGTGATCAATTCGGACCTAAAAGAAATCACCAGCGTGTCAATTCGGAACTGTACGGTAGTCGAGGCCGAAGAGGCAGCCGTGGCTCTAGCGGCAGCGGAGGGCTACCGATCCAACAGATCCTTAACAATACTTACCGACTCACACGCTGCATGCCGCAACTACCTAAAAGGCAGAATCAGCCACAGCGCGCTTCGCATTCTCCGCTCAAGTGGCAAAACCGAAAACAACCAGGCCAAACACACGATAGTTTGGGTGCCGGGACATACCGACATTACGGGAAATCAGGAGGCGGATAGGATAGCTCGAGGGTACGCAACAAACCGAGCATCCAACATTCCCGACACCGCTGAGGAACCCGAGCCGGTAGCCCAAAGCTATACAGACATTCTTAACTACTACAGAGGGATCAGACGAAAATACCCGCCCTCACACAAACAACTCAATAAAGAAGACGCCGTAGCATGGCGGCAGTTACAAACGGGAACATTCCCGTGTCTAAACATCCTAAGCAAAATCTACCCCACACAGTACAAGAGCGAGTGCTCGTGGTGTGGAGACAAACCAACATTATACCATACCACATGGGCATGCCAGAAAATAGACAAGCTACCCAGAATTGAAAACCCGAGTGCGGAACAGTGGGAGAGGATGCTTTCCAGCGACATCCTGAAAGTCCAACAAGGACTAGTAAGGCGTGCACGCAGGGCAGCTACCCTCAGCGGAGCCCTGGACTAGGGGAACCGACCCTGATGATACGATGGAAGACTCCATCTGAAGCCGCAAAAAAAATCTTGTAAAATAGAGCAAATAAACGTTTACCACCACCACCGCGTACGGTGAACCAAGGCCTTTTGGGTCTTTAGGTCCTGACAGCCGAGCAGGGCCGCCTCCCAGTCCTCTCTGGTGGGGTTGGAGGAGATAGATGGGCTTGATTGACACGCCCAAACCATGTGGAAGGTGTCAGCCACCTCCTCACAGAACTAGCACGTGTCATCAAAGGATGCGTTGAAATGTGTTGAAATGTGGAGCATCAGTGAAGTTCAGAATGGCGCAAAAGACACACACACAGGAAAAAAGGGGATGACACAAAGAGCGCCTACTACCAACTGAATTTATTTCGGAAACACCCTCTTTTATAAGGCAAGACATATCAAACACGAACCGGAAGCAGAAAAAACACATATTCATGGTTTGATTTCACATTTTGAAACACCATCGGCAGAAAAGAAAAAGCCACAAGAACAAAAAACAGAATCTAGAACTACACGTGCCCGTCTAAGAAACCCAGCTCCTGGCGGCATAGTTTAATCGATGAAGTGCTAATGCACGTGGACCCAGCTTTCTGTATATGGTATGCTTCTATAATCTCTCTTTCAAATCGCTCCTTGCCTCTGCCGATAAACGTTGCCTGTTCCAGCATCGGTCCGCAATCTCTGCACTCCCTACAGTGATCCGGCAGGTTGCCCCTGTCATTGTTTTTAATTGTTCTTCTGTGCTCGCTAGCTCTCTCGTTGAAACACCGGCCAGTCTGGCCAATGTAGGCGGATCCACAGCTGAGCGGTATGCGATACACGACTTCGGACTTGCATTCAGTGAACCGTATCTGATGTTTGATAGCGCATCTTCGGGGTCGTCTGTTCATCATGGAGCAAATTTTTGCAAGCTTGCATGGTGCTGAAAACAACACATTTACACCATATCGACCCCCTACCTTCTTGATATTGTGCGCTATCTTATGCATGTACGGAATTACCACCACAGGCCTCTTGTCTTCCTGCTTGCTTTGCGTATCACCGCTAGAAGTGACCTTGATTCTTTGTAGCAGAGATTCACATATCGCTGTTATCATCATACACGGGTAGCCAGCGCTACCCAGTCTCACTAGCTGCTTGTCACTGTAGGGAGTGCCGGATCACTGCCTGCCGGATCACTGTAGGGAGTGCAGAGATTGCGGACCGATGCTGGAACAGGCAACGTTTATCGGCAGAGGCAAGGAGCGATTTGAAAGAGAGATTATAGAAGCATACCATATACAGAAAGCTGGGTCCACGTGCATTAGCACTTCATCGATTAAACTATGCCGCCAGGAGCTGGGTTTCTTAGACGGGCACGTGTAGTTCTAGATTCTGTTTTTTGTTCTTGTGGCTTTTTCTTTTCTGCCGATGGTGTTTCAAAATGTGAAATCAAACCATGAATATGTGTTTTTTCTGCTTCCGGTTCGTGTTTGATATGTCTTGCCTTATAAAAGAGGGTGTTTCCGAAATAAATTCAGTTGGTAGTAGGCGCTCTTTGTGTCATCCCCTTTTTTCCTGTGTGTGTGTCTTTTGTGCCATTCTGAACTTCAATCATGAACCAACTAGCCCCAAAGCAAGTTCTTGAGCATCAGTGGTCGGTCTTCCCTATTCCAGGATCTCGTTGGCCTCCGCCGCTGCCTTGGCCCTCGTAACCAGCATAAGCTGTGTGCTCGGGTTGGAGTCAGTCAGGAGGGCCTCCCACTGCTCTAGACTAGGGCTATTTATCTTTGGTAATAAAGAGCTTTTTTCACAGCCCCAGGTGGCGTGGTACGTTGTAGCGTAGCCCCCACCCCACACGCACTCTTTCGCGTATCTGTTCGACCACATTTTATGATACATGGCTTTGCTTAGGTATATGTGTCTGTTTGTCGTCGTCCTAGCGTGGTGGCCTGCTCTCTGTTGAGGATATCCGCCGGAGCCGAGTACTTCTTGAGCGCTCCCAACAACGCCTTCATTGCTTCCCCGTAAGATTCTGGCGTGCTGAAGGGTTCGACCGGTAAACCCGCCCTCCGGTTCGTGAACCCTCGAACAACAGTGTCTACCATGAGATTTCCCTCAACCCCAGTGTCAGAGACCCTAATGATGGTGTGTTGAATGTTTGTGTTGTTTGATCCATATCTGTGTTGTTTTTGTTCGAAGAGGATCCTCGCGGCTTTTCGGCCGATCCTTCCATCTCTCTATGCCCTCGCTGCAGCCTGAGAATCCGTCGCTATCCAGTAGCTCAGTCCCTGCCGATTGGCTTCAGTCAGGGCTAGAGCTATGGCGATCTCTTCCGCTGCTTGTGTTGTCCTTGTGCGCACTGATGCATTAGTAATAATCTTCCCTTTGGCGTTCACTACTGCTCCCGCACTAGCGTTTTCCTCCGCTCTGTACTTGGACGCGTCAACATACAGAACCATCTGTTTCTTCTTTAGGAACCTGTCCAACTCCAATGATCTCGCCACCCATCTTCCTTCGTGGTTCTTCGTATCCATGTTTCTGGGCACTGGTTTAACCAAGAAAGTGCTCCTAATTTGGCTGTCAATGTCTGTCTTGTCTTCGCCCTCGTCTTCTGCCCGGTGTCCTAGGACGCTCGTCAAAAGCGTGGCACCTCTGCTGACAAGCTTCTGCTGACAACCTTTTGTCGACAACGATGAAGCATTAAAGGGTTTTGCCTTGAAAAAACACGATGATTGCGGCAGTAAGTTGCCTAGCCGGTTTATTCCGTATTTTCGCGCGTACTATCCACCCCTGTATATAAGCCGCTCTCCCGAGTGAATACCTTCGGCTTAGAGGAAAAAAAATCACCCCTCGTATTGTCCACACGTTTATATGCGTAAAGCCCGATTATGCTTTCGAGAAGCTTGCAGCAAAGCAACCTCTCAAGTGCACGCAACTCGTCAAACTAGCCCAAATTTGTTGGGCTACAGCGCCGAAGGCAACTGCGTTGTCGAAATTCTAAAGGCTGATATGGGTATTACTTGGGGTGTGCTACACGCCTCTCAGTAATTAAGGAGCCTAACGGTAATAGTTGAAAAGTTAACTCTTGAATGGTAGTTAGCAGCCTGTTAGTTACCATGTCAAGGCTGCGATGCTGCCTACATTGGTGAAACTCAACATTTCAGGCGTAGGCTCAAAGAGCATCAGAATGAGGTCATGAACGGCCGCTCTACATCTAATGCTTTGGCGGAACGCGACGCATCAACAGGACACCCCACTGATTGGTACGAAGCACCTATCATTGCCACAGATGTAGTCGACACAACAAGCTTTCGGATAAAACAAATAAATGGCCAGGTTTATTAGCCTGCGAAGGTTACATGAAAACACTGAAGAGACGGAGCACAGCACGCATCTCCTTTTCCGGAAGAGAGTTCGAACGCCACTGCCCGTGTCTTTCTCCCCGACCGGGCGTCGAGGGGGCCACGGTAACCGGCGAGCAGTGTCCAGATGTGGCTCATAGCATAGTATTGAAGAAGCGTAGCTTGTTGGGCACGTTGGTGCATGGTAAGTAGAAAACCAGCAGAAAGGACCCGTTCACAAGCAGAAGTACACAGGACAACGCTGGAAACACAACTGAAAATTCTTTACTTGGTGGATCGCCAACATCAGAACAGGGCGCACATGCGCGAGAGCACCACAAACGCTATCAAAAATACAAACACAAAATTGATTAAGCGACCGAAGATTGCATGTGCCAACCTATTTCCCATTCATGAAACTGTACTCTTTTGCCGTGAACCTAACAGAACTGTCGCTGACACATTCAGTTCCTAACTGCTTGATTTTGAAGGCTTCTAAGATTTCTCGTTCTATCTGTGTTTTGCCGCGGCCGATGATTCTGACATTATGGAACAGAGGGGTGCAGTCTTTGCAGTGGTTGCAATGTCTTGGCAGATTTGCTGTGTTGCTTGGCTGCAGCGAAGTGCGGTGCTGCCTCATACGGTCGTTGACGCATTGACCTGTTTGACCTATGTAGGCCTTGCGACAGGACAGTGGGAGCGAGTAAACAACGTCAGTTGTGCATTTGGTGAACATGCTCTAGTGTTTGACATTTTATTTCTTTTTTGTGCTAATTTTAGAGATACGTGAACAAAGCGACGACAGTTTGGTGGGCGCAGAAAAAGACTACCTTAACACCGTATTTCATGGCTACCTTTTTAACGTTATGTGAGACTTTTGCAGGTATGGCATTACAGCAGGTCTGGATTCTTCACTAGGCGTTTCATCTTTTTTGTACTGTGACTTAAATTTACTGGTCAAGGTCTCAGCAATAGAAACGAGGACGTCCTCAGGGTATCCCGCTGGCCTCAAGCGGTCAAGCTGCGCTAAGAAACCCTTCTGCATATTGTGTCTACAAGACCTGCGCAGAAAATTACCGAGGCAAAGGTTGGCAATGCCTCTCTTCACAAGTTTTTAATGTGAGGAGGAGTAGGGCAGCAGGCTTTTTTTCTTGGTCCGTGGAGAGTAGCTCCAGCAAACGTGGCTCTCTTCAGAGAAGGTGAGAGTCAAATCTAAAAACCTAATTTAGTCATCAAGGGGCACCTCATGAGTAAAACTCAAGTCAGGACAGGTATCGGTAAAGAAAGTCAAGATGTCATTCGCGGCCGCTTCGACACTGTCACGGGCACGGGAAGTTAGTTTCAAGAAAATTAAGATATCATCTAGATATCTAAACACTTTCACTACTCGATCGTCAATAAGCGTGTCGTGCAACACAATGTCCAATTGAGATAAAAATATGTGGCAAAAAATTGGAGCTACACACGAGCCAATGGGAACGCCCTGCTTCTGTATGTACTTGCAGTTTTCATGTTCTACCACAGCGGAAGAAAGGTAGCAAGTCAAAAGTTCCAAAAAGGAATTCACCGATATGCCCGAGTTGTTCTGGAAGGCCACTGCACCTCGGTTTTCGATGAGATCCCGTACAGTAACTAACCAGTCCTTTTGGGGAACTGAATAGAAGAGGTCTTCGATATCCACGGAAAAGGCGGAATTGGAACTCACAATGGTAGCGGATAAGTAGTCCACGACATCCATCTAGGTCCGAACGCTAAAGGGGTCGTCAGGTGCCAAGGGGTCCAAGGATCGTTTCAAAAACTGGCCCACTAATTTCTGCCACGAACTGTCCTCTGTCACAATGGGCCTAACAGGACAGCCAGTTTTATGCGTTTTTGTTGCGAAAAACATTCTCAGCACGTCGGTATTCTCCCTCTTATTAACTTCTTTCAGCAAACCGTTAAGATTGAGAGTCTCAAGGAGCTCTAGGGCGTGCCTTTTTATCTTGGAAGGCTTTGCGCTGGCAGGCTTAAAATTCTTGTTGATAGCCTCGTGAGCCTTATTGAATAGAAGGCTGTTAGGCATAACCACGAAACCACCCTCCTTATCTGACAGAGTTAAGCTTAGGTCGTGGCTATGAAATACTCACTGACATAACGTAGCTTAGCTTGGCTGGAAGGAAGATTAGGCGAAATTTTTTGAAGACAGTGAACACTTTCTGCGAGGCAAACATCTTTTTCTTCGGAGGGTGCTTTTCTTGCTATGCGGCGGATTGAAGCCAGTAGCTCGTGCTTTATGATGGAGGGTTCTAGGGCATACTTAGGGTCTTTCCTCAACAGGGCGTCAATCTCCGGAGGAACCGTGCCACCTTGAAGGTACGTCACGGCAGTGCCAGTGCCTCGGGTGTTCTTCTTTCAAGGCAAACTTTTCCGAACAGAAGACCAATAAGGTTCGCTAAGTTGAGCTGCAAGGTGACGATGTTGTCGTAGCTTGCTGGTAGCGAACTGTCCACTCCCATGCTGAAGGCAAATGATGGTAAGCATTTCCTGTAGATGTCCCACCTGTCTCCACATTTCAGCCTTGAGAACACGGCAGATTCATTTCCAGTGTCCTCGAATTGATAAGTATAAAACCAGCGAAAAGGACGCGTTTAAAAGGAGGAGAAGTACACAGGACAACAACCAGGCAACACAGCAAATCAGCCAAGACATTGCAACCACTGAAAAGACTGCACCCCTCTGTTCCATAATGTCAAAATCATCGGCCGCGGCAAAACAATGACGTCCTGCGGCGGAAGATTATTTTTTATGCAGTGGGAATAAAACCGGACTTTGCAGGAGAGGTAGGCAATGGTGCTGACGCAGAAGGCAGCCTAGTCTGATGGAGGCTGAACATGTAGAAAGATGCCCAGAAAGGAAGCATAGTATTGAAGAAGCGTAGCTTGTTGGGCACGTTGGTGCATGGTAAGTCGAAAACCAGCAGAAAGGACCCGTTCACAAGCAGAAGTACACAGGACAACGCTGGAAACACAACTGAAAATTCTTTACTTGGTGGATCGCCAACATCAAAACAGGGCGCACATGCGCGAGAGCACCACAAACGCTATCAAAACAACAAACACAAAATTTATTAAGCGACCGAAGATTGCATGTGCCAACTTATGTCCCATTCATGAAACTGTACTCTTTTGCCGTGAACCTAACAGAGCTGTCGCTGACGCATTCAGTTCCTAACTGCTTGATTTTGAAGGCTTCTAAGATTTCTCGTTCTATCCGTGTTTTGCCGCGGCCGATGATTTTGACATTATGGAACAGATGGGTGCGGTCTTTGCAGTGGTTGCAATGTCTTTGCAGATTTGCTGTGTTGCCTGGCTGTTGTCTTGTGTACTTCTCCTCCTTGTGAACGCGTCCTTTTCGCTGGTTTTCTACTTATCAATTCGAGGAGTTTTCTCTTTTGCACGGAATCCAGTGAAACTTGGAGAAAAGGAGAGTTTTTAGGGAGTTTCAGGGAATCGTGTGACCCGAAATTGTCTTCCATTCTCCAAAATGCCGGAGTTTTCAACCCGCTTCAGTCTGATTCGAGGGAATTTTCGGCGAGTGTATGGAACATCAACGACGGAATGCATACGACGGCAGTGTGTTCTCCAATGTTAGTGTGGGTTAAAGAACCCTGGGTGATTGAAATACACCTGGAGCCCTCCACTAAGGCGTCCTTTGTAACCCGCATGCATTATCCCGACTTTATGGACCCCAAACACTCTTTACTACACTGTATTCGGACCACCGTCGGCGTCTCCCTTCTATAGCGGCGTTTACATGAACCCGACAACGGCGGGTCGAGTCAGGGGATCGAGTTGAGCAAGGTCAGCCCAACTCGACGACTGCGTGTTTACATGAACTCGATTTTAGCGAGTCGAGACCGCTTCAAATCCAGCGACACCATGCGTGAAACAGCGCAAGCGGGAGAGGGCAGTTGCAGCCTCCAAGATGGCGGCACGGAACCGCTGTCTCGGAATCGCGACGGCGCTGGCGAAAAACAGATTCGCATTTATCCTCTCCCCTCGCGCTATCCCGACTCTTCGAGACGATGCTTTTTAGAAAGGCTGATCAAGCGAGTTAACCTACCCTTTGCAGGAGAGTTAACTAGACTTGCTCTGCGGCTTATTTTACTCTACCCGACAGCGTTTACATGAACCCGACAACTGGTTTTGTACCCGACAAGCAAACTCGACTCGACTCTATCGAGTTCATGTAAACGGGCCTTATAGGATGATGACAATGCAGGCTGAAACCTGTAAAATGTGCGCAAGTAAAGACGCAGATTGTGAGTCGCTGTAAAACAGGCGTGCGAAATCAACAGCATTTAGCGACTTATTGGAAATTCTTCGTCTATTCTTTTTGTAAGTGGGGAGCTCTCCTTCAAAATGCGCGTAGAATAAAAAAGAATGACCCCATTGTCGACCGGATTGTTTCGAGTTTTACATAAATCTGATACCTATGTAAGGTGGTACCTAACTTAGGTACAAGTTACAATGTATATAAGATGAAGAAATACCTGATACCTTATAACCACAAGCAATCATTGTATGTCCTTCTCGCACAGTCATGTTTTGAAGAACACCTTTTTTAGGTCACGAAATTGACTGCATTTCTTGCTTTATTCTTTATTCTGCAGGGCTGATAGATCGCATGGATGTGTGGGTCCTTCCAAAAGGTACTTCTCCTGCTCTGTCGAAGTAAGTGCCCTTTACTCTTTCAGCAGCTTTTCAATTGCAAATAAATGTCAGAACTTCCTTTACGGTGGTTCTGCTCATTCAAAGAGTTCAATGTGCAACCACCGTGTGTGCTTCGCTGCTGTCCATGCAAGTTGCTTAAAAGAGTCCGTTGTCAACCTTGCGGCTTCTTATCGGTTTGATGCTTGTTCAGATAGCTGTATGAACTCTCATTAGAGCCGAAAGTCCCTTAACAGCGCATAACGGTCTTCGTATGTCTATCGGACGAGCGTATCTGAGGACCTGCCAACGTAGAGGTGCCGTGAAAAGTAAATGGAAGGCAATATGCACGAAAAATTTAATAATTGCCCCCCCCCCATATCATGCATCCTTGAATACATATGTGCAACCTAATTGTGATTTTGCGAATTGAACTGTGCACCAACAAGCATGGACCATTATGCTTTAGATTTAAAGAAATTAAGTTTTTTTGACACAGTCGCCTTCCATTTACTTTTGACGGCGAGTGTACATAGTTTTCAATTGCTTGAAGCTCACATGTGCATCGCTTCCTGATCGATCATGAAAAAAAGCTATAGGAAAAAAATCAATAGAAAATAGAAAACAACATTATACTGTAATAACTCAGCGCGTGGCAGGGGGGGCGCTGCGAGCCGTCAAGGAGAGTGGACGCGGTTCACGTCGGCTCCGCGAAACGGATGTCCTACTGCCAAACCATCGATCTGCATCGCTCAACACTAGTTGAGGTGTGTCCAGCAAGCTACGAGGCACCCGTAGACACCATTTTAATCCAGGTGGGCCTGCCTTTGGCGATTTTACGGGGTTGTGTCTGCCGATCACATTGGCACCGCTGCTAAGCCTAAGGCTTGGCGACGACGCCGGGCCGCTGACGCGGCACTAGGCACGGCCACCATGAGTCTTGCACGGGGCTACGACCCGGAAAGCATGCAAGTAGTGGAGCTACAGGCTGCGAAGAAACCAGTCTTCGATGAAGCCACCGAATATGCTATTCGGAAGAAATTAGAAGAGCAACAGCGAGCGTCCGCGAGGCGCGTGAGCTCGGAACGCCAGGAACGCTTGCGCGGTGGAGACGCTGCTGACGGCCTCGACCCCACTTCGGCGCCAAGCAAACCGCTTCAACCGAGACGTTGGAGACCAGAGGTGGTGCCCAAGTTCGGCACTGACGACTCTGTTGTCGTCGTGAAACCCAAGGGAACGCTGAACTTGTCAAATTACAAGGGTACCCATCAGATAGGAGAAGCTATATATGCTGCGGCCGGCATCGAACGCAAATCACAAAGCGCTTGCAATTTGGCCAGCGTGGGATCAGAACATAGTCACTGTTGGAATCCGAGACGCAGCGCTTATTCGGCAAGTCCTCGCGGTGGAGGGTCTACGGATTGGCGGTCAATTACAAACGGTGCAGGTCCACCTCAAGATGCCCGAAAATACGTGCCGTGGAGTGATTCAAGTGGCTTCCAAAGTGCCTGAAGCAGATATTGCTCAAGCTATTTACACGCCAGGCACTCCCGTGGTGGGTGTGAGGAAATTAGGAACGCGGCGGTGATTACATTCGAGGGCCTTAAAGTGCCGTTCAACGTGTTTTACTGGGGGAGAGGCTGTGCCCGTCCGTCTCTACCGGAAGACCACACCAGCTTGCACCCGCTGCGGAACAGTGGGACATAGAGCGGACGTTTGCCCTAATCCACGAGATAAGCTCTGTCTGGCCTGTGGAACTATCATCCAAGAAGAGGGGCACGAGTGCCAGCCCCGATGCCTAGTCTGTGTAGGCGGACATCTCACGAACTCCGCGTACTGCACCTGGAAATACAGGAATGGTGCTGGAGCCGGGCGGAAGCCTGGGAGAAGGAAAGCCAGCAACCAGCGTAAATCCAGAGAGGACCGGAAGAATTCAGGGCCTGGGCCGCAATCACAGAAGAAGCGGATGGGGACTCCTTTGCCGGGTCCCGCAGCGAGGACCGCAACGGGGGAGTCCCGGCAGGGGCCTGAAGGAAGCGGTCGTCCAGGTGACAAGAAATCGGGCAAAGCCGGATCGGAGGAAACCACGAGCAGCAAGGTGAGCTGGGCACAAGTTGCCGCTTGCCCGCCTCCCACGTTGGCTGTTGAGAAACTTAAGGAAGAAAATAGCAGATTAAAAGAGGAACTAGCGAAGTATAAAAGTCAGGAACTGGGAACATCGGCAGGGGGAGAAAATATGCCAGAAACACCTAGGGTATCTGCAATGGAGGAGGATGCTTCCCTCCCTGCTACTCAGCAGGCACTAACTTCTGTCCCCCAGGGTGAGAAAAAATAGGAGGGGGAGAGAAAGAGTAACGCAGTGGCAACAGAGACCGATAAGGGGGCCGGTCCCAGAGAGAAAGAAGCCAGGATTCAGGCTATTGTGGAGCGATGTTTGCTGAACGACCTTCCACGTTTGGAAGCTCGCATAACGCAAAATATACAGGCGAGCCTCGAAGGAACTCTACAAATTATTATTAAAAAAAAGGTTCAGGCAGCTATTGAGAGGGGCATTCAGGCAGCGGTAGAGCGGGTCCTACAGGGCATCTTAGAGCCCCACCTGATTAAGCTGCAAGCCTTTGAAATCAGAATCGATCGGAAACTTCAGGAGCTTGCGGAGAGTACGCGGACGAAGGTTCCAAAGTTAACTGGCCGCGTGACAAATAGGCAGCTTGCAGCTGATGATTCGCCCAACACCGAGGCGGACGCACCAAGCGCGATTTCCTGTAGTGTTCAACATGGCCCGCCCTCCTAAATTGCAGATTTTGCAGTGGAACTGCCGGGGGTTTAGAAAGAAGAGGGATTCGCTACAGCACTACGTAGATTCGTTGGATAAATTACGAGATATTATTGCACTGCAGGACGTGAATACGGAAGCCAAACTCAGACCATACAGCACGCATCAAAACAGCTCATCCACTTGCATTCTGGTGCAAAAGGTTTGCTCGGCTGTGACAATTGAGCTGGAGTTAGTCACTGAGGTGGAACATACATTTATTCAGCTTTTACCGAACGTACGCACTAGCAGAAGCGCGTATGTGTTGAACATATATAGTCGACCGAAGAACAGGGGTGCGTCTTTCGATGAGATTTTGCAAAAGGCCGCGCAATTGGCAAAAAGTGCACCTCTCATCATAGTGGGGGATTTTAACGCGTATAGCTTCTTCTGGGGATATAGTAAGGATGGTATTAAGGGCAGGAGACTCGCTGCGGCCATATCGGACCTATCACTGACGATTCTTACTGACCCACAGCACCCCACGAGGATTGGCAACAGTGTCTCGAGAGATACATGTCCAGATCTCTCGTTGGTTAAAGGAGCGAGAAACTATCAATGGCACAACACGCAGGAGATATTAGGGAGTGACCACTGCATTCTCAAGATCTGCCTCGACTACAATAAGCATCGCAGACCGAGAGGGAATGCACGGATCACGGACTGGTCGTTGTTCCGACAGGCGGAAGACTCTACGCTCAACGCGCCCATTGAAAAGTACGAGGAGTGGGATGAGTCGCTGCTGAGAGTCAGGGACCGCTTCACACGTACGCTTCAGACATCAGAAGAAGTCCCGGCCATTGACAACCACCTACTACATCTATGGGAGACCAGAAGAAGTCTCACACGGCGATGGAAAAGACAAAAACATAACCGCAAGCTCAATATCAAGATCGCGAAATTAAGCTTGCAAGCAGAAGAGTATGCACGATCCCTGGCCAAAAGCAACTGGTTGGCCAAATGCGACTCCATGAAAGGCAACCTTAGCACCAAGGCGGCGTGGCGTCTTCTTAGATGTTTGATAGAGCCCTCCAAGTCTCGCGGGGATCAGCAACGTAATCTCAAGAGAGCCCTACACGGCTTCAAGGGCACGGACCAGCAGCTAGTTGCAGCCCTCGTGAGCAAGTACCTCTGTACAGTGAAAGACAACGAGCCAGTACGGGATTATGAGGGTATGGACAATCCGGACCTGGACAGATAGTTCGAAGTCGAGGAAATACAGGCGGCGCTTATGGCCATGAGGCGGGGCACGGCGCCAGGGAACGACAGGGTGACGGTGGGATTGCTTGTCAATCTCAATCAGCAAGCGCTTGAACATCTCACGCAGTACATCAACGAATGCTGGAAAAGTGGACAGTTACGCAGGGCATGGAAGACGGCTGATGTCAGCTTTATTCCCAAGCCTGGAAAGGAGGTGAACATCAATAACCTCAGGCCCATCTAGCGTCGTGCGCCGGGAAACTGATGGAGAAGGCGGTACACATGCGACTTTCGACGTATACAGAAGACCACAATATTATACCTCACACAATGTTTGGGTTTAGGGCACACTTGTCAACCCAGGACGTGTTACTGCAGCTGAAGATGGAGGTTATCGATCCCCCGCGCAAACGAAACAGTAGGGCCATACTGGCATTAGATCTGAAGGGGGGGCTTTCGACAACGTGAAGCATTCCAAGATTCTGGACAATCTACAGGGTACTCACTGCGGAAAGCGTACCTTTAATTATATCAAGGCTTTCTTGAAAGATAGGCAAGCGCATATCAGGATTGGCGACAAGAGGTCCGAGGCGATACCCATGGGCACCAGGGGGACGCCTCAGGGAGCAGTCCTTTCTCCACTGCTCTTCAACGTTGCCCTCATGCACCTGCCGGAACAACTTAATGCCATAAGGGGAATCCGCCACGCCCTATACGCGGATGGCATAACCATCTGGACAACGGAGGGAAACATGGGACAGATGTAGGAGGCCCTCCAAGAGGCTGCCAGTACGGTTCAAAAGTATGCAGAAGAATGCGTACTGCGCTGTTCCCCGGACAAGTCGGAGCTCCTCGTCCTGCGAGGGAAGGGGGATACTGCATCGCTGGAAATCTCGGTCCATGATACACCTATTCCCGAGGTGGAAACAATACGGATTTAGGAGCTGCTCATTAATAACAAGGGTGTGAACGCTGCAGCGGTCACCAAGCTCCGAACGGTGTGCGATCAAGTCATCCGTATGATATCTCGGATCACAAGCAATAAAAACGGCATGCAAGAACAGGATACCCTCAAAAGAAAACATTCGACAGACTAATACAGGCCTTTGTCATCTGCAGGATAGTGTACGTGGCCCTGTACCTTCGTTTGAGGAAGACCGATCTAAACCACCTGGACGTTATCATTCGAACGGATTATAAGAAGGCACTCGGCCTACCCATGAAAGCATCTACGGAGCGTCTACTAAAACAAGGGGTACACAACACGGTTGATGAATTGATTAGCGCCCATCTTACAAGCCAGGTAATGCGACTGGCCACAACTACGACCGGCCGCAGGGTCTTAGAAGATTTAAACATTAGCTTTCCGCATCAAGTGCCTGGGAGATAAGATATACCTAAAGAGTGGAAGAGCAAATTCCTTACGCTTCAGCTTCCCAAAAACATGCACCCGGAGCATCATCATGCTAGACGAGTGGCGAGGAGCAAGAAGATGAACGAGTGGTATTCAACAAAAGAAGGAGCCTTCTTCGTGGACGCTGCGGGTCCTGTACAAGGAATAACAACGATCTCAGTGGTGCACCAAATGCAAGTCGTGGACGGGCTTTCAGTTCGTAACGGGGATACACAGGCTATGGAGGAAATAGCGATAGCTCTAGCCGCAACGCACTCCGCACCTAAATACATAGTTACAGATTCCCAGGCGGCTTATAGAAACTACATGCGTGGCAGAATCACGCCGCTAGCCTGCAAAATTCTTAGTCAATGTAGGACTTCAGCTGAACGGAAGGAATTAATAGGGGTACCAGGTCACCAGGGAGTTGAAGGAAACGAGCGCGCACATGCTTCGGCCCGAGCTTTTCTTCCTCGGCATCCTTCTACGTCCTCCCTTCCTGATTCAGGCTCCCCCTCTCCGCTAACGACATATTCAGAAATATTTCAACATTTGTGCCTTGAGAGGCAGACACTCCCGAGGCCCGCTAAGGGTCTCAGTAAATCAGAGGAATGTCACCTTCGCAGGCTACAAACTATGTCTTTCAATAACCCAGCTACGCTTCACGCCATTGAGCCCGAGTCCTTTTCGGCACAGTGCAAATTTTGTGGCCAGAAGGCAAACTTGTACCACATGATATGGGCTTGTCAGAAAAATGACAGCATTGACATCATAAATCAGCCAAAGCGGGAGGGCTGGGAGGCGGCCCTGTCCAGCTCGGACCTCGAGGAACAACGAGCCGTCGTCGCCAGAGCACGGGCAGCGGCTTTTACCAAAGGCGTCCCGGACTAGGGACCCGATCAGCCTTCCCTTCAACTAAGGCATTGTGGCTTTAATAAATGTTTTCGTCATCAACGCGTGGCAGAATGTTAAAGAATCCCAGGTGGTCGAAATTTCCGGAGCCCTACACTACGGCGTCCCTCATAGCCTGAGTCGCTTTGGGACGTTACACCCCAATAAACCAATAACAAAAAGGCAACGCAGGTGGTTCCAACTATGAGGTCACTGTGGCGTAATGTCTTAAATGACATGCAAAAGATGTTTTTATTTATATCAACAAAACTTACTGAATCTTTGCGCATGGATTTTGGGCAACCCACTAGCCCGAGCGAACGTTCCGTTTCTTGTCTAAATTTTGAGCGCAGTTGTTTGAGCAGGATAAGTTACTACTTTTGCTGACTGCATGACTGCCGAGATTTGTGTTACGAGATAGCAATTATCTGCTGCTCAGCCGAGAAGTACCAACAGCCCACGTGGAAGGAAGAATCCTATCGCTTTTGCTCCAAAGTTTCGTATTGTGCTTCAAAGTGTGCAAAAAATGGACATCCCATGGACATTCCATAGTTATCCTATACACATCCCATGAACACGCAGTGGGCGTATTTATTAGATTAGAACCCAGACGAACGTCCGTATTAGGTCCTGCTGTTAATTCAGAATGCTTGGTGCATATGCAGTACTCGTATAAATAAAAGGGTATGAAGCTCCCATGCTTAGAATGTCCTGCGGTCAAACTTTCTGGAATCACTAAAATGGATTGTTTTGCGCGAAAAAAAAATTTACATGGACAAAGAGTTGACGTTTTTAGCAAACTCTAGTTTTAATTGCGTTACTACCCGGCGAGAGCACTCGCGCACCTCACGTAACCTGTGTACGCTTGGTTTTACTAAGCAGTGCTGTTTTTAATGCGAAAGTATTATAGATCCCAATAGCACAAAAGCCGACCGCCGCCGTATGTGGAATGAAATTTGGATGATGCAGTACACCGGTGTAAGATGTGATAAGTCATGTAAGGGAACATATACAGTAATGAATGACAAGACATAACTTACTATGACCTATGAAACTCATGACTCGGAGTCATAGCCATGACCCATAGACATTCTGCAATGCACCATGATTCAGCGCTTTACAAGTAACGTAAGGTGCATTTAAGGTGCGTAGAGTTCCTACAAAGTATGCGTAGTCATGAAGCGTAGTCATAGTCATGGCGCATGACTCAGCGCTTTAGTTCTGCAATGTATCACGACTCAGCACATTACAAGTAACGCAATGTAAGGTGTATGCGGTTTCTACAAGTATGCACGGTCATACGTCGTAGTCATGACTCATGCTCATTATGCAACGCACCATGACTCGCAACTTTAATGCTTTCGCATTCTCATATGTACGCAGTCTTCTGCGCTGTTCAATCACACAAGCTTTCTACAAAAGTACGTTTAGCCGCACCCATGCCGGGTTCATGCACTACAAACGATGCGCACCCTATCAGCAAGTGCACGTCTCTGCTGGATCTCATAACTTCCGCGCACACAGGTTAGCGAATTCAGCTCCTGCAGTGCTTACAGCGCGAAACGAAGAGCTTATATCAACGCGGAAAGCGGGGTGAGGGAGCAAGGTAGGGGCGAACCGTGTTTTGGAATATGTAACACGAGGGCGTGGCAGAATGAAGCCAGCCTCGCTTTCAAAGCCGAAAGGATTCAACTTCAAAGCACAAACAAAAAAAAACATAAAATACGAAGCAGCAGCTCCTCGTCTGCAATGTAAAGCAGACGGGCGAGCAAACGGGAACACGTCTGCACGCGTCAGCCGTGATTGGCAGACGACACGCCGCCGCTCCCGCGGTAGGCGAAAATGGCGATTGGCTTCTTGGGGCGTCGTCTGCTACCCTTCTTGCGCCTTTCTCTTTCTTATCTATTTCTCTCTTTCTCCTTGGAGTTCATTGCCACCTACGACAGGAATGTCGACGTAGGGCTTGCGGCCTGAAACAACAAAGATTTGCGGAAGCTACCTGCGTTTCCCTTCTGGTTAGGGTCGTTCTGGCTACTGATAAAACGCACATTGCGAAGTGATTTTTTTTTAATACTCGACGACCGATGCTGTTATTTTTTTCTCCTTAGTGAATGACCCTCGAGTGAAAGCGGCATAGTAATGCCGAAGCATTTGCAGCGTAACGATACGTAAACTGTTTCCGGTAAAGGCGAGTTCCCAGTTTCGTCGAGAATACTATTGCTCATTGAGGTCGCTGCCACGTCGTTCTCAGGAATAAAATTAATTCCCTTGTGACGTCTATAGGATGTTGCTCTGAAGAAAAGTAGAAGCGAAATCGCTATATGCTTGATAGCAGTAGAAGGCAGGAACTAAATTACACAGAAACACGTGGTTAAATGCTCGTCTTATGAATTTTGCACTGTGAGCCGCTGCGTTTTTGCCTTCAGATTCGCTTCAACAGAGGCGAATCGCTGAGGTAATCGCTGCACCAGTTAGAGCGAAGTGTGGAGCAGTTGGCACAGACTTTAACTGCGCACAATCCTCAGGCTGTCACGCGTAAAATGGTATGGTTTCGTTAACTATTTAAACTAGGTAGAAACGTCAGGCTGGTACGCGAGCAGAGCCGTAATAATTGCGATAAACTTCATTAGGTTTTGTAAAGCCCGCCTTTCTTCAGTATGATAGAGTGGCGCCATCCGTCAGCGCACCGCAAATGTTTAAAGGGGCCACGACAGCCTATTTTCGTGCATTCCCTGCCTATAGCATATAATTGCCAACACGTAAAGCTACAATTCGCCGAAGTTTGAGTTCATTTTGTGCGGTATATATTTTTCAAACGAATTTTTTTCGTTTCTCTTGCGAGCTCCTTGGCGGTCTGGCAACCTCTGATCGCTGACATCACAAGGGCATACTCGCCCCGCGTCGTCTGCTGCTGCGCGCTGTTCGGTGCGTTGACGTACTTGCTCGCACATCGTGTACGGCGGTTGCTCGACAAGTTTTTTTTCTTTTAGCTTAGCGAAATAAAATGCATTTTGCGTGTTTTCTTTTCGGAAGCCTTCAGCCTAGTACGCGAGCTTAGTGATCCTTGGGAATAATAATTAATTAATAAATAAACTCAAATTATCACTAGGTGGCACTACAGTAAGATTACGGCACGAAAGGAGAAAAGTGCGCTCCCCGCTGCATGTGTGTGTAAGTCGAACATACATTTCTTTCGGCTCGTAGAGCCCTTTTGCAGAACCAAGGCGCTAGCAGAAGCCAACACGACTCGAATGTTTCACTGCCTGCACCGATGAATAGTCGCCGCCCACTAAATGAGTGCTTCAAGATAGTAGTGCATCATTTAGTATTTACTCTGCGTGCGCTAAGTCCGCAAGGAACGCGATAATTACGATTACTGCAGCCACGCGCTGAGGTTGCCTACATAACTATGCTCAAACAGTACTGATTGTTTGCTTGGCATGACGTAAGGTGGGCTCTCCATGTCTTAAATATTATCTGCTCTTGCTCAGAAAATGTAGTTTGATTCTTTACACACTACGATAACACTGCAATAAGAGCCGATGCTGCTAACGCCTGCTTGGGAAACGCTTCGCTTACGTACGGCACCTCTTGCTAATTGTTTCTGCTTCCTCCGATGTCACCAATACTTGATTTTAAGTCGCTTTACCTGAAAATACATTTGGACACCACTTGCATTAATGAAAACAGCCAAATTCGTTGTCCACAGTCGACGCCGACGACCGCTGCTGGCTGCATGCCGACTTTCAACACACATGCTCTGCAGACCGGGTCACATCGGCACTTCTTCCTTACTGTACGGGCGTCCTACGATCTAAGCAGTCGTCGCTTTGAAGTCACTGCAGCCAAAAGTACGCTCGAGGGCTATTTGCATGCGCTATGAGCTGTGAAATTCCCCTCCGCAGTCGCCGAAATCGCACACACGAATCCTGCGGACTCGCTAGGCCTCGTCACAAAAGGGGCAAGGGGCCGGCGCTCTGCCGTCCACCGAAACTTAAGAACTTGGCAAAAGTTCACCGAAGCTCACTGTTTACACTGCTCAGATACGCGGTCCTTGGTCGTGCTGGCGTCGTCGTTGAAAGCGTTGGAATTGCTTTCAGATAGCGTGGTAATGTCATCGAAGTGCATCGCTCCCCGTCTCACGTGGCCATGGATGACACCGATCTCGTGCTCAACCTCAACAGTGAATACCAGCCCAGAAGGAAAGCTTTGCCCGCGAATCCTGGGCCCGCGGCAGCCTTTCGTGGAGGCGTCAGGAAGCCCGTCTCCTCATCGACCGCTGTCTTCAAGAAGAAGCAAGCGGCGGTTTAGTCATCACCCAAACCGGCGAAACCTGTGAAGTTCCAGCGTGGCGCACCCCCCGCAAAGCGCAGTCGCGATGACCAGCCTGGAACTGTCGCCGACGGCGACGCGAGAAAACCGAGGAGTGAAGGGTCACCGCCGCCGTTAAAGAAGAAGAAAAGCTTCGCCCAGTCGTCCTCTTTGTTCGGTTACCGGGGCTCCGTAGCCGATGTCGAATCCGCCGTCGAGGAGCAGCAGGCGACGACCGTTGTCGACGCCCAGAAAGAACCGGTCTTCTCATCTTCGGAGTTCGCCGACTTCGACGTGCACCCTCATCTCGTCGCCTGCCTCCGCGATCGCTTCCAGATCACGACCGAAGTTCAAAAGCTGGCCATACCCTCGCTGCTCGATCAGCGGGACACGCTCATCAAGTCGCACACGGGCTCCGGTAAGACCCTGGCCTACGTGCTACCGATCGTCCAGCGTTTTCAGGAGATCCAGCCCAAGCTGATGCGCGCGGACGGAGTGGTCGTGCCCACCCGGGAGCTGGCGTTGCAGACGTACGAGTGGTTCGAGAAGCTGTGCAAGGCCTGCGCCTGGGTCGTGCCCGGCGTTCTGATGGGAGGGGAAAAAAAGAAGTTTGAGAAGGCGCGCCTGCGGAAGGGGCTGACCATCGTGGTCGGCAATCCGGGAAGGTGACGGATCACTTGGAGCACACCGAGTCATTGTCGCTGAACAAGACCTCGTGGCTGGTGATCGACGAAGCGGACCGGTTGCTCGAACTGCGCTTATAAGAGTCGGTTTCGAGGATCGTTACGTTATGGAAAGAGCAGAGAGAGGATAAGGGAGCCTGTGTGCTTCTCTCTGCGACGCTGACGAAAGGCGTGGAGAGGCTGGCAGGCCTGACTCTTAAAGATCCAGTGACTGTTGATGTTGCGGCTGAAGCCGGTGCTCAGGAGCTCGAAGAGTTTGTTTTGCCACCTGGCCTGAGCCAGTATTACCTACAGGTGCCTGTCAAGCTTTCGCAGATGGCTCTGTGCTGCCTGCTCCTCAATGCTTGTGTCGTGGCTGAGCGGGGAAAAGTTATTGTCTTCCTGGCTACTCAGGATTCTGTCGACTTTGAGCATGCTCTCTTCTTCTCTGTCCTGGGCATCATGCTTGAGGACTCTGAGAAGCGAATCGATTTCGTCAATCTCCACGGTGAAATGACTCAGCATGACCGGGCAGAAATTTTCAATCGATTTCGGGAGGCAGCTTCTGGTGTTCTGTTCACGACTGCTGTCGCTTCACGGGGCATAGACGTCCCTCAGGTCGACCTCATTGTCCAGTGCTGCGTGCCACTTCGACGTGAAGAGTGCGTCCATCGTGCCGGGAGGACCGCTCGCATCGGTGCCAAGGGTAGGGTTATCCTTCTGCTGTTCCCCTCTTAGGTCGGCTTTCTTGACATCCTTGCACAGAGAAGCATTCAACTAGACCGAATGGATCTCTCAAGAGTGTTCGGTCCAAAGTCTTTTCCATCAAGTCTCATATCCTCGAGGCCAGGACCGACCCAGGACAAAAACTGAAGACAATGGAAGACTATGTAACCACACTCCAGTTCATCTTTGAAAACGAAGTCTACAAGGAGACGGCTCTGCAAGCAATGGCCAAGAAAAGATACCTGAGTCATGTACGGTCGTACGCGTCGTACCAATGTGGCATGCGGTACGTGGTGTCTTTCAAAGCTTTGCATCTGGGGCACCTTGCCAAAGCATACTGCCTGAGGAAAGTTCCAAGCACCCTTGGAGCACAGTGGGCTTCGCAGCCAGATACCCCAGGACGTCGTCCCGGGCACAGAAATCGTTTCGGACCTGCTGGCAAGTAGAAACACATGAAGGCACCTGTCAAGAAGATAAATATTTCAGAGTATGACAGTGGTCTTGTGGCATCAAAGAAAAGAAGAAAGAAGCATGTTCCGAGTGACTGAGGATATACTTGCAGCATCAGCAGTGGTATTTGTGTGTGTGGTGCGTTCGGGTAACAACTCGTGACAAAAGAAGCTCTTTTTGGTGATGAATGCACTGAGACTGAAGTCGCCGCAGGTTTTTGTAGCTGACCGGCTTTGGCCACACATCTGCTTGAGAAATTCTTTAGACTTATTTTTGTGATTGTTGACCAAAATCTGTATGTTTGGAGACAGCTGTTTGTCAGTGTTCGTTGTTCATAGCAACCACATTGAATTATGTTTGGCTATTGCAGGAAATTTGTGCAAGTGTCACCAGCAAGCAGTTGGTATAAGTTGTCGTTTGCATTAATGCCATGCACTGTGTTTTAAGCCTTGTTCTAGCCTTTGGCATTGTTGGCACAGCAAACTTTTCATTGGGTTTTTTGCTTCCTGGGACTGCAAGCTATGAATTGAAAGAGATTCCTTCATGCGATGTTCTGAACATACCTCATGCTTTTCCAAAACATAAAATAAATGCTCACATGTATACTACATGATATCTTGTGTATCCACGTTTATTCGTTTTGTCATTACTGTACTGTTACGGTACACAGTCACGAAATGACGAGGACATTGTTGTGGCACGGTGCTTTTGAGGACGACGAAGGTGTGAGCCGGTTTTTTGTGGGTTCTCGACTGCGGCTTGTCACGCCTGCCATTTGACTCTCTGTGAAGTTTTGGCCACACTGCATTCTGTAACAATATTTTACAGCCAGATCTAGTAGACAGGTTAATTTTAAAGCAAAATGTACAGTTTTAAGCTTTAGACAAAAGGTTTCTTGTTTTAATGCCTTTCGTGTTGAACAGAGCGTTCAGCCCAGAGGTTTATTGCTGCTCACATATGTCCTCTTCAACAGCAGGGTAATGGTTTCTGGTGCATTTGATGCGGTGGTTGACTTCGTGAAACAAGTAATCGTGTAGCTGTGCATTCTTTGGTGCATGACTACTGCAATAGCATCTTTGATGTACTGAATGGTTAAAAAAATGGCTTACCAAAAAAGCGGCACACAACTGGCATACTCACGACTAGCGTGCACATATACTATTGGCCCCTGAAGTTTGTGGAATGCCAGAATTGTGTAATATATTCTGGGCAAGCTTGGACTGTTCAGTTTCAGGGCGCTCAACAGTTAGGATTTTTCATGGGCTTGCATGCTTGAGACAGATGCCAAAACACAAACAATACGAGTTGAATGTCTTAGTAGTTCATGAGTGAAACCTTGAATAAATAGATGCATTCTCCATGCTGCTCTGCATTCACCATAGTGCATCACTCAGGTCAGAGCTGTGCACCCATGCTCTCAAAAAAAGAGAGCCGCTACGGTGGCTCAGTGGTTATGGGGCTCGGCTGCAAGATGCGGGTTCGATCCCGGCCGCGGCGGTAGAATTTCGATGGAGGTTAAATTCTAGAGGCCCGTGTACTGTGCGATGTCAGTGCACGTTAAAGAATGACAGGTGGTCGAAAATATCAGGAGCCCTTCACTATGGCATCCCTCATAGCCTGAGTCGCTTTGTTAAACGTTAAACCGCGTAAACCAAACGTAGCCATTTGTCGAGAAAACAGGTAAAATGAAACCATTTTTGGCTTGGTTTATGGGGGTTTGACGTCCTAAAGCGACTCAGGCTACGAGGGACGCCGTAGTGGAGAACTCCAGAAATTTCCACCACCTGGGGTTCTTTCACGTGCACTGACATCGCACAGTACACGGGCTTCTAGAATTTCGCCTCCATCGAAATTCAACCGCTGTGGCCGGGATCGAAACCGCGTCTTTCGGGTCAGATCCTGGCCGCGACGGTCGAATTGCGATGGAGCAGCCATTTTTTCTCGGTTGTTCTACATTAAGTGTTCCCTTTTAATGTGACGCTTCCCGTATGCCTTTTGAGTTCTTTTTCGCGTAATTCTCTGTACTTAGAGCTTATTCTTTGCCATCTTCGCAACTAGGATTGCCCAGACTTCTCGAGGGACTTCAGGGAAGAGCAGTGCGCTCGATTCAACAGCATTCCCTTTGAAGGGCGCTACTATAGCTGGGTACCCTATTACAAAGGTGAGCAGTACGACGGCTTGGAAGTTCATTCATTGTTCAGTGGAAACGTCACTACTGAACAGGACACGTGAACATGGTGCTGGGACAATGGAGATGCTTACGAGCAAGCTGAGAGTTTTTTGTGTCTGTCGAGAAATATATGCAGTCCATGTTTGAAATTCCTCAACTCTCCATGGTAACTCAAAGGCTTCATAGTCTGCCTGCTGAGCCAAAGAATGTGGTCCAAGCCCCAATTGCTACAGCCATGTTTTAATCAAGGCTAAAAAGGTAGGCCATGTGCTGTGCTATGTCACTGCATGTTACAGAGCCCTAGTTGGCTGAATTTGACCTGGAGCACTTCATTACAATGTACCACGCACCGATGCATGAAAAAAAGGAATTGTAGTTCCTGACAAAACTGCAACAGGGTAACCATGCGGGCGAGTTGGTGCAGATCAAACATATTGTAAATGGCAATGGAAATGAGACAAACCCAAGAGGTACAAAAGAGCTAATACTGGGGCTAGATAGAAATACATACTTGAAGGCATTGTTGAGCGCTAAAAACCACAGAAAAAGGACGAACACACAGGGCAAGAGGTACACAGGACGGCGCTGTCCAGAGTAATTCTTGTATTCCCGTTTTCGTTGCTGGTTTCATCATGTTTGTTCCTGGCAAGACATTGCATATTACATACAGCAAAGGTGCAGGGTGAAGTTTGTCTGTTAGTTGTTCCATTCGACATGTGAGCATTTTCTTCGTGAACATCGTGATGTTGCCAGAAAATTGTGTCCGAGCTGACATGGTTAGTGTTGAATTTTTCATGTGTCTTATTTACTGGGGCTGTTTGGGACTCAGTTACATAGAACAGGCGTAGCTGCATTTGTTTGTTTCTACACCAGAAACCTGTGTCTTAGGAAGCAAGTTTCAGGGCGACAGAAATGATGATATAAAATTCAGATGCAAGTCTAGTGCTTCTGCAAGAACTTCCCTTGAACTGCTTTTGGCATTCATGTGTTTGGCCCATTTCAAGTGAGGAAATAGTGTTTATTTATGTAAAGTAAGAGTTGTATCTGATTTAGAGCCTCATCAGTGCTCAGAAAAGTATATCTGAGTGAGGAGCCCACGGACTTGGACTGACATCGGATAATGCAGTTTTAAATGACCACACTCATGAAGAGGATCGCTTGTTATATGTGAACACAAGCAAGGGTACAGGAACTTGGGTTAATGCATTGAAAGTGTCTAAAGTAGGAGTCTGCTGTTCACTTGAACAGCAACATGAACAGCCATTTTTTGGCACTTTCAGGGTACCAAGAAATGGCTGCTTACAGTTTTCATACTGGCGCATTCATTTCTTGGGGACCTGTGTTTACTTGATATCCATGAAACCAGTACTGTACTACTGCTGTAGCCATTCATGTTTTCACAGTCGAATGTTGTTGAGCATTTGAACTATGCAAGATAAATGCTGCTCACATGATTGAAGAAGTCTTGACTATACAACATTGTCAATTGGAATACGGCTGCTTGCTCTGAAGCGACCTAGGCAGCAATAAACTTAGCAGCACATAAGACCAAAAGGAAGGCTTGATTGTGTGGTTTATAAGATGGGCTCATGCACAGTACATTGCTTTGACGTTAGGTTGGTTTCCTGGCAGAACACCAATATGCCAATTACCCTATGAATGTCACATGCTGCAACTGCACACACAAGTTACTGGAGGACATTCATTATTACAGCGCAAAGACGGCACAGAACAAGAAGAACTTTATTTTTAGTACAAAGGGCTCTTTTACATGAGTAGTCAGCGCTGTTGTGTTCCCTTCTTGTTCTGTGCCGTCTTTGCGCTGTAATAATGAATGTAGGTAACCAACTCGCCCAAAATGTTGTATTACTGGAGGAATGTAGCTCTGTGTCAGGGCTTTACCAGGTGTTTCGGAAAAGCCTGCCACTAATTTTTAACACTGTCTTTTTGAGTTATGAAGACGGCTTCTGTGGCAGAATAGTACCAGCATCGGGGAAATCAGAAAATAGGTGAATAAAGTTAACTAGTTAACCAGTTAGTAACTAATTTCTAATAATTACTAACTTCGTAATTATCACTGTTAGGTGACTGGTAACAATTAGAGATTTGTAGTCATCGTTAGTAATAGCCATATCAAGTTTTTAGAATTTCTAAGACACGATTACCCTTGGCACTCTGGCCTGAAAAAGTTTGGCTACATCTCGCCAAAATACCCTCACTTTTGAAAAGAATGCAGGCAGAGCTACCCCTCCAGTGCTCGTAACTAGTCGAAAGAGCCAAATCTTGTCAAGCCCCGGCTCCTAGTCGCGTTTTGAAAATTCAAAAAATTGATATGGCTATTACCAATGTCGGGTTGCAAATCTCTAATTGTAACCAGAAGCCTAAATGCAATTCGCCTGTTTCCTGATGTCCACCAGGGGCCGCCTTCATAGGTCAAAAGCCTATATTTAAAAATTAGTGGCCGTCTTTCCTGAAACACCTGGTAGAGCCAGCAAGATCTTTTCTCTTACACAAACAATTTTTTTTTCTGTTCTTATGCGTTCTTGGTGCAGATGCCAATGTAAGTACCGCTATGGTTATCAGCATTAGTTGTCATCTTACTGCATGATATTAAATGTGTGTGTGCCAGTTTTTTTGTTCGCTGCACTTCAGAACTAAGCGTCTATTCTTTATTATTGAACAGAGTACGTTAGGTAGTTTCTAACAGAATTCAAAGTGTGATGTCCAAGTTCATGTCACCTGCCTATAACTGTACTGCCAGAATTAATTCATCAAGTTTGAAACTGGACCACCAGGGCTAGCTTTGTTTTGAACCAATGACGTGAATAGCATGAAAGAGCCACACAGAGAGAATTATGAAATAGGTACATGTGTTTTCAGCTTTTATTATGTGCGCCTTTCATGCTGTTCACACGAATGGGTGGAATTTTAAGCGTTAGGGAGCTCGCGTTGCAGAAAATTCGGCGGCGGCATCGGCGGCATCATTGACCGTGAGTGAAAAATCCCGAAATAATCCCCAGAGAAGCAGCCTAGGTGGGCAAGCTAGTTCACGTGATCTTGTTGGGTCATCCCAACCTACCAACCGCATTGTGAGAAAACTAACCACCCTGGCAGGTATTAGTTAAATTAGTGTTTGCTCGGGAAGAAAAACTTGGTTCGCACAAGCCCCACCAGTGGCAGCACCTGCCATTGCAGGGCAGTGGCGCATTGCTTAAGACTGTGCCAGGAGCGGAAAGAGGACTCTCAGGGACCTATGAATGTTAAATAGAGAACGGCCAATTCCGCATATATAGGAATTAACCCACCACGCTATTGCCTCATACCCTTAAGGCGGAGCTCATGTGTCACCTCCAGTTTTTTTTTGTGTGTGTTGCGCTTTTAGTCTGGCTGTGTCCTTTTTATGCTCTCTCACCCAGCTGTCAACCCCTGCGAGTTGAACTGCAAGCCCAGAAGTGAACGGTTCTACTTCCGGCATTCGACCAAGACCATCGACGGGACACCATGCCATGATGATGGCAGCCTTGATGTCTGCGTCAATGGAGCTTGCATGGTAAAGCATGAATTTACTGTAAATACGATACGCCGTGGTGTTAATTCTGTAGATTACACTGTCATATGTGATGTTCACCAATGAATGCAATCGGAGGGCATGACTCGCATTACCATTTCCAGCCTGAAGGTGCTTGCACGAGCTTATCGCAACTCACAAAGCTTTTCTTAGTTATGACGTCTAGCATTGGCATATCCTGTTCTAATGTGCTTTGAAATTTCTTCCGTTAAGCCCTGTTATTTTATTTTTTGCACAAAGGCTAGAACAGTGGTATCCCCATATTTTAACTTTTGTGTGCATTGCAATGCATGGGCTACTTAAAGCTCAGCTGTTTACTAAAACAAGAAAGTGTGTATTAAAATTGGATGAATGTGGCATTCGCAGTTTTACTTACTCGTCACCATTATAAGTCGTGCTCAATGAAGTTGAAATTAACCCACCTTGCAAAAATGAAAAGGGCATCTCTTGTGAGAAATTTCATGATATATTTAAGGTGTGTTTTGGGTAGCACTGTATTTTTGAATAGTGCCCGATTCATGCGCCCACAAATCAACAACCTTAACCTTTTTTTCTGCGTGGTTGATAGAAATTTTTGTCAACGATTGATGCTATGGTTCAAGTGCGCACTGTACCTCATTTTTTTTTAAAGTGCAATATTATAGTGATGAAGTTAAAGGTCACTGACCATGTCGAGGTTGTGACTGACGTTTCAGAACCCGTACGAGTTCCTTGATCACTGATTGGCCAAGATTCGGTCATCCTTTAAGCATGTTGTATGTGATGTAATGAGTGTAAGTATGTTTAAGTATGTGACATACGTACTTGAAGGACGACCGAATTGTGGCTAGCCCAGTGAACAAGCGACCCGTACGGGTTCTGAAACGTTAGTCATAACCTCGACATGGTCAGTGACCTTCTACCTTATCAGTATCATGCCTGACTAGACGAACTTTCGTCGAACCATAGACTGTGCTGCGTATTATACTAGGTGAAGTAGGCTTTATAGAAAGAAATGTGACACCTTTGTTTCAGAAATATTTTTGCCAATCATTTGAGGTTTTCTGAATACAGTATAGTAGCTGCTTTTCTGACCATGCGTGCATTCATCTCTCCAGCCTGTTGCGTGTGACAAGATGCTGGGCTCAGATGCCGTGGAGGACAAGTGCCGGGTATGTCGGGGTGACGGTTCGAGCTGCGACACCATTGAGGGTGTCTTTGACCTTGACAACTTGCAAGTTGGTGAGTTGAGGCCTCTGTCAACCAAACTGCAGTGTGCAATGTTCAGTGTCTAGTCTTCATTATTGGTCTAGGAATTTAGGCACACAAAAAGCAGCATTGAAAGCGCTTGAAACTCTGTTCACAGAACACATGCCAGTCTTAAATTACACTAACCATTCTGTGTGCATGTAACTGTTTTGCAGGTTATAATGACATCTTGCTTATTCCAACGGGAGCCACAAACATCAGGATTGAGGAGAAGCTCCCTACAAACAACTACCTTGGTAAAAATTTCTTTTGTGTTCTAAGAAATTCGAGTTCACAAGCTATCCACTCTCACTGCTAATGTTTCACGAGCAAGTGAATACTTAATGTGTTTGTTAAATTGCGGTGCTCAACTCGAGTAGGATCATAGTTTCTTATCGTTACCTCATCCTTCTCCATAGCTGTCCGGAACAAGACTGGGCACTACTACCTCAACGGCAACTGGCGAATCGAGTTTCCCAGAAGCCAGCGGTTTGCTGGTACCGTCTTTCACTACGAAATGAAAAACCGCGGTGTCAATGCACCTGAGAGCTTAGTTGCTCTTGGCCCAACCACTGAGACCATCCTCATTGTGGTACGTCTTCTTGTTTTTCTTGGCAGTCATGGTGCTCTCCTTGAACCATCATATGGCCATTCACAAGGCTTGTGCTAATGCGTTATGAAGGCAAACTAGGCTTCCTAAGGATCAGCACAGTGTGCAAAGAGCATGTTTCTTTTTTAACACCTTATCAAGTTCACACCATTGGAAACATGTTTTTGGAGTTGGAAAGGTTAGGCTAATGTATGCTGGAGTGCGCATAAGCCTTGATAGGCTTGCCCTAGGCAAGGAATGTAATGGGGCCAGGATCTTCATTTAGGCTTTTGTAAGTGTTTGCTGTGCAGCACCCAATACCAGCAATCACCTGCGGCAACCAGCAGACTTATGTGTGCCACTTCAATGCAGGTGTAAAACCTGTAACTATATTTCATTTATTTTTGGTTATTTGTAACTGATCCAGGAAATTCAAGCAAGTGCGATGTGGTACATATATGGTGAGATAATGTGCACCACATTGTAGTAATTAATATAAAAGATGGATTTCACTGACAGCGAGAAACTCAAGCAACGAAAGATGCAGCCTCGTGAAAGAAAAGAATATATAAGGGCATATCTCATAAGGGCAATATCTCAGAAGAATACAGGATGCCCTTTAGGAGAAAAACCAGGAAACAAGGTTAGTGTTGTGCTTGCAATGCTTTCTTGAGAACACTTGCAAATTAATCTGAAAAAAGCAGCAGGGAAGGCATTCAAGTCTGATATTTTGTGAAAAAACTCTGGCCCCTCTTAAGTCACCTTGAGAGTGGGATGCAGTTGCATTAGATTGCACATTTGTTGCAGCTTTTAATATAACTGCCACATGGCATTGTGGGCAGGTTATGATGACGTCACAGTGTCACGTGATCTCTCTCAACCAATCAGTGAACTTCGTGACACTGGATGGGAGCAGGGTTTAGGTGCTGCAATGGCAACTTTAATGCTATAGCATAAAAAATTGAGTCTTTGAAAGGTTTGCATGGTAGTTATAAAGCAGACATGGGAGAGGCCTTTGCCACGCAGTGGCGCTGTCAGGTTGATGATGATGATTATTTTATGAGGATCTCAGTTTCTGGTACTGCTGGGCTGTTTTTCTGATAAGTTGCCCTTTTAAAGGGACACTGAGGAGAAATTGAAGTTGGCTTGTATCGACAGAATACCAGCTCCTGATTACAAAAACGCCACTCATACTGACAACAAAGCTCTTGTAACGTAGAAAAGAGCAAGAACCAAAATACAGGTATCGCCGCCACAGGCCAAACTCGCAAGTACAAGTGTTATGACGTCATATAACAAAACAGTGTTGCTAGAACCAATGGTTCTAGCAACGCTAGGACACGAGAAGCACAAATCACTGAGGCGCAGCCAATGCATGCGCAAATCTTGACGTCGCCAGATGGCGCCACGTGCCGGGCAGCTACGCGCTCGCCTGAAGCATCGGGACCAATCAGCGCCTGCTCGCCGGCGTTAGGCGGGCTCCCGGTATTCCGCTAGCGGTATCAAGGTACACGGTATGCTAAAGGTGTCTATTTGCGAGAACTTCGTTGACGACTTCGAGAACGAGATCCATCGTAACGCTCGCAAAACGCCGGTGCAAACGTAAGCGAAGCGACTGTAGCGACGGCCGCAATAGCCGATAGATGCCTTCCACGTGCGGCCGGCGGTAGCTTTCTTTTCGGCTGCTGCTAGGCCGCACTGCTGGCTGCCAGAAATCACGGAGTCTGCATCACGTCATGTCACGTCATGTTTCACGTCACTTAGTCCTCTGTCGTCATAGCCGAATCCCAAGTTTGAATCACAGCGGCGGGAAAAACCTTTTCAACTTCGAATCCAAATTTCTTAGAAATAAATGCATTTTTCGCTGCCGGCCAAGTGGCAACAAAGCCATGACATGCCGAACTATCGGATTTTGCTATAAAAAATATATTAATAGTGCTCTCCTCAGTGTCCCTTTAAGATGGCGTACACATTTCCACTGAGTAACGCTGATTGCTGTGTGAACTTGTACATTGCAGGTGATTTTTTTTTTACAGAACACTTTCCATAATACGAATTTATGCAAGACTGGTTTTTCTTAATGTGACAATAATTTATTCTCTTTCTTTCTTTGTCGGGCAGCTTCTATACCAAGAAAAGAACCTGGGGATTGTGTACGAGTACTCAGTTCCTGTCGGCGTCAGTCGTCCTCAGCCAGACTCCTACAATTGGAACTCGGGAGACTTTGGGCCATGCTCTCAGACCTGCGGGGGAGGTTCGTTAGGTGTTTCCACGCCAATCCTTTCCGCATTCCAGTCATTCGACATTGACTTCTGACACCTACGCTGTCATTAGCCTATTACAAATTAGTATTGATCTATCAAAGTGCTGTATGTCACAGTTAAAAAGCTCGAAAAAAACACCATATAGGCCATGTGCTTTATCTCGCAGTATTTCTCATCAACCAAACCAGTGATTTCTACGATAAACCTTCGTTAACGTATATACCATCAGATCTTGTGCTTATCTAATCATAAAGCTTTAGATTGCAAAACAAGTTGTATTCATTCTCAAGTGGCAAAATATAGTAAATATATGACAAGTCCTAAGTGACACCAGGGCGGACACAGGTTTAATTCTTGTCAGTGCATCTCTGGTGTAGTGTAATGTTGATTATTGAGGCGTACAGCCGAAAACTAGGAGAACACAAGTGAAGGAAGGAAATTTTATTGTCCTGGAGTTGGAAATGATGTTTCCCCAGACCTGCTCTGAATCATGAGGATGACTTGACAGAGTGGCCACATAGCTGCCATCAATGTTCCTATGATGAGCTCAGGTTCCCGGTTTTAAAACTGGCTGTGGCAGCCAAGCATCAATTGTAGTGAAAAGCAAAAATCCTCGTGAAATGTTAATTTGGTGTGTTAAATGAATGAACCGAGTATTTGAATTCGAGAACAATCCACAGCGTTGCAGAAGCCTTACCTGTAGCCTAGGAGGGCCAAAACTTACTGACTGGAAACCACATAGATCACTTTAAATGTGGTTTGCTTACTCTGTAATATAAATTCTTCGCGGCGTTTTGTGCTGTCTTTGCTCAGGTGTTCAGCAGCGCCTGGTATACTGCACAAGCTCAACTACATTTGATAGAGTGCCCGACGACCTCTGTAATCTGACCATCAAGCCGGAGGAGACCAAAGTCTGCAACCCAGAGTCATGCCCTGCGACGTGAGTTCACACTGGCCCTTGCCCTGAGCTTGCTTGTTTCTCCTGGCAACTTTTTCCTATTAAAACTAATATTTCCAAATATGAGGCCGCTGTACGTTCTTAAAAAAATTATTGTATTTGCTTTGGTCGTTGATCACAAGGCAGTACTGAAGTCTGAGGTGTTAGAACCAGGCCTTTGGAAGGTTTCATCTGTCCATGAAGATATTTTGGTAGCAGTTCTGCTAGTAGATGTTACGGAACTGCTAGGGAAAAAATGTTTATAGTCAAGCTTAAACCCACTCCTAAATTCAGCAAAGATACAGTTGCATATCATACATCATCAGCCTGACTACGCCGCCTGCAGGACAAAGGCCTCTCTCATATCTCTCCAATTAACCCTGTCCTTTGCCAGCTGTGACCACCGTATACACACAAACTTCTTAATCTCATCTGCCCACCTAACTTTCTGCCACCCCTGCTACGCTTGCCTTCTCTCGGAATCCACACCGTTACCCTTAGCACCACCGGCTATCTTGCCTTCGCCTTACATGCCCTGCCCAAGAAGTGGGTTCTTCCATTTGATTTCAACTAGGGTGTCATTAACCCGGGTTTGTTCCCTCACCCACTCCGCCCACATCCGATCTCTTAGCGTTACACCCATCATTTTTCTTTCCATAGCTCGCTGCGTTGTTCTTAACTTAAGCTGAACCCTCTTGGTTAGCCTCCACGTTTCTGCCCCATAGGTGAGTACCGGTAGGATACAGCTGTTGTATACTTTTCTCTTGAGGGATATTGGTAAACTGCCATTATTGATCGGAGAGAACCTGCCATACGTGCTCCACCCCATTAAGTAAGATGCAAACGAAAAACAGCATATTTTGTGTGCAGGAGTCGGGCAGCAATCTGTACCCCTATTCAACGGAGAATTCAGATTGTGATTCACTGCTTTGCACAGGTCGTGTTCCGCGTCAGCTGCTTCTATTGTGTCTCAATGTTCACATGTGCAGCTGGTACGTTGGCGAGTGGGAGGAATGCTCCAAGACATGCGGCAACGGCATCCAACTGCGACTGGTGTTCTGCATCAATCAAACTGAGGTCGGCACAATTCTGACGGAAGACTCGCACTGCCTCGAGTCCGTCGGACCCAAGCCAGAACGGCTGCAGGAGTGCAGTTCTGATGCTTAGTGTGCCTCCTGGGAAGGGGGCGACTCGACAGAGGCGAGTCCGGAATCTGTAACAACATAAACTCGCATTCTTTGCCTGTCCGTTCCGGCGTGCCTCAGGGGTCAGTTCTTGGGCCCCTCCTCTTTCTCATCTATATAAATGACTTACCGGCTAACATTTCTTCTTCAATTAATCTTTTTGCCGATGATTGTGTTATTTACCGCGAAATTAAAGATGGTAATGATGTCTCTTGCCTTCAATCCGATATTAACAAGGCTCTTGACTGGTGTTTTACTTGGAACATGCAACTAAACATTAATAAGTGTAAACATGTACGCATTTCTCGTCTCTCTAATGCCCTTTCTTCTTATCGCACTAACAACATGTCTCTCGAAACCGTGTCATGTTATAAATATCTGGGTGTTTACGTTTCTTGTAACCTGTCTTGGAAAACTCACGTTGAATACATAATAAATAACACTGATAGCATGCTTGGGTACCTTCGCAGAAATTTCTCACGTTCATCTAGTTCAATAAAATTATTACTTTATAAAACATTGGTACGGTCCAAGTTAGAATATGCTGCATCTGTCTGGAGCCCTGGCATCCTGTGCAGAACCGCGCATGTCGTTTCATTCTTTCTAATCATCACCGAACAAGCAGTGTAACCGCCATGAAATCAAGTTTGTCCCTACCACTTCTTTCCCACCGCAGATCAATAGCCTCATTGTGTCTTTTTCATAAAATTTACCACAACAGCTCTCTCAATCCTAAGTTACTGTCAAGACCATGTTACATATCAGCACGCGTTGATCACCGTCATAAAGTTGGAATCCCATCTTGTCACACCAAATGTTTTCATGACTCATTCATACCCCGAACTTCTGTCAGCTAGAATCACCTTCCCCACGACATCGCAGGTATTTCTGATAATATTGCATTTCGTAAAGTCCTTAATGTTTGTTTCTGAGTATGTATAGTTTATTACTGTATAAAAATTGCCTTTCACTGTCTGCACACTGTTTTCATGTATCCCCACTGCATTCTAATCTCATTGCCTTCCTATGTTTTCACTTTGTCATGTATTTCTGGTTTATTTTTGTTTTCTCTCCTGGTTGTTGCTGTTTAGGCTGAATTTTTTATGTATTCCCACTCCCCTCTGTAATGCCTTCGGGCCCTGAGGGTACAATAAATAAATAAATAAATAAACCTCGCAGTATCACTCAGGCCATACTTAGGGGTTGGGCATTTCGATTTTTTATTTTTTTTTTAAATTCAGCGGACTTCTTTCCGTTTTTTTTTCAGGACACTACTTTCGGCTTTCTTTGGCAAATATTCTTTTCGACGAATGAATTGCTGACTTTTTCCGTGGCAATTTAGCAATTCTGTGCGGTCAGAAGTCATTTAAGGCCTACTTGACCGAAACTTTACTTCGGCTAATTTTGCGCTCGATATAGTGTGCATGTTATTCACAATATTTATATTTAATATTCGAGCTGTGAAGCGTCTAGAATTTTAGTTGGAAGCATTCAAAAACCTCTGTAGCAGACGACGCAGTACCCTAGCGGTGTGCTGGACAAATAACAAACCTGACCAGAAATGACGCACAATTGAGACACCGGCATTGCGGGCTCGCCAGTTTCAGGCGTTCTGAAGTGAGTGCGCGCCCCTTGTAAGCTCTTCTTCTGGCGCGTTTCTGGCTGTTTTCACCGCGAAGCTCGATGGTCTTCGAGAAAAATAAACTGCTGGAATCATGTCGACGAAGTGCATGGCCGCGGAAGGGGATACGAGGAATGCGGAAAGCACGTGTATACCTCTCGGCCACTGCCCTTCACCCCAGATCTCGAAAGCTGGTGTCAGTTGTCTGGAGCTCAGGTTTTAACGTGAATTCCCCTCTCTTTTTCAAAAAATATAATGGTGGGTGACTGACGCTTCTGCCTCGCGCTAACCCCTTTTGTGGGTTGGGCTTTCTCAATAGACCTGTCCCTGATGCAACAGAGCACGTACGTGTTTTTGGCCCGATCAGCAAAGCATGCCACGAACCGGGTTATAATTCGGAGAAGAAAAGCTTCCAGGCGTCTCTAATCGGGAGAATGAAGAGGAAGCGGGACAGCTTGTCACAAGCTAGCTAAGCCGGTCCAGAATTTAAAGTGGGCGGCTTTGCTCATCGACCAACGCTCTTTTGACGGCACGTTGTTTACACCAGGCAGAAGTCTAAGGAGAGGTCTGCTTCGTCTGAAAAGGAATCAACATATGCACACCCGTTTATTGCAGGTACAGCTCTGCCCAATGCGCAATAATGCCGTCGGGCGCCGAGTGTATCTGCTGCCTCGAAGATTTGCAGGCCGGGCTGAGAATCCTGGAAGGCCACAAAAGCGTTACTGAGAACGTCGTATTTTTTACTGCCTCACGCCATTCATACTTGAGGTCGATTACAGGAAGCTTCAGCGCATTCGAGGCACGCCTCCAGGACCCCAGAGAACTGAACGCATGTTATTTGAATGATAATATTTTCAAAGAATTCTGATTTTATGTTCTTCATTATTACTCAGTCGACAGAGACACACTGCCTACGGTAATTTGCGCGGTGGGCGTATACGGTCGACTGCGGTTCGGCAACCACGTCGTTCTGCCCAGCTGTGTGGTTTGAAAAGGTTAGAAATACCTTTCCGTCCCTGCAGTACACGGGCTTTAAGTGGTTCTAGGTAAATACTGTAATGAATGCAACGCATAAGTTTTTGTTCATTTGAATCGGCATGTATTTCGCAACGCGCAGTTGCTTGCCCGACCGAGGCGCGCAAAGATGAACCAGTCCACCATCGGCACCGCACTGATGCCACGGTCCTCGAAGAGAAAAATATATATTTATTTTGCAACACAAATTTTGCTTCTTGCATATTCTTTCGCTTAACGCAGCACATAATTCTCTTCAGCTCTCTTCCTACACATCTATCTGTTTTTATTAATTTAACTGGCGTTCAAAGCACCTGTTCCAAATTTCTGTGCACAGGCAGGAATACCTTTCGACGGGGGAGAAAAATGAGGAGAAGGCAGGTCATTTTTTTTATCAAGACAACAACCATATTGCACGCACAGCAGAGCGCACATGTGCTGTTGGCACGCGCGTGCCCGCTCAAAAAAGCCGACTTTAGAATCCAAGCACTTCTGCTTGGCCTCCATTTGAATATGCTTCCTTCCTCCGCTATATCCGAACTTTGCACAAGCTGTAATTGAATACTGCCAGGCAAACAGCGCTCACTAGCATTCCTGCGCGATCATCTTCGCTGAGGTTGAGCCAGGACTTTTCTATTCTACTACAGCAAATAAAACACGTTTGAAACTTTTTTATGGCGTTTCATCCGTTTTAAGATGTGTGTTTTCACGATGTTGTGCATGAACAAGGTGGCAATTTCCGCAGCTGTTCCACGGGGAAGAGCTTTCGTCTCACAGTATCGACTGAGGTAGTCGGTGGCGACCACAATGTACCGGTTACCCAGCGAAGACTCCGGAAAGGGGCCGAGTAAATCCATGCCGACTTGGTAGAAAGGAACTTGTGGTGGATCAATAGGCTGCAATAGTCCGGCCGGCTTAGTCGACGAAGTCTTGCGACGTTGACACTCGCGGCAAGTTCGGACGTAGCGTTTCACAACCTCCGCGAGCTTGGGCCAGAATACTTTTGCCGTATGCGTGCCAACGTTCGGGAGAAACCAAGGTGACCAGAGGAAGGATCATCGTGGCACGCCTGCAAGACTTCATCGCGAAAGGAATTAGGGTTAACGAGCAGATAGGCAGGCTCGGTCGACCTATAGTTCTTTTTGTACAGGATGCCCTCCCTTAAACAGAATAATGACAGGCCGCGTGAAAAGATGCGGGACGGAGTCTGAGCGCTTCCTTCGAGATAGTCAATCAGGCACCATAATTCAATGTCGTCTCGTTGGCGGTGAGCCAGGGTGGACGCGGAGATGACCCCAAGGAAAAGGGAATCGTCATCGAGGTCCACGGTGCTGGCTGGAAGTGGGGCACGGGACAAACAATCTGCATCACTGTGCTTTTGCCCTGATTTATACACGATGGTGACATCAAATTCTTGCAGTCGGAGGCTCCAGCGTGCGAGTCGCCCTGAGGGATCCTTGAGATTTGCCAACCAACACAACGAATGGTGGTCGCTCACCACTCGGAAAGGGCGGCCATACAAATAGGGTCGAAATTTCGTTACTGCCCACACAATAGCTACACATTCCTTTTCGGTGGTGGAATAGTTCACCTCAGACCGTGATAACGTGCGGCTTGCGTAAGCGATTATGCGTTCGACACCATCCTGCCACTGTACAAGTACCGCACCAAGGCCAACGTTACTCGCGTCTGTGTGCAGTTCTGTGTCAGCTGCCTCATCGAAGTGCCCAAGTACGGGTGTACTTTGAAGACGCGTGCGTAGCTCTTCGAAGGCATGTTGTTGCTCCCGACCCCAGAAGAACGGTTCGTTATCTTTGGTGAGGCGAGTAAGGGGCTCAGCTATTCGGGAGAAGTTTTCACAAAGCGCCGATAGTAGGCGCAGAGACCCAGAAAACGGCGCACACTTCGTTTGTCAGCAGGAATGGGAAAAGAAGCGACGGCGGCAGTCTTGTCGGGGTCTGGGCTAACGCCCTGGGCGCTCACAATGTGGCCCAAAAACTTCAGCTCCTGGAAAGCGAAGTGACATTTTTCGGGCTTAAGGGAGAGACCAGCGGAACGGATAGCTTCGAAAACAGCGCGTAAGCGGCTGAGGTGTTCTTCGAAAGTGTCGGAGAAGATGACAACATCATCCAGGTACACGAGACACGACTGCCATTTGAGATCAGAAAGCACAGTGTCCATCATCCGTTGGAAAGTTGCCGGAGCTGAGCATAGACCGAAGGGGAGCACACTGAATTCGTACAAACCGTCCTGGGTAATAAATGCGGTCTTCTCCCGGTCACGTTCGTCCACCTCTATTTGCCAGTAGCCGCTGCGTAAATAGAGTGATGAAAAGTATTTGGCGTGCCGCAGGCGGTCGAGGGAGTCATCAATGCGCGGCAAAGGATAAACGTCTTTCTTAGTTACTTTGTTCAGACGTCGGTAATCAATACAAAACCGTAGGGTCCCATCTTTCTTTGCAACTAGGACCACAGGCGACGCCCACGGGCTCTTCGATGGCTGGATCACGTCGTCCCGGAGCATTTCTTGAACTTCTCTTCGAATTGCATCCCGTTCCTTTGAAGATATCCGGTACGGCGACTGGCGTAATGGTCTCTGGCTTTCATCAACTATAATTCGATGTTTTGTTATCGGCGTTTGTCTAACTCTGGAGGTTGACGCAAAACAGTCCTGGAAAGAGTCAATGACAGTCAGCAGGTTGCGTTTTTTACTAGGCAGGAGATTCGGCTTCACGTCGAGTTTAACCGGAGCATTCGTTGATTCTACTGACTTTGTAGTCCCCGTCAACGCGTACTCTCCGGCGCATTCCCCGAGTTCTTCGAAATAAGCAATCGTTGTGTTGGCCGCTAAACATTTGGGTTCACAACAGAAATTTGTTATCAGTAGTTCGGCTCGCTTATTGTTCAGTTCTATAAGCCCGCGAGCTACACACACTTGCCGACCCAGGAGCAGTGACATGTTGGCTTCAGCGATGCCATGAGCGCCGGCGCTGTCATCGCACTCCACAGTTACTAACATGGTGGTTCTCGACGGAATCACCACGTCATCATCGCAGACCCGCAACTTAGTCCTGCGTTGCTGCGGTTCGTCGCCAACAGTACGGTGTGCGGCAAACGAGACGATCAGCTCCTTCAAGTCGATGACAGCCCCATATTCCTGTAGGAAATCCAGACCGAGAATCAGGTCTTTAGAGCACTCAGGAAGCACAGCAAAGCAGCCGGGGAAAGTGACGCCGCGGATCTGAATTCGTAAGGTGCAAACGCCGGTCGGCGTCACAACATGGCCGCCGGCTGTGCGGATCTGGGGCCCAGTCCAAGGTGTCGAAATCTTTCTGAGGGTCGTGGCTAGCCGGCTGCTTATCACAGAGAAATCAGCGCAGGTATCTACCAGTGCGGTTACTTCACAGTTATCGGCGGTTACTGTTATTTCCGTAGAAGCCAACTGCTGGCTCTTCGTCGGTGGGCTCGTCAGGTCAGGTGGTCGTTGGTCTCGTCGTCGCTGCAAATCGTCGAGTGGAGGCTCTTGTCTCTTTCTAGCTGCGGCGGCCCTACCCCCAGAGGACGCCGTCTTCAGTTTTCCCGCCGTGGGGACCTGCCTCTGAATTCGCCAGAGGTCGACGGGCGGCAGGGAGAAGAGAATCTCCTTGGCGATGGGGATCAAGACTGGCGTCGCGGCACGGTCTGAGCCTGCAAGTTGGACGTCAGGTACTGTTCAATCTCCTGGGGTCGCTCGCCGTAGCGTGGTCGAGGAGCGTCTGGAGCAAAACCGCTTAAACCCATCCGACGGTAGGGGCAGTGGCGCAGGATGTGGCCGGGCTCACCGCAGTGGTAGCAGAGTGGCCGGTTCCTCGGCGTTCGCCACATGTCCGCTTTACGCATGGCGGGCCGGAATTCCTGCGGCACGGCGGTGGGCACAGTTGGACGTGGGTACTGCAAAGCCGGCACAGGTGAAAAAGCTTGTGCCACTGCCGCAGGCCGTCGAAGTGCCTCGCTGTACGTCATGATGTACGGTTGCGGCTCCGGAACAACTGGTGCTGGCTGCACCACTCGACGGATTTCATCCCGTACCACGTCCGACAAGGCGGAGACGCTGGCCTGTGGAGCTTCGAAGCGGAGTTTTCCGAGTTCTTCGCGAACGATGCTCCTTACAAGGTCTCGAAGATCTTCAGGAGGCAGCGTCGTAGGCGTGCAGGTTTGAGCGGCTGCCAGACAAGCCTGCCGGCCGTACTGCGCACCGCGTTCCTGCAAGGAGCGTTCCATGCTCACTGCCTCCTTCGTAAAATTCCTCCTTCGTGCCACTGTCCTTGGAGGGTGGCGGACAAGTCCAGCAAACAGCTGCTCCTTAACGCCCCGCATCAGGTGCCGCACTTTCTTTGCCTCGGCCATAGCAGGGTCGGCTCGACTGAAGAGGCGCATCATGTCCTCAACGAACATGGTGACGCTCTCATTAGGCTGCTGCGATCTCGAGTGCAGAGCGACTTCCGCCTTCTCTTTTCGTTCACTGGTGCCGAATGTCGCCAGCAGCTCGCGACGAGAAACCTCCCAGGTGGCAAAAGAGGTCACGTGGTTCTCGAACCAGATCTTTGCCGAGTCCTCTAGTGCGAAGTAAACGTTCCTCAACTTGCGCTCACTGTCCCACTGGTTGAAGGCTGCCGCACGGTCGAAACTGGCCAACCAGTCTTCAACGTCCTCGAACCTGTCACCGTGGAACGTCGGCGGTGACCGGGGCGCGTGAAGTACGAAGGGAGTGTCAGCTCCAAAATGTTGAGTGGTCTGGCTACCAGTGGTTGATGTCATATCTGTTTGATGTACTATCTGGTTTTGTCAGGCCACTGAAGTCTGGCTGTAGGCCTCGCAGGCGGCGGCTCGCTTTGTGGACGGGGGTTGTGTCCACGCACTGAGAGCTGGCTTCAAAGGTGTCTTCAGAGTCAGTGTACATGGGATGTTACCCAGCCGGCTCCACCAAATATGTCACGGCTATACAGTCGGGACAGCCAGGTCACGTTTTACTGAGCAGCGCCAGGCAGCAGCGAACTCCCGAGCGGAACCCGAAGAAGAGACGACGAAGAAGCCCTGCCCGCCACCATGGCTAAGGCTAGCCAGGATGGCGGTTAAGGCAGTTCGGCCAGGAGACCGCGCCACGAGAATGTCCAGGAATGTGGCAATATAACCAGTATTTATCGCACAAAGTGCTGCACGCGCTACCGCTACCAGCGCTTTGCTCGAGCCGCAACGAGCAGACGCTCCGAACCCAACCGGACTACAGTCTCAAACATGCGTCACTTCCGGCGGGCGGCAATGGCGCCCGTTTTTCCAGTTTCGGTATTGAAAACGCCGATTTTTGCGTGCCTTTTTCACCGTAACTGCTTGAAACTGGAGCGTAATGTTTCGTGGGTAGCATAATACGGGGGTGTACTATGAAAAAACCACCTTTTTACGGTTTGAAAAATTTCGGTCAAGTAGTCCTTGAATGTCTACCTGGGTTTTTTTTATCCTGAAAAATTTGTTTACCTGTAATTAATGTGAAAATTGGGTGACTTGGAGCTGCGCATTAGAAAAAATTGCTACCCTCACTAAGAGAGTACCTCAGTTTAAATAAAGGCAAAATGGAAGTGGAAGTTTACTTTAAGAACTGGGTTGACATGTTATTATTTGGTTGTCGCGCTGCGTTGAGCGCAAGGGTGGGACATCACGCGGTCTGCGTGTTGTTGGCAGCTATGAAACTGCCGCTCAGTAGTCATGATAGCCACATACTTTTTCCGTGACGCCGATTCGCGTTCTTGTGCCAACGTCCCACTTGTATTTGACTACCGTAATTAAAGGTGCACTGAAGAGGAATCTGAACTCATATTTTTACAGCTGGAACTCGATCTACACGTTCCGAGCGTTCTTGGAAACCTCTAGTTATTGCCCTGTGTGGCGGATTTCCTTAATTTAAATCGGATTAACGTCCGGCTCCCACCTTTTTTTTAATTCTCCGCAAACGGTGGGAGGAGTCAACCAACCTTTCACCCAGTCCCGTGGAGGCTTGCCGCTCTACCATCGGCGGAGTGATACGTAGCAATAGGCGAAAGCAAGGAGTCCACGTGTATTTTTATTTCCGTGGGCCTAATTTGCAGCTATGTAGTCTCTGACTAGACCCATTTATTCACGGAAACCTAAAAGAAACAAAATAAAAGCAAAAGTAAAGTCGCCTGCCTGAAACGCACTCCACGTGTTGATCGACTCCTCCCACCGTGTGCGAGGAATTAAAGAAAAAACGGGAGCCGGACGTTAATCCTATATAAATTAGGGTAATCGGCCGCACAGGGCAATAAATCTAGGTTTCTGAGAATTCTAGGAAAGTGTAGAACGAGTTCCCGCGGCAAGAAAACGAGTTCAGATTCCTCTTCAGTGCACCTTCAACCAACTGACTGCTCTGATCAGGAGATGATTGTGAAGAAACAGAGCTTAGCTAGAAGACAAATAAGAGATGATGCTTCCCAGTCTGCAGAGCATTATTTTCAACTTTAAGTGAGTACAACTCACATTCAGCTAGCTATGCCTTGAAAGCCGAAAGTACTGACCTTTTCCGGTTGAAACCGAATTTCGAAAGTGAATTCGTTGTACTTCTATCAATTTTTTGTTTGTTTAAACCGAAACGTCCAACCCCTAGTGTAACCGTGGCCTTGTGGTAGAGCATCCGCCTCACATTCGGGAGGTGCTGGGTTCGATCCCCAGTGCCGCCGGGTACCCACCGGTTTTCTTTAATGGGTACAAGATTTCCCCTGGCCTGGTGCTCGGCTCTTCTAGGGTGAAGGTTAGTGTAACGACTTTATTTCTAAACCTTACTGCCCTTCTGGTCATCGCCATTGCCAAGTTGATAGCAGCTGTGTGTGTCGCTGTGCGTGTGTGTATCAGGGTGTGTGTGTGTATCCTTATCTGCTGTAGCGAGCCTAGTCCCGATGGCAAAGGAACTAGCCAAGATAAAAGAAGAGCTAAAGCTAGAGTTCGCTCAGTTAAAGGAAAACTTTCAGCAGGAAATTAAAACTGCACGCTTGTCACTCGAAAGGGACGTACGAAGTGAAATCGGAGAGCTTCGAAATGAGCAAAGAAGTTTGACCGACAGCCTTGATTTTGCGCATGCTGAAATTGAAACGCTAAAACAGCAACTTGCAAAAGAAGTCGAAAAAATGCGAATCTGAGCACTGAAAAAGCCACTTCTGAGGCAAGATATGCGGTTCTAGAAAAAAGAAATGAGGAACTTGAAAAACGCATAGTGTTACTGGAACTGTACTCAAGGAGCACGAACCTAGAAATTCAAGGAGTAGTACAGCAAGCAGACGAAAGCATACCATCAATCCTTTCCAAGATTGGAGATGCTATCAGTGAAACTATCTCTGAGAATGATATCGAAAGATGTCACCGTGTCCCCGCTCGGGACAACAGCAAAAGAGAGAATATAATCCTTAAATTTAAGTCTCGTGCCAAGCGCGACATTGCACTCGCAAAAGCCAAAAAGACTAACCTAACGAACAAAGACCTTGGATTTGATGACTCTGAAACTGTGTATATTAATGAGCACTTCTGCTCTACCATGAAGAAGCTCCTTAGCTTGGCAAAAAAACAGAAAAAGGACCACGATTGGAAATTTGTGTGGGTTCGTGATGGAAAAGTATTTGCGCGGAAACATGAAACATCAAAAGTTCTTCGTGTCCAATGTGAAAACGACATTCAAAAGATTCAGTAGAACGTAAAGTACTGCCGGCCTATACTACTTCATCGTTCGAAATGGCTTCACAGCCTGCTGAGATTGGCGATCTTATCAAAACTAGAAATATAAAGGGTATCAAGTGTTTTCACTTGAATATAAGATCAAGCCGCAAGAAAGAAGATGTCCTGACTACATTTCTTGCTCAGTTTAAGTTTACTTTCGATGCTATTATGCTAACAGAGACGTGGTCTACTGCAGACTGTGATGCCATATCAGACAAAAATTATCAGACATTTGCTTTGAACCGCTCCAAAGCACGGGGTGGAGGAATACAACCGAACATCAAAAAATACATTCAGTATGACCTACTTAAGCAGTTCACAGTAATTAATGACTGCATTTAATGTTTAGCTGTAGTTAATGAGCCATATATTTTTGCTGTAGCCTACAGGCCGCCACATGGGTGTGTGGGGGATTTTATAAATCACCTTGAAGCCTTGTTCGAATTCACTAATAAAAATAACTACACATCAATTCTAGGGGGAGATTTCAACATAGACTTACTCGACTCGTCTACCTCGGAACACTAATTCCAAATAGCACTCGCCTCTCATGGCTTCAGTAACATGGTTCACATGCCCACAAGGATAACAATCAACTCAAGCACACTAATAGATTTATTTATCACAAATTTACCTCAAGATGAAGTATTAGGAGGAGAACTTTCGTGCAATATCAGTGATCACTTGCCGATATTCTTGCTTAGCAAAACGTCCCCTAAACGTACCCATACCATAACTTTTCCGGTCAGAAAAATTCAAAACGTTAATGAAGAAACCATCAAGGCTTTCCGTTTTAAATTGACTCAAGCAAACTGGAGTCAAGTTTACAGTTCGTCATCACCAGATGATGCAGATAATAATTTTCTGAGTATCGTACTGGAAGCATATTCGCAATCATTCCATCTTGTTACCGTAAGAAACTCACAAAAAACACGTAAGCCATGGATTACTAGGGAGTGTTTAAAAATGATAAAAAAGAAAGATAAACTCTTCAAAAAATTTTTTAGCACACGAGACACTGAGGATTGGAAAATATTCAAGAAATGTAGAAATAAAACAAATGCCATTCTGCAGAGTCAAAAACGGCAGTACCTATATAACTTTTTTGAAACAGGTCATAACATGAAATCAGAAATCATGTGGAAGAGGTTAAAGGGAAGCTGAAGAGATTTTCGAATTCATTAAGATGCTCACGTATGGATGTGGGAACCTTAAAAATCATGCGGGTGAAATTTTTTTGCAGATTAATCACTTAGGAGCGACGTAATCGCCGTTTAAAATTGCGCGGTAGCCCCGCCCCCCGCTGTCCGCCGAGCGCTGCTGATGACCCTGACGATGCGAGCCGAAACCGGAAACCGTGAGGTGGTGACGTAAACATTGGTGTTCCGTCGCCACGCAGCCTCCGCGACCGTGCCTGTTTCTGCGTGCGTGCCATCGTAAGCTGCTTCGATCTGCCGTGTGTTCGTGTATTTGTGCTTTTTTATGTTTGTGGTGACGTACAGAAACGTGGGCAGCATCGAGTGAAGCGGTGGACCATCATGCCGGCGTTCTGCGCAGCCTTCCGCTGCACTAACACCAGCGGCCGCGACGATGTGGTCTTTCATAATTTCCCGCAAAATAAGGAGCTTTCCGCGAGGTGGGTCGCTGCTGTGAAGCGAAGGGATTTCAAGCCCTCAAAGACTACAGTGCTATGCTCTGACCACTTTCGTGATGAAGACTATAACCATAGCCTGTCGATAATGCGTTCATTGGGCCTGTCAACAAAGTCAGCTGGACTGAAACCCGGCGCAATACCGTCTGTCTTCGCGCACAGGAGCTCGTCACCGCCACCGAGGCCAGCTTTCGCGAAAAGGTGGAAGCTCGAGGTAAGAATTTGTGTATTAACTCTATGAGAATTTGACTGCGCGAACCGGTGTTCTGTGTAGTGTATGGCGCGTAATTTCGTGGATGCAAGACTTCGGGTAGTAGTGAGATGAACGGCGCTGGAATGAGAATGTCAGGACGGCAGCAAACTGCAGCTTACAAAATAAATGCTTAGCTGTTATGTTTGCAGGCATGCATCATGCATCTCGTACAGCATTACTCATATCAGAACTCGGCCCTAAATTTTTTGGCTGAGTAAAAATCGTTAAACTGCTATTAATACTGCAAGAGGTGGAGCGACGCGAAGTGCGCCTCACAACCAGAGACTGCGCGCCGCGCGTGAGCAGAGATCTTCGTTCGGTAAGCGAGCACGTGAAAAGACGTTATATGCAGACTCTTTACTCAATTATGTTGGAGCTCAGATATTCTAGGATTCATGCGTAGCCCTCAGTGGCGAGAACATAGGGAGTAGTACGCGGCACATTTTTCTTCGTGGTCGGAGCGCCGAGAAAACTGTTTGCACATGTTTCTGGTATACGGGCGCGCGGCGTTTCGTTTTGAATTTGGTTTCGCCTGGGGCCTGGCTGATAGCAGCCTCGTCAGCGCCCAATGTGCGCAGTCATGGCGCTTGCAGTCCGGCCCCAAAGCGCACACTTTTTTTTTGAGCGATCTACGTCGGACGCGGCCGCTGATTCTGTGTTAGCGCTTGAAGTTGCCTGTCAGGGTTTTTAAGGTGATCTTTTTTGCTTGGCTATAGTATTTGCAGGAGGTGCTCCAAATCTGCAAATACAACATAATATGAAATACAACATAATATGAAAATAAAAATTTAATTAAGATATGCATTTTAGTGAGCTAATGGAAGCCTTCTGCCTATTACTGGTGTCTGCCGTATCCCCCAATATAGCCCCAGGTATAAAATTAATACAAGGTTAGTTACCCATTTTTTAAAATAAATTTTGGACCTTCTAAACGAACACCTGGTATATAATAAATGATCTCACTTCGCACGGAGCTCGCCAATCAACAAAATGGTTTATGAAATAAATCAGCAGATTTTACTCATACTGAAGCACACTTTTGTTCTGTTTGGAACAATAACATCATGTGGCTTATGCCTTTCAGGTTATTGCCGAACTGCTGCAAGATCAAGACTGCGCACCAGACGAGAGTGCAAATGAAGAGTGCATGGAAAATGACATCACACCTGGAGGCTGCACACCAGACAGTCAAGAATGCATACCAAACAGCAATACAAATCAGGACTGTGCAACAAGTCGAATGCCACTGGCAGATGCTGCTGAGGACCCTGCCATCGAACTTTTCTAAAAGTGATGACAAGGCTGACAAGTCTGTTCAAGTTCTAATGCAGCCAATACCAGTAAAATGTTCTGCCAGGAATACGTTTATAATAACACATGTAGTCGTAAAAAATTGCCGAGTGCAGCATGGCTTCATACATTAATAATAATATTATATAATTGTACGCCACGTGTGCTACAGCCAGCCTTGCGATTCGGCCTGCTTGGTTGCAGCACGAGGCCATCGAGAACAGCGCGATAAAGGCGGCCGCAAACGGACGGAGATATTCCTACAAGGGCTTGCAGTATGAAGCAACTCACCTAAACAAGGATTTCAATTTACTGCGAGATCCCATCTTGGCACGCAGAACGGAAGGCGCACGTTTGTCACCTCGACGAGTTCTGCCGCAAAGCGCCGCGAACTTGTGTCTTTCGCGTGTGTTATGAACCGAGCCGGCACGCAGCGACCATGAAGCGATGCCAGCATAAAATTTGCGTGCAAAAAGAGCCTGATAACTTCTTGCGCTTGTTAATGGTCTGTGTGGATTACAAGCAGATTTGCGGCAGCACCGACAAGCGACAAGACAACAATGCCGACGATCGCATCCCGCTTACATTGCATTAGGAAAATTTCGTGGAGCAGTGCTATACTACATTTGCTTGCTTCAAAATTAATTTATTGTATCTCTGAATGAAGTTTGGCTAGAAAAGTATGCTTACCAATGGACATTTCCAACACGTGGAGATGCTGACGCTTCGCTTTCGTTCAAGCCAAAAGCACCGCTTGCGCCAGCATCGTTGCTTCCTTGGAGCGGTTTACTCTTTGCGATTGGTTCGTACATGTAGGGGATGACGCCAAGATCCTCCTGGTAATCTTCGATGTGTTCCATCGTGATATAAGCATCAAACCAACAACCGGAACACCGCGCGACGCGCTTCATGAACTACATCGGCGGCGACCGAGCCGGGCTCACCGAGCCAACGCCAGTGTTTACGTCACGAGGCGCCCAGCCTATCACAGGCGTCAACGAGGCGCGCGAGCTGGCTCGAGGCTGCTGCGGCACTTTTCGCCAAAATAAAATAGGTTTGCGCTTTCTTTTGCCTAATTTCGATGAGAAATTCGAATTCCGAGGGTGGAAAACTGTAAAGTGTATCTCTTCACTCAATTTTTTTGGGAAACCTTTCAGCATCCCTTTAAATGAACTGCTTAATCGAAAATCCTCTAACCAGGATCCCCTTGAGGTAATCTTAAATGGTGTAGTTATTGATGGACAAAAACTAGCTGAAGCATTTAACAACCATTTTGTAAATCAGGTAACCAATGCTCATTGTCCGGAATCAGTGAGAACTATGACTAGGAATCCAAACAGTATCTTTCTTTGTCCTGTAGACGTCAGTGAAGTATTTGAAACATTTATGTCCCTACGTAACAGTTCTGCGTGTGGCAATGATAGTTTTCAAATAAGGCCTATCAAGTCCGCACTGGACCTGCTAGCTCCACATCTTACCTATATCTTCAATCAAGCCCTAACCACAGGCGTTTTTCCAAGCTAAGATGCAAATTTCCAAAGTGATTACAGTTTTCAAAGGTGGATATCGGAACAATTTGTCTAACTACCGTCCGATATCGCTGCTACCTATTTTTTCGCATTACCAAATTTGTCGAAAACTACAACATATTAACACCAACACAATTTGGCTTTCGGAAATGGAAATCAACAGAACTAGCCCTACTAACGCAGAAAGAAATAATATTAAAAGCTTTTGAAGAAAAAGAAATCATAGTTGGTATATACATAGATTATTCAAAAGCCTTTGATCGACTCAATCACCAAACATTGTTAAAAAACTTGAAATATATGGAATAAGAGGAACAGCTCTATCGCTTATAACATCATACCTTAAACATCGAATGCAAAGCGTTTCAATAAATGACCGCCTGTCATCGCGCAGACCAATTAATACTGGGGTACCCCAGGGAAGCATTCTTGGGCCTCTCTTGTTCAACCTTTACGTGAATGACATCACTAGAATTAGCCCGCTTGCTCATTTCATATCATATGCAGACGACACCACCCTATTATTTCGCAACAGTAACTTGCAACTGCTAGAGGCAGAAATAAACAACGTCATGCGAGATCTTCATGAGTGGAGCACTGAGAACTCCCTTGAAATTAATGCCAAAAAAACAAAAGCCGTCATTTTTTCACCCAGGCAGTTTCAGATACCGCATACTCTTGATATTACATTAGGATCAGAGGCAATACAAGTAGTAGACACAATTAAAACATTAGGAGTATATCTGCACAAAAACATGTCATGGGACAACCATAAAAATATAATCAAGCCACTGAATCCATTAACACCTTCACAAACAATACTGTTCACTTTTAACTGATGTCATCATTCTCATTGTCTTATTGTATTAGGCTTTTGCTGCGGTGCAATAAATACTTTCATCGTTATTTTATTTCCTAACTTGCTTTGTACATATTCTATCTACAATTGTATAATTTCACTGTGTGAATTGTTTTGTCGAGCTTGTTCTGTGTAATTATTACTTCTTTTGCCTTGTTCCCCCATATTATTTTTATACGTACTTATTTCTATGAACCTTGCACTTATAATTGCATATTGGCATTGTGTAAATTATTTTGTAAGATTTTCTGTGCATAACTAACATTTTTGTTCTATTCTGCAATCTGTAAATGTATCTGTTGTCTTACTAGAATTTTGTCCTCACGAAATGCCATGTAAAGGGGGCTCGAACGTAATCAAGTGGACTTGCTTCACTTTTTGTTCGAGCCCCCTCCGTTGTTTCGACCGGAAATAAACTCAATTCAATTCAATTCAATACTTTAAGGGACACTAAGAAGAACTCAATCGAATTTATGTCCATGGTAAAAATATATTCTATGGCTCTCTCTGGCTATGCGGATGTCTATTCGGCACCCAGATATGCATTTATCGCCTAGAAAATTGGATTTGAAGATGAGACAATGTGAAGTTTTTTCCCCGTTACTCAATTCAGACTTTTGGCATCGGGACCAAAAACTACTGCTTGATTACCGTTAGGAAGTGAATTGGAGTGTAGGGTAGCCTCAGGGATCTGGGATGAAAATGTCTTGAGATCACCGCAGTTTGCTCGCAAAAATAGCCTATGCCGGCAACATCTGCATTTCATTTTTAGACCTCATCTAGTGTATAAAAGCTTTATTCTGATTGAAAGTAACCTCTATGTCATTATAATGCAGTGATCTGTTTTTACAGGCCAACTTCAGTTTGTCCTTCGTGCCAATTGAACACTGTTAAAAGAGAATTGATTTAAGTTAAAAATCCTGATTTGCTTCCACTCTGCAGACTACTGTTGTTAATGTAATACTGTTCAATTTATCTATCACTGCAACGCGGATTCAGCTGCTAGATTCAAAGAAGCATAAATGATAGTAAGTTATCTTTGCATTAAAAAAAGTGTGCATTCTTTGCCAGATGCATTTTATGAGGAGCTATGCTTTCATAGCAAGCTTAAATGGCTTATAAAGGGTAATACTTAGTGCAGTCAGACAGAGACATTAATGTCCCAAGATTGCAAATATGGCAGGTTTGCTAAAAATAGAGGTTGAATGAACCAGAAAATTATTCAAGAAACAAAAATTGTAGCTATGCCAATCAATGGTTTCGAAAACTGTGCCTGGCAAACTGAATTTTTCTTCAGCCATGACTGGCTTGTCGCTTTCACGTTCTGTGGTAGTGCTATGTAAATACTACAGAAAGAGGGAAGCAGTGCGACAATTAAGTGCTCTTGAGATACTTGTTGATTAGCCAGCCTACAAAAACCACTATGGGCAGCTAATACAGAAGCACAAGTCGAACAAAATCTCTTGTGATCTTTTATGCTCTTTCTCATTCATAACGCTGCACTTAGCATGAAGGGTGGTTAACTTGTCTTGATGGTAAACATTATGGTGGCACCATCTGTTGATAAATGTAGTTACAAAAAAATTGGCTGTGGCTTATCTAAGGTTAAGCCTGGATAATCGAAAAGCTCTAGCTGCTTTTCAGCCATCTCCCAAGCTACCACTTCTGGAGCTGTGTTTCTGCGCCGTCCGACTGCTGCTTCTTCTCCTTCCGTGGCGAGTGTCTGCGCCTGTTCTATTGGCAAGCACGCCGTATATACCCCTCCTTTCAAATGTGCACTGCGCACGGCTGCGGCGAAAGGTCAAGCAGTGGCGAGGATGGCCGCCTCTTCTATGGCCGCCGCCGCCGCTCATGTGTTCTCGCAACGCCTTGCGAAAGAACCTTCTCCTTTCGAGACGGCGGCGGCGACCGCGTGGCAGCGGCGAAGGGTAAAACGGTGGCGAGGAGGAGAAGCGGCGACGCTCAGACGACGGAGTCAGCGCGCGGAGGCGACGACGGCTGCGGCAGCAGCGGCCACCTGCACTCCGCGTGACGTCGCTCGGTTTCGCGCATGCGCAGCTGTGGGTAAAATTAATCACGGCGCACGCCAGGCCCGGTTTTGACGAGCATAGTGAAGCTTTTCGCCTCAAAAGCTGTCTGAATGGAAGCAAAGTGGTTTCGTTTTTGTTCCTTTTCTCTGATTTTCTAAAGAGCTTTGAGAGGTACACGTCATAAAAATGACACAATGGCGCCTCATTTTATAGGATCTAAACAGCGGAAGGAACTGGGGGGCTTCGTGTGCACTTTCCTCATCAACAAGATCAGCTTTTTGCATAGAAAAAAACATTGGCAGTGTGTGTGAATGGTAATCTATGAGTCTAGTCTAGATTAGCTTGTTTTTGTTTTCATTGATATTGTCACGACCAGAGGAGCCGTGAAGGTAGGCGTCGGGACGAACCCAAGACTGGAAGCCTTCTTTTAATTATCGAGCCAGGTTCCAGGACACAGAACAGAACAGCGCGCTTCGAGAGCCCACCGCCGCTTCGTCGTCGTCTTCAACTCAGCGCGGAGGCCGCGCGGCGCGTTAGGCGCGTGGCATTATTCCCCCCCCCCCCCCCCCCAGGCGAAAGCAAACATCGTCTCGATGTGGAATGGGATATGTACAGGGAGGGGAAGAGGAGCAAAAAAAAAGAATAGGGGTGAGGTGAACTATACAATGCGCGCTAGATGACATGCGGGGAGAGTCAAGTTCACACGTGGGGTAAGGGGGAAAAGGTACGAAACACAGCGTGAACACAGCTCTCAGTCACGCGAAAAGTATGGCTTTAAGCGCACTACATGCACGATTTCCGGCCGTTGACGCTGAGGGCCGACGATCACAGTTCCATGGGGGACAACGCCCTGGCTCCGACTGTCCCTGCAGCCAGCCCCACCTATCTCACCCTTCAGACCCCACGAACGCCTAAGCCCTTTCATGGTGACCTGTTTGAAGATGCCGAAGACTGGTTGGCTCACTACGAACGGGTTGCGATTTTTAACTGCTGGGACGCCGCTACAAAGCTGCGTAACGTGTACTTTAGCCTTGAGGACTCTGCAAACACGTGGTTCGAAAACCGTGAGGCTACTTTCTCGACGTGGCCGGACTTTCGACGTCAGCTCCTGAGTACGTACGCCAACAGCGAACGCCGGGACAGCGCGGAGCGTACCCTGAGCTCTAGAGTTCAGCTCCCCAATGAGGGTGTTGCCATATACGTCGAGGATGTGACGCGTCTTTGCCATCACGTCGATCCGCCAATGCCTGAAGAAAAAAAGCTGCGGCACTTGATGCGAGGCGTAAAAGACCAGCTCTTTTCCGGTCTCGTGCGGAACCCGACCAACACCGTCGCGGAGTTTCTGGCCGAGGCCGTGCACATGGAGGCATTGCCGCAGCAGAGATCCCAACAGTACGCCCGGCAACTGCGTCCATCGTCGACTCTGTCACCGTTGGACCGGTTCGACCATGATCCCAGGATGAATCCGGACTCCCTTCGCGAACTCATCCGTTCTGTGGTCCGCGAGGAGCTGCCGCACCTTCAAGCAACCTTTGTCCCTCGCGTCGATTCCGTCACCAGCGTCATCCGCGAGGAAGTCCGGCGGGCACTCAGAGCACAAGACGCTGCAGTTTGCCGGCGCCGCAACCGACCCCATGCGATCCCGTGCCGTACCCGACTCCTGTCCAGCCAGTCACATACGCGGACGTCTTGCGCCGCGATGCCCCATGTCCTGGGCCTTCGCCTTACACCCCACCATTGGTCGCGGTGCACTCTGCTCAGCCGACTCCTTACTGGGCGGATCGGCGTCAGGCACCGCGGAAGACTGACCTCTGGCGCACTCCGGATCACCGACCGCTCTGCTACCACTGTGGTGAGGCCGGCCATCTCTATCGGCGGTGCCCCTATCGCGAAATGTGACTACGCGAATTTTCTATCAACAGCCCCCGTCCACGGCCTGGAGAGCGCCCTCAAGACATCGCCGAGTATGTCACCCGCGAGCGTAGTTCACCGTCTCCTCCACGCCGCGAGTCGCGATCGCCCTCTCCACGCCGGTCTTCGCCCTCTGGGTCCCGTTTCGCCTCAGGACAACGTGGTTCCTCGAGCCCTCGTCGGGTTCCTCGAGCCCTCGGCGGCCTTTGGAGGCGAGGCCGCCGAACGCCGATCCGCCGCAACAACCGCCGCAGCAACCGAATAGCCCCGACGTCGCACGCCGCATCGCTGCACAGTTTTCCCCGACGGGCCTTTCGAATCGCCGCGATGCCGCAACCACAATCGCCGACCCGCTTCCGCCGCCGCACCTACCCAATCGCCCCGACGCCAAACGCCGCATCGCCGAAGAGTTTCCCCCAACGCGCGGCTGGGACGCTGGCTCCATGCCGCCGGAGCAGACGTGTTCACATCGGCTCTGTCACTGCTACCCAATTACGCAGTGCTAATTACCTCGAAACAAAGTTTTCCTTGCACCAATGTGTCCGTGAAGGCGAGCGGCATCGACCGATACCAGCTGACCCTAGAGGTGCGTTTTTCTTTGCCAAATTTTGTGACTTTTTCTACCGCCGCCGTGTGAAGGAGTGCTAGGCCTAAGCTTGTCCCGCGGACGCTAGGCCCAGCACCGTCGCACCGGTCGCCGCCTGCCGTACTCCTCGGCGGCGGCCGAGATGGAGGCATCCGTTACGACGAGTTAGGCGTCCCTATTGAAAAATCCGGTATCGCGGCAAACCGGATTTTACCGGAACATATCGGTTTCATACCGGTCCGGTATCACTCTCATACCGGCGAGACCCGTCCGGTTTGATCGCTATACCGGTTCATACCGGTCCGGTATCGATCCCAAACCGGACAGACCGCTCCGGTACGGAGCTCATACCGGACAGTCCATTCCCGGTTCGAAGCTCAAACCGGACAGACCAGTTCGGTACGGAGCTCAAACCGGACAGACTAGTCCGGTACGGAGCTCAAACCGGACATACCAGCCTGTATTCAGAGCGATATGTGCTGCGGTTTTGGTGCTTGGTCTGCAGATTGACTGTTGTACGCCAGCAGATATTTTTAAGGGGAACGGGGGAGGGGGGGAGGGGGTAAGCGTGCGCATAAGTGCGATAATCAACACATACACGGTTTTGTTGAAAGGGTTAGGAAAAGAAAAGGGCTAAGCGTGGCAAAACATGCAGTTTGTGTATGAAAGGCGGGGGCTGCATGAAGGTGAATGGCGCGCAACCGCCATATTGGCTTCCCGTGCAGCACCCTGACAAAGCCAGGGCTGCTGTGTGCGGGCAAACGGCTAGTATACATCCGCCAGCAGTCTTCGTAAGTCCTGCGCAGATTACTCTGGGTTTCACAGTGCAGAACTTCACGACTGGCTGATAAACATGGCGAGCCTCCGGTGACTGCGCCAGAGGCTCCAAAAGGTTTGTTACTGTCGCGTTCATTGCAGCAGCTTTCTTAATGTTCGCTAGCGGCAGTCTGTAGCGACGCATCGGTGAAGAAATAAAATTCTTGGTTTTCGTGCAGGAATTCTTTGCACTTCTTCTTCATCAAGTGATAGTCCATTGATAACGCAACTTGTCCAAGCGCCATCGCGAGCGGCCTCACCCTTCACTCCATCAGGAAGACATACTAATCACAAATCGCCCAGAACATTTCTATCGGCGAAGAAAAGGTTAATTCAACGGAGCCGGCAGCTTGGGTGTTCCCTTAAGGGCGACGCTTCGTGCTAGCTAAAAGATACAGCGCTCGAGAGAACAAAATAAAAACAAAAACCACCTGTAGAAACCTTACACGAGTAACCCGTCTCTTCGCGATTTTTTTTAAAGCTTTTTTTTTTCTCTCATCACTGCCTTCTCTGCTTTTCCTGGGTCTGAGAATTCTCAAGGCCTGCGCGCTTTCCTTTCCCCCCGCTCTGACGTCAGCCACTTTGACCGCTGACCCCTCCGCATTCCTCCGACACTGAGACGTCTCCTTTCTTCCCTCAACCAGTTCTGCACCCTTCCGTAGTCGTGTAGCCGGACATGTCAGCGTGCGCTGCTGCGTTTTATTGCTGTTGCGTTCGTGAGTGCTGGCTAGGAAATTGCTTGTCATCGTGATACCTAAATCTTTGCGTGTCGTGACCTGCTGTTGAAGCAATGGTTCGCTGCTGCGTGCCCAACTGTAGAGGAAACTATGACAACGGGCCAAAAGTGCTTGTGTTTTCGTTCCCAAAAGACTCACGTAGGATTACGTGGGAGCGTGCTGTTCGCCGCGACGACGTCGACATACGGACTGTGCGAGATTCTGAGGTACTGTACGTTGTGGCTGCGCATCGAAGCAATCGTTGAAGTCTAATAATTTATCACGGTGCTAAAATATGGACAAGGTGCGGTTCTAAAATTCATGGGACGCGATGTTTGCCCTAGACTGCTGGTATCAGTAAATATATCTTTTTCTCTTATGTACCAGGCAGTGTTCTTGTGTGGTTGAAAGATACAAATTTTCAAGTTCAGGGCGGCCGTTCATGTCATGGTTAAATAAATATGCATATGAATATCATCGAATTTTGCAGAGAGCATACATACACTAACGAGATATATTCTTGCATCTCGATTCAACGTTTCGACTATATTTAGTGTGCGTAGTGTTTTAACTAAAGAAGGTAATTGAAGCGATTCTATGCATTTACGCAATGAATAAAGTAATAATGGCCGTAAGTTGCATGTCACAGTGCTCAATGCATTATGTTGTGTGTCAGTGCCCAATTAAATGATAAGCTGGGGGCATTATGTACTAACAATCATATTTACTTTTTAGCAGGTGCTTTTGACTACTTCATTGGCCAGCACCCTGTAGAGACCCCAGCGCCGGTAGATCGTCGCAAAGAGTTAAATTATTACCTCAGTAAGCTGGTTCAAGACATGCGAAAAAAATAAACATCTTTTGGAGTTTTTGATGCATTATAATACTCACCAAGCTACCAATACTCGGTAAAAGCTGGGAGCAAATAACACAATTGCACATCGACTGCAATACGAGTCGCTGATAATCGCAGATTACCAGTTTCTGAGGCTCTGTATATTGCAGCACTTGGCATGTACACTTATGGCCCCAGTTTTTGGGCAGATTTAGTCCAAGTGGGATATATTTAAAGCATTTTATTCCTGCCTTTGTCCTGTGATACAGGGCCCTCCTGTATAATACGGGCCTAGCCTGTAGAATACAGGACTGTCCTGTATGCCGGTATGAATTTTAAACCGGAACCGCATACCGGGTTATTGTACAGGATTTGCGATACCGGATTACCTGAGTATCCTGCACAAAACAGGAGAGTCCTGTATTATACAGGACTGTCCTGTTTTATACAGGATATTCCGGTAATCCGGTATCGCAAATCCTGTACAATAACCCGGTATGCGGTTCCGATTAAAATTCATACCGGATTTTTCAGTAGGGGTCCGCTGCGTCTACAATGATCGTGGGCAACCAAATGTGCATTCAAGTTCAAGGAAAAGAGATATCACCGGAGGAATACCACAACTACGCCGGATGGACGCTAGCCGGGGAACGCATGTCGAGGCTGCGCCAGCGGACCCCCGACGGCGGCAAGCCTGGCGGAGCCGGTGGGAATCAAACAAGCCCGAAATCGAAATTCCACAAGAACGTCAGATCATCGGCCATCAAGGTAGCACGCATGCCAGCCATGCCACTGGAAGAGAGCAAGATAGTCGTCAGACCCAGAGGGGGACTGGACATCTTTAAGACCGGCACCACCACCGTCGCAGCGGCCATACTCGCCGCGGCCAAGATCACGAGCGAGGAAAGCGCCGCGGACAACATCTGTCCCAACACACAACAGAACATCATGGTCGTCAGTACACCGAACGAAGACAACGCAGCTAGGTACGCTAAAATCCAGGAAATCTATATTCAAGACAACTCCTACGATGTCAGCGCATATCGCACGGCTCCTCACGACACCGTAAAGGGCGTCATCAGAGGCATCCCTATCGACGCGAGCACCGACGAGATAGATAGGAACATCGTCAACGAGAGAAACCCGCTAGCAGTGGGCGCAAAGAGGATCGGCAGCACGACCACCGCGATCGTGGTGTTCCAGGGACCCAAGGTACCGAACTTCGTCCGATACGGAGTCACCCTGTTACCGTGCCGCCTCTACAGGAAACAGATCGACGTTTGCAAGCAGTGCGGCCGAGTGGGACACCGAAAGTACGTGTGCCCGACCCCCAAAATCCAGACGTGCCTGGCCTGCGGACTCGCCAACCCCAAAGAAGACCATCGCTGTACCCCTAAATGTAAGCTGTGCGGGGACGAACACCCGACCGGAGACCGAACGTGCAAGGCGAAATACAGGATCCCCTACGTAGTGCGCAGGCGACAATGGGAGCGCCGACAGGCCGAACGCCAGCTGCTGTTGGAGAGCGATTTCCCGCCACTCGACAAGCCGCCAGCTGCGGGAAAGTCAAGGACTCCATCAGAGAACCGCGCGCCAAATTCCAGAGATAGCAGCTGCAAGTGAAGCCTCAGTAGGAAAAGGTCGCCATCACGTGAGCGAGTCAGCTGGGCTGATGCAGCTAAAGGGAACAATATAAGGAACGCGCATAAAATCACCGAAGCCACGAAGAAAGACGATATAAACAAGATGCGAGAAGCCAACGAGACATTAAGACAAGAGAACGCGGCGCTGCACACGACCATCAACAGCCTCACGAGAAAGATCGCCGAGATCCGTAAGTTGCTGCTATGCAACAACGAGCCTCCACAGAGACTCACGCCAAGCACAAGCATGACCGACGAAACAACCATTAACACCCAGGAGACAGCCGTAGAGGAACCGGCACCTAAGAAGCGAGCCGTCGAGGCCACGCGCAAGCAAACAGAGAACAATCGAATCGATAACCCCGAGGCCAAATTCGAAGCGAGGTTCACCAATCTCGAACAATTAATCACGGCGAACATCGCAGCAGTGACAGCAATGAAACAAACAATGGAGACCTACCAAGCCGAGAACACGAACAGATTCGCCTACATCGAAAGGACCCTGCAGCCGATAGTGAGCCACCCGACGTTTGCGCCCCTCTTCGCGCAACATCCACCCAACCAGGGAACCGCGTACACACCAACGCAACCATGGCTGCCAACGCAACAGCAGCAGCAGCCGTAACAGCGTGGCAGTGGAACTGTCACGGCCTCGGACGGAAGAAGGCAGTCATCCAACAGCACATCACACATGCCGCGCGCAAACCAGACGTGATCCTATTACAAGAAACACTCACCGACGCACCGTCCCTGCCCGGCTACAGAGTGCACAAGGGCCAGCCCGACGGGAGAGGCCTGTGCACCCTGGTCAGGAAGGGACTCACGTTCGTTGAGCACGAGCTGCAAAGCAATATCAAGATCGAGCACACACTCACTGAAATCATCCCGGGCAAGAGGAGAAAAGGAAGCATTTTTCTGCTCAACATATACAGCAACCCATCGCAGAGAAAACAGAGATTCAAAACAATACTACACAGAGCCAGCACCGCGGCAGGCCGCAACACGCTAATCGTCTGCGGCCACTTCAACGCGATGAACCCAGCCTGGGGCTACAACAAGTACACAGCAAAGGGCCGCGACCTGTACCAAGACCCCATGGCACTCGACTTCACCCTCATCACAACCCGGCGCATCCGACGAGAATCGGTAACTCTGTGTCCCGGGACACCACTCCGGACCTCACGTTCGTCAAGAACGACGTCCGGGGCGCGATCACCTGGCGAAACACGGGAACTAACCTCGGCAGCGACCACACCATCGTGGAAATCAGCATACCGGAACACGACACCAGCATCAAAACACACAGATGGGTAGACTGGGATGCCTGCCGAGACGCCAGAAGCCAGAAGGCAGACGCTGACGGCGAGATGGAAGACATAGAGACGTGGACGGCCGAAATCACCAAGAGCGTACGCGACGCGACCAAAGAAATTGAAACGGACGCTGCGATTGATAAAGTAGACAGCCGGCTAGCGCATCTCATCGAAGCCAAGCAGTCAATACGCAGTCGCTGGAAGAACCAACGGCTCAACCGCAGACTCAGAAAGAAGGTGGCGGAGGTCAACCGAGCGATCGAGGAGCACTGCCGCGCTCTATGCACGCAACAGTGGATCGAGATCTGCAACGCGGCAGACGGGCAGATGCATAGCGGGAAGACGTGGAACCTGCTGCGGCACCTGCTCGACGAAACCAAGACCAAGTCGCGCCAAAGGGACAGACTCGCCAAGCTCATACATCGGGCGGTCTCGGTACACGGCGCCGATGAAGTCACCAGGCGCATCAATGACAAATACCTGCCCACTGCACCAACCGAACAACACGCGCCGTAAGGCGGCCTACCCAACGCGAAGCTCGATCGTGACATCGACGTCGAGGAGGTCCGCGCGGCCCTGCACGCCCTCAACAGCCGGTCGGCAGTTGGCCCGGACCTCGTCACGAACAAGGCGCTTAAGAACCTCGATGACGGCTCGATTGAGAACCTCGCAAAATACTTCAACAAGTGCTGGAGAGCGGCCGCGCTACCAAAGCAGTGGAAGACAGCCAAGACTATCCTGATACCCAAGCCGGGGAAGCCACCGGACACGGACAACCTTCGGCCCATCTCGCTCACGTCCTGCGTGGGCAAGGTGCTGGAGCACGTCCTGCTCAACAGGTGGCAAGACTACCTGGAACGAGAAGGGCTCTATCCGGCCACGGTGATCGGCTTCAGACAGCACCTCAGCACGCAGGACGCGATGCTGCAGCTCAAATACCAAATCATAAACAATGGCGGCAGCGCCCGCGACAACAAGGCAATCCTGGGTCTCGACCTAAAGAGCGCCTTTGATAATGTGAAACACTCGGCGATTCTGTCCCAAGTCTCTAAGCTCAACATGGGCGAAAGATCCTACAACTACATCAAGGACTTCCTCACGGACAGGACCGCCGAGCTACGAGCAGGCGACCTACAAACGCAAGAGAAGAAGCTCGGGAGCACCGGCACACCTCAGGGATCGGTCATTTCGCCGATGCTGTTCAACCTGGTAATGATCGGAGTGGCCGAGCAGCTCGCGGACATCGAAGACGTCAGGCACACCATCTACGCGGACGATATCACACTGTGGGTGACCGGCGGCAGCGACGCCCACATCGAGGGCGCTCTGCAAGCCGCCGTCGACGCGATAGAAGACCACCTGGAAGGCACCGGCTTGAGATGTTCGCCGAGCAAATCGGAGCTCCTCATACTCCCACCTACCAACAATGGCAAATGCAAGACCAGACAACGCGAATGCGAAAAAAATCAGAATCGTAACCAAATCCGGCAACGTGATCCCCGAGGTCAGCACAATCAGGATCCTAGGCATGGTCATCGAAAAGCATGGAAGAAACGGCGAAACCATCGCCCGTCTCACGGCAAAAGCGGCCAACGCTATGCGACTCCTCAAAAGAGTCACTTCCTGGAAAGCTGGCATGAGAGAGGAGAGCCTAATCAGGCTCGTCCAATCCTTCATCATCAGCCACGTCGCGTACGTTGCAGCCTACCACAGATGGCTGCAACAGGAACGCAACAAAATTAATGTAATCATCAGGAGAGCGTACAAGGCGGTGCTGGGCCTGTTCGAGTCCACGAGCACGACCCGCCTCTTACAACTCGGGATGCACAACACGCTCGAAGAAATAGCCGAAGCGCAACGGACCTCTCAAATGGAGCGGCTGTCCACGACCAAAGCCGGCAGGAAGATACTGGACGACCTGGGAATAGGACACTCGAATGAGGTGGAGACGAAGCTCCCCGTCCCCGAAGAGGTCCGACGCCAGACCAGAATCGACCCCATACCCAAGAACATGAACCCCGAGTATAACAAGGGAAAAAGAGCGGCGAGGGCCAAGGCTCTCATCGACCTGCACGCCAAAGACGAGCACGCGCGGTACGTGGACGCGGCCGAATACCAACGGAACGCCTTCGCAGCTGTCGTCATAGAGGCGTCGACCGGCGCCACGAGGACGGCAGCGAGCGTGAGAGGCGCCGGAGCGGAACAAGCGGAGGAGGTGGCCATCGCCCTGGCCATCGCCGACACAGACTGCTACACGGTGCTGAGTGACTCGAGACAGGCGGTGCGAAACTTCGCCAAAGGCCAAGTCTGCAGGGAGGCCGAGCGCGTACTACGAGCGACTAAACTGCAAGACAGAAGAGTAAGAATCAAATGGTTTCCGGCGCACGCGGGCGACGCGTCGGAACGCAGTGTGAACCACAGTGAGACGGCACACGCAGCGGCGCGAGCGCTAACCAACCGCGCCCCGGCAACACACCGTCCGACGTGGTTCGGAACCAAGGACCGCATGACCGACTACAGCGAAATCACGAAGGCCTACCGCCTGGCTCGCAGGACTCTCCCACCCCCGCACCCGAGGCTGAGTCGAGCGGAGGCGGTACTACTGAGACAGCTCCAGACCGATCGCTCCCGAGCCCGGGACTGATGCATCGCATGTACCCCGAGACCTACCCGACCGATACGTGTAGAGTCTGCCGGAGGGAGCCGGCAGTTCACACGCACATCTTGTGGGACTGCATCAGAAATCCAAAGGAAGCAAGATCAGGAACAATCCCGCCGCGGCTGGAGGCAGCCGCGAAGAGCAACGACCATGACCAACAGCTATGGGCCGTCCAGCAGGTCCTCGGGGCGCTCGAAAGACAGGGACCCAGCGAGCCGGCAACGGCGAGCGGAGACCCGCGCCGAGTAACGGCAGCCTCGTAGACGACGTAGGCCCAACTGCAGGCACAAATAAAGTTTGCTCCAATCCAATCCAATCCCCAACGCGCCGCTTTAATCGCCCCGACGACGCAATCCCAGTCGCCGACCAGCTTCCGCCGCCGCACCGACTGAGCCATCCACAACAGCCATCGGCGGGCCGCGCTGAAGGCAGGGTCTCCTTGGATATCCCTGTTCTCGTCGAAACAAAGGAGGTTAGCTCGTTGGTCGATACGGGCGCAGATTACTCTATCCTTAGCGGACGGCTTGCGGCGGCCCTGAAAAAAGTGACGACACCCTGGGATGGTCCCGACATACGTACGGCCGGCGGGCATCTTGTCGCACCACTGGGTGTGTGTGCGGCCCGGGTTACGGTTCGAGGCTGCACATTCGTTGCCACTTTTCTCGTTCTGCGCGAATGGTGTTCGAGCACAGTGCTATCATAGACCTCCCCGAATCGCTTGGTGACATTTTCTACCGCAATGGCCACAGAAGAACCTGCGCACCAGGGTTCTAGGTCCGCCCTGCGAGTCGCCGGCGATAACGTTACAGTGCCACCACGTGCCAGCATTCTCGCTAGAGTTACCTGTGACCAGCCACATAGGGCACTGCGGGTTGTCGAGCCTAATGTCTCCCTCGTACTAAGGGAGTTGCGGTGGCACGGGGCCTTGGATCCCTTCATGACGGTTGTACAGAGGTCCTTGTCACCAACTTCTGCAATGAGCATCGACATCTGTTTCGTGGCACAGCCATCGCTTACGTCGACCGTGTTCAGGAAGTGGCCGAATGCTTTGCTTGCAAGGAGGGCACACCTGGAGCTGACGCCGAAGCGGTCACCAACGTAGATATCAATCCAGGCCTTCCACCCGCTGAAAAGAGGCAACTTCAGGACCTCTTGCGGGAGTTTGGTGCCTGTTTCACGTCGTCGTCTAAAGTGCTACAAACGTCGATAGTTAAACACCGCATTATCACGCGTGAAGGAGCCCAACCCATCTATCAGCAACCCTATCGTGTGTCCCCTCGTGAGAGGGATGCCATCCAAACACAGGTCGAAGAGATGCTCACAGACAGCGTCATCCAACCGTCAAGCAGTTCGTGGTCGTCTCCTGTCATCCTCGAGAAAAAGAAAGACGGGACACTACGAATCTGTGTCGTCTACAGGAAGCTCAACAGTGTGACCAAGAAAGACGTGTATCCGCTCCCGCGTATCGACGACTCCCTCGACCGACTTTGTCAAGCCAAGTACATTTCTTCGGTCTACCTCAGAAGTGGTTATTGGCAGATAGAAGTTGATTAGAGGGACCGCGAGAAAACCGCCTTTATCACATCGGACGGGCTGTATGAATTTCGCGTCCACCCATTCGGGCTCTGCTGTGCTCCTGCCACGTTCCAAATAATGATGACATCGTTCTCACAGGTTTGAAGTGGCAGACCTGTCTTGTTTATCTTGATGATGTCATAATTTTTTCTGCAATGTTCACGGAACATCTGCGCGGCCTCAGGACTGTCCTCGAAGCCGTTCAATCCGCCAACCTCTCCCTCAAACCAGAAAAATGCCACTTCGGGTTCACCGAATTGAAGTTCCTCGAGCACATCTTAGTGCTGACGGAATCCGAGCTGACCCATAGAAGCTTGCTGCCGTTGCTGCCTTTCCGGTCCCCGCCCACAAAAAAGCAGTCCGACGTTTCAGGGCCTGTGCTCCTATTATCGCCGCTTCATTAGAAACTTCGCCCAGCTCGCCAGCCCTCTGACGCTCCTAACGCGTGATGACACGTCATTTTCCTGGGGCAACGAACAGCAGACTGCCTTCGACGAGTTACGACGCCGACTACAATCGCCGCCCATCCTGGCACATTTCGACGAAGATGCCGACACGGAGGTGCACACGGATGCGAGCAACGTCGGGCTTGGCGCCGTTCTAGTTCAGCGGCAAAACGGTGTCGACAAAGTAATTGCCTACGCCAGCCGCGCACTGTCGCGTGCTGAGTTGAACTACTCTACCACGGAAAAAGAATGTTTGGCAGTAGTCTGGGCCGCCGCTAAGTTCCACCCATACCTGTATGGCAGACTGTTTTGTATCGTCACCGACCACCACTCGTTGTGCAGGCTGAAAAATTTAAAGGACCCTTGCGGCCGCCTAGCACGTTGGGCATTACGCCTGCAGGAATTCGACTTCACCGTTGCCTACAAGTCAGGCCGGAAACAAACCGACGCTGATAGCTTGTCACGCGCTCCCGTCGAACCTCCTCCGCAAGATACCACCGACGATGATAGCTTCCTTGGAGCGGTCAGCACGTCTGAGCTCGTTTCCAGACAGCGTGCCGACGCCGAGCTGCGTCTGCTCATCGAACATCTCGAAGGTGGGTGCCCTGAAATACCACGACACCTAGCTCGTGGACAACCATCGTTCTGCATGCGGAGAGGGGTGCTTTATAAAAAAAAACTCTACTTCAAGTCCGACAACTTACCTGCTCGCCATACCGTCTGATCTGCGGGACGAAGTCCTCCTTGCCTGCCATGATGAACCGACTTCCGGCCATCTTGGAGTTACACGCACCTTATCCCAAATCCGGCAGAACTATTACCGGCCCAACCTAACTTCAAGTGTCAAGCATTATGTCCGGACATGCCGGCAATGCCAGCGGCGGAAAAAACACGCGCTCAAGCCTCCTGCACTGCTTCAGTGCATCGAGCCGCCACAAATACCATTCTACAAAGTCGGCATGGACCTTCTGGGGTCATTTCCTCTCTCGTCGACCGGCCACAAGTGGATCGTAGTCGCCGCAGACTACTTGACCCGCTACGCTGAAACGAAGGCCCTTGCGCGAAGTACTGCTGCCGAAGTTGCCCACTTCTTTATGCACGACATCGTGCTTAGACACGGCGCCCCATCGGCCATCATTACTGACCGAGGCAAGGCGTTTACAGCCCGACTCCTACGCGACATCTTAGCGCTTATCCATACTGCTCATCGACCAACAACAGCGTATCATCCCCAAACCAATGGTCTAACGGAACGGCTCAACAAAACATTGGCGGACATGATCTCGATGTACTTCGACGTTGAACACAAAACCTGGGATGAGGTCTTGCCGTACGTCACCTTCGCATATAATACCGCGATGCAGAAAACCATCCAATTCACCCCGTTCCGTCTCGTGTATGGCACAGAGGTCCGCATGATGCTAGACGCCATGCTGCCGTACGGCGACGCAGAGCTCCCCTCTGAAGCAGGCCACTTCGTGGAACAAGAAGAGCAGGCCCGTCAGCTGGCCCGCTTGCACATAAATGACCAGCAATCCGCCGATGCCCGACACTATAACCTTCGGCACAGGGACGTGCACTACGAGCCGGGCGACCACGTGTGGGTGTGGACACCAGTGCGCCGCAAGGGATTGTGCGAAAAGCTTATAAATAGGTATTTTGGCCCGTACAGAGTCCTGCGCCGCCTTAACAGCATCAACTACACATCATAAACTACGGGGATCATAAGGTATGGGGATCGATACCCCGCACCTCCACCACCAGTGTCACGACCAGAGGAGCCGTGAAGGTAGGCGTCGGGAAGAACCCAAGACTGGGAGCCTTCTTTTAATTATCGAGCCAGGTTCCAGGACACAGAACAGAACAGCGCACCTCGAGAGCCCACTGCCGCTTCATCGTCATTTTCGACTCAGCGTGGAGGCCGCGCGGCGCGTTAGGCGCGTGGCAATATTTTGCTTTTATGTTCTTTCAAACTGTAGTTATCACTGCTGATTATATTCAACGAAAAGCGGAGAAGTTGGAAAAAGCCCTTTTTAGAGTACAGGAACAAGATTAATTATCGTGGCAAGGTTAAAACTAACCTGATATAGCCTGGCCAACTTTGCACGGCCTACTGTTCAGCCTAAGCAAGTTCAGCTCTTGCCGATGATAGCTGTTTCGCCCCATTCAACTTTTGGCCATGTGTATGCAGAATAGTGGTGCGCCAGACCTTCTTCACACCAGTCTGCAGCCAAGGCACTGTTATTAGGAACAGAAGGAATCCGTGATGATAAATATAATGCTTGTACCATATTCTACATTGCCAACTACAAAAAGGCTTCAATTCTGCTGTCACCCCATTTAACGCTATCAAAATTTTGTTATGCTGGCATTTTTGTAGGCACTATTAAGAGCGGAGCATGGAAGACTAAAACATCAGCTTCATGAGCTAAATAATGGTTTCAAAAGAAGTGGGATAGCCAGTATCGTCAAACACAGCGACCCAGAGAAGAGAAGAGAAAAGTGGGACAGGTAGAGCGTACTCATGGTTCTAGGAAACTGACGCACAACTCAAAAATCTGGATACCACTTCTCTGCTGCTTCATAGACATGTACACCAATGTAACACATGTTGACTGTGACCACGAACACTACGATAACACCAAAGTAAAGCCGTCCAGTCCCATCCGTGACTCAATAATGCAACCATTCAAGACATTTTAGTGACGTGAATGCAGGGGCAGATTCATGGGTGCAACCGGGGGGGGGGGGGTTGAAGGAGGGGAGTGGGGTGGATTAGAACCATGTATTCCTTGGATATATTTCATCTAAGAAATGAGGTTCAACATGGCTCTGTTATTTAATATTTTCCATCTGGAATCCTTTCCTTTTAATCAGTTTCTCCTAATTTCTCCTAGTGGAGCACAACCATATATCCTAATTAAGCTTTCTCAAAGACACCTCAAAAACAGCAAAGTCTTCAGTGGACGCTGGATATTGAACATATTAAGTGAGAGTACTCTGTTTCTGCTGCAAGCTCTTTGACAGGAATCCCACAGCAACCGCTCCGATATCCTTTATGTCGACGCGGCACAAAATTCTAAACCAGGACATTTCACGGCCGTCGCAGCCTATGAAGACGGCACAGTGGGGGCCGCCGCCACTATTCGAACTAATTCGCCTGCAGAGGCGGAAGGAGCCGCCATCGCACTTGCTCTGGCCCACTCCATCATTGACAAAAACATAACAGAAATTTGCACAGATTCACAGGCCGCGTACCGCCACTACCTAAAGGGCGTGGCGACTCCGGCAACACACCGTATTCTTACCACGGCCACCTCTCTCGACCGAACGGTTACTCTGTTGTGGGTCCCTGGGCATGCCTCGATCCCCGGTAATGAGCGCGTTCATGCGCTGGCCCGAGAACTCTCCTCCCGGACCCCGGGGGATCAGGCACCCAACCCTGCGCAAGAAGCCCCTTCGGTCCTCTCTACATATCACCAAATTACCACATTTTACAAATTGAGCCGCATGACACTGCCACCACCCCACAGTACCTTGTCGCCCTTATCCAGCGCCACATGGCGGCAATTACAGACAGGCTGCTTTATTTCACCCCACCGCCTCTCATGTTTTCATCCCACCTTTCCTCCTGATTGTAACACCTGTGGCGTGCCCAAATACACACTTTTCCATTACCTTTGGGAATGTCCTTCCCCAAAGGCAGTATCCCCCATCCCCAATCCCACCCATTCTTCCTGGGAGGCTGCTTTACGGACCGCTCAGCCCGCCGGCCAGAAATGGCTAGTGGATCGGGCTTTGCGTGAAGCACTAGCCCGTGGACTCCTGGACCAGTAGGGGACCACCCTGGAAGACTTTTTTTTTTGTAATAAAGTTGTTTCCATCCATCCCATGTAATCATCAGCTACCACCGGATAAAATGACTGGAGGCACATGGCACAGATTCTTAGAAGCCTCGAATATTTGACAAATCATTTCGCACCATATCAAGCTTGCACAGAGGCAAGTCTAAGAATGAAGCATAGCAAATGCATTGACAAGGAGCATGAACTCATCATCGCGCAAGCGAAGAAACTCTTCAAGAACGTCTTAGAGCCCCTGATCAAGATAAAAAGCATATATGGCATTTCATGGCTGTTCAGGCTGGCTTTTTGCAATCTGTGAGGAAGCAGCGCAAAAAAATATGATAACAGACTACACAGGAGGAGGACCACATGAACTGAAGCACTGAATGATCAACTTTTGTACAGTTTCCTGTCAGCACACACGCAATGTCAATCTGCCACGCAATGCCTGGTTTTAGTTATACAACACTTGTCTCAACATGTGTATCCTGGGTCTCCAGCAGTATTTTTAAGCATGAAATGCTTTTAGCTCCCGTTTTCGGCAGTGTGGTGACGTCACGCCGAGACCGAGAGCCATCATCCGGGCTCTGAAACGCGAACATCCGGGCACCGTACGAGACTTAACGAGATTTAACGAGACTCTCTAAGCCCTCCTACGGGACCGGCATACAAGCACCGGTTGTTCTCCAAACGAGTCACAAAAAATACTGCTGCCAGTGTCTTCTCAATGTTTATCAAGATATCAGTCGCGCTGTGCATTTTATAATGCACGGAATTTTAATTTCCGAATTCTAATAACGCGTGCAAAAAGCACATACATGCTACAATACACTTCGTTGTCATACGTGATCTGTTAGGGGCTTTGAGAGAAGGCCGCTTAGAGAAAGAGAACCCGCGTCTTCCGGGACCGCAGCCGAGCACCATAACCACTGAGCCACCGCGGCGGCCATTTGAGGAAAGGAAGTGCACATACCTTGCTCCCTGGGTCAGTGGACGTCTGAATCGCGCTTATAGGTACGTGGGGTGATATGAAAGAGATGTGGGCTGCAGGCATTGACAACTTTGTGCCAAAAACGCGGCGCTGAAGCCATAGGCCCTCGGCGTTCATTGCGCTCATTGGCGTTGGCGTTGACAACGTTTTACGCTCTGCGATAATTTTAAGGAAAGGAAGTGCGCATAACTGGCTCCCCGGGGTCAGTGGACAAATATACATTCTTGTCAGGCCTGCGTCTCGTCGTGTCCACGTACGCTTCTGCATCGCTCTGCATTTCATGCTTACTCTACTCTCGGTTACGGGTTGCCGAAATTCGTCATATATTACGGAGGAGAAGCACCATGCTACCAGTACCGCCCCACTAGGCAAGTGTGTTACGTCTGCTTCCAGCAAGGACACCGCTCCGACGTCTGCCCCACACCGAACATTATTGTGTGCGGACTGTGCGGAGTTTCAAACCCGCCCGACGACCACGAGTGTGTGCCCAAGTGCATAATCTGTGGCGAGGCACACCGGACCGGATCCAAGGAGTGCCGAGAGAGATTGAAAAAAGCAAGACCAAAACCCACAGGAGGCAGAGGACGGAGCGACCAACGCGGGCGACCACCCAAGCGATGGCTCAGCTCAGAGGGAGAGACATCGAGGAGCCGATCGAGGTCCAACTCCTTCCCGCCTCTACCACCAGCCGGCCCACAGGAGGGGGAGAAACAAGAGAAAAAGAAAAAGAAGAAGCTTTCCCAGACAAGCGGCGGCAAGGTGAGCTGGGCTTCTACCACTGATTCGCACTCGGTAGGAAAGGGTAGTGACATAAACAACACAAACAACAAAGACAGTCGTGTCACAGAACCGAAGGACGCGAACAGCGATGCGCTCAGACGCGAGCTAGAACTGGCTTGAAACAAACAAAACGAGCTCGAACGCAAAGTTGAGGAACTCACAAAAACACTAAAGGAACAACAGCGGGAACTCGACACGACAAAACGACAACCACAGGCATCGAACGAAGGAGACCTTGAAACACGAATGCAACAGATGATGCAGCAGATGATGCAGGATATGATGCAGCAAATCCAATCGCAAATTCAACAGATGCAAGTACAATTCCAAGGGCAAATCTCAGAGATCAGAAGCGCTTTTAGAAAGCAAGAACATACCGAAAACATTAGGGAAAGGGCGTACAACCGTCCAGCGTTAACAGCTTTCGCAAGCGAACAAGGCAACAGCAGTAACGCATAAACATGATCAATACGTATCGGCAAGAACAAGAATACTTAGATATTTGGCAATGGAACTGCAGAGGCTACCGCAAAAAGCAGGCCCTCTTAAAACAATATATAAACACACAACTCACACCTCCTGATGTAATTGCGCTCCAAGAGACCGGAATCAAGCCGACCTTACAAGGGTACGAGGTTTACGAGAGTCAAAACGAAGGTAAAGCGGCCGTCCTAGTCAGCAAAACCATTACCGCCATCAGGCACGATACCATCGCCGACACCGACGTTGAACACGCGCTTGTTGAACTTATTCCGAAAAAGCGAAAGGGACGCAGCACGTTCTTACTGAACGTGTACAGCCCGCCGAGACAAAGAAAAGCCAAACTCTTCGAACTGTTTTATGGAGCGCACAAGCTGGCCAAAGAAAATGCACTCATCATCGTAGGAGATTTCAACGCCATGGACAGGAGTTGGGGTTAGCAGAAACAAGACATCAAGGGAAGAACATTAGTGGAAGTAGCGGAATACTTTGGCTGCAGTCTAATCACAGATCCTGCGACCCCCACGAGAATCGGGAATAGCGTGAGCACGGACACATGCCCGGACCTCACCTTCGTAAGGAACAGCAGGGAGTCACAGTGGGAAAACATGATGGAAAATCTAGGCAGCGATCACTTTATCCTCCGGACACGAATAGCATCCGACACCATAAGACGACAGATTGGACAGGCGAAAATCACTGACTGGAACGCGTTTCGTGGGGCTTGCAACAAATCTGAAGGCGGTATCCAATAACTGGAGGAATGGAGCGGCATGCTGAGAGAAACGCGACAACGATGCACAAAAAGTCTAAGGAGAACGACAGCAACACCTGAAGTAGACGCCCACCTCCTCAGACTATGGGAAGCGAGACGCAGTCTCACCAAAAGATGGCGGAAGCAAAAACACAACAGGAAACTAAAACTAAAGATAGCAGAAATTACGGCAAAGGCGGAAGAATACGCGACGCAACTCGCGAAACAAAATTGGGACCAACTCAGCGACTCACTTAGGGGAACTCTAGGCACGGCCAGAACCTGGAATCTCTTAAGAGCACTAATCGATCCGACCAAAATAAAATCAGAAAACAATAAAGCCATCCACCGGTTCATCCACTCCTTCGAGGGATCAGACATCGCCCTACTGGAGAAGGCACGAGAAAAATGTTTCGGCGATCACAACCCCCCGCGATACCAAGGAACGTATCGAGGAGCCGAAAACGAGAAACTCGACCGCCCCATAACTGTGGAAGAGGTTTACGCGGCCATAAGAAACACCACCAGAAACACGGCAGCCGGAGCGGACAGAATCGACAACGCCCTAATCCGCAACCTGAGCGACGACCTCATACAAGAGCTCGTCACCTTTCTTAACAAACATTGGGAGGCGGAGACGGTTCCCGAAGATTGGAAACACGCCGAAGTAATAATGATACCTAAACCTGGTAGATAGATAGATAGATAGAACTTTTATTCACGTCAATTGCCAGACAACATAAATCAGGCCTACCAAAGCCTCAAAGGGCTTGAGTGGCAGCGCCTGGCAGACAGCTAACATTGGCAAAACAAAGGAAAATAGAGACGTTGCAATGAACTTTGCAAAAAAAGAAAATGGTCACCAAACAGAATGAAACAAATATATAACTATTACAACATCAAGAAAGATTACAGTGATTTGAAATTAATACAGTAAATAGCTGAAATAACTACGGGGCAGGAAGCAACACGGAGACATACCGCAAAGTTTTTTTCAGGGTGTATTTAGTTTTCATGCGGAGTACAGTAGGAGGCAAGCTATTGAAACAGGCAGGTACATAGTAATGACGTGTGCGCTTACCGTACCGGGTTGAGGAGCGAGGAATGCAGTAGCGGTATTTTGGTCTTAAATCCCGAGCAGGGACATATGGAACGGTGAACTGACTGTACCAGAAGTGTTTTAGCACAATAGTTTCTGTTAATAAAGAGTTAAAACTTGGAAGCTTTAGTCTTCTAAAAATATCAATGTCATTACCAATGGACAGGTCGTAAGCAATATTCTTTAGAAGCAAACGCAAAAGCGAATTCACCCTATGTTGCCAGCGAACCGTGCAGTGACCATAAACAGTAATTCCGTACCTAAGTACACTATAGGCTAGAGCATGTACAACACATTTACGGACAGAAAAAGGCATAAAATATCTAATGTTATACAGGACACACGATACAGCACGAAGCCTTTGGCAAACAAAAGAAAGGTGCGATTTCCAAGAGAGATCACTGTCGAAGGTCAGGCCAAGATATTTGACCGAATGCGCATATTCAACTGGTACACAGTTGCAATTAAGACAAGAGGAAGTATGCAAATAAACAAGGTCAGTTAATTCAACTTGTTTTAATGGGTTATGAAAACAGATCAGTTTTGTTTTAGAAGTATTAACATTAATAAGATTAAACTTAAACCAGTCCATGGCTTTAATAGCAGCTATCTGTAATGCTGTAACAGCATCAGTGTATTTCTTTGCACATGCAACAATAACAGTGTCATCAGCATACTGAAACAGCAAAGATGGCACACTGTTAGCAAGGTCGTTAACGTATAGATTGAATAATAAAGGACTTAATATAGAACCTTGCGGGACTCCAGAGGCAATTGCCGTGAAATCGCTATGGAATCTTGAAATCGACACATATTGGCGCCTATCTTGTAAAAAGTTAGTAAGCAGTTCCAAAAACGAACCTCAAAATCCCAGCGCAGAAAGTTTATCAAGCAAAAGAAAGAAAAGCTACAAATTGAAAACATCAGGCCTATATCACTCACGTCGTGCCTTGGCAAGCTTTACGAACGGGTTGTGACTTTCAGACTGCAAAATTATATGGAAGACAACGACTGTGTACCACATACCATGTTCGGCTTCAGAGCAAAGCTCTCGACGCAGGACGTTCTCCTCCAAATACAAGAAGATGTCCTGCGAAACGTACCTCGGACGGGAGAAAATGTCATAATGGCCCTGGACATCAAGGGGGCATTCGATAACGTCAGCCACGAAGCGATCCTTACGGGCCTAGACAACCTGGATTGCGGACGCAGAATCCACGGCTTCGTCAAAGCCTTCCTGTCCGATAGAACTGCCACCATCGGCATAGGAGACCTTCGATCGGAAAAAATTCGCACTCCAAACAAAGGAACACCCCAAGGGTCAGTTATCTCACCCCTACTCTTCAACATAGCTATGATAGGCCTAGCTCGAAAACTAGAGAACATCGAAGGCATCAGGCATGCAATGTATGCTGACGATATAACAGTCTGGACAAACACGCGCTGTCTCGGAGAGAAGGAAGAAAGGCTACAGCAAGCGGCCTCTTGTGGAGAGCAATACCTCGCAGAAAGAGGACTCTCATGCTCGACCGAGAAATCGGAACTGCTGAGAGTCTGGAGAGGCAAGCAAAACCGGACCGTCCCAACCAACGAGGACCTAAAACTCAACGTCTACATAGAAGGGACGCCCATACCCGAAAAGACAACAATAAGAATTTTGGGCATGTGGGTTCAATCCAACCAGCGCAGTACTCACACTTTTACCCTACTGAAAGCAACAACGCTACAAGTCGCACGCATGATCACCCGCATCACCAACAGGCGACATGGCATGCGTGAAGAAGACACACTAAAACTAGTCAGAAGCCTAGTAGTTAGTCGAATCACGTACAGCCTACCCTACCAGTGCCTCAACAAAAATGAAATACAACAAGCGGATGCCCTGCTACGCAAAGCGTATAAGACAGCGCTCCGACTACCACGCAACACGTCTACAGAAAAACTCATGGCCCTGGGATTACACAACACCTTTGAGGAGCTACGAGAGGCGCAGCTTGAGTCGCAAAAACTCAGGCTGTTGCAAACAACGACAGGAAGAGCACTCCTGCCGAGGCTCGGATACCGCGAGCAGATGCGAGAAATGTCGAGGACGGCAACGATCCCCGACGAGCTTCGCAAGACCCTCAAGGTAGCGCCAATACCAAAAAACATGGATCCCAACCTCCATCGAGGCAGAAGAGAAGCGAGGGCCGAATTCATCGAGAAAACACGCTCCTCAAGCCACGACCGTGTATACAGACGCGTCTTGGAGAGTGTGAACGGCCATGCTTCTTTCTCTGGAGGGTACTAGGGGTGCAGCTGGACGAGGGGGCGGCGAAGAACAGCGGTGAACGCGGCTTGCGAAACGCGTCGCCGCCCCACTTCTGACACCATGTGAACGGCCGGGAGGCAGGGAACAAAGTGTGTTTATTATCAGACAAGCGGCTGCTTATATAAGGACAGGTACAAGCATGAGCATGCGCACTTGGTACCGTAAGGGCACGTGTTAACATGACAGTGCGCATACTTACAGAGAGGAGGAGATACCAAAATCGCTGTAGCGGCGGTGGTCGATTCGTCTTTACGCGAAATGACCAGCGCGTCTCTCCGAGGCTGCACAGCTGCAGAGTCCGAGGAAGTAGCCGTTGCTCTAGCGGTGGCGGAGGGCTATAGAACCGGGCGGTCACTAACAATACTTACGGACTCTCAAACAGCCTGCCGAAATTACATGAATGGCAGGATAGGTCGTCACGCGCTCCGTATACTCCTCGCAGCGAGTGACAGAATTAAAAACCGGGAAGAACAAAACGACAAGATCCGACACAAAATTGTGTGGGTACCGGGGCACACGGGGGTGGCAGGGAACCGAGAGGCCGACAGGATAGCTCGAGGATACATTACTTTCCGAGCTTCCGACCAGACCGCGGAACTCGCGCCAGCACCCAGGGAATACTCGGCCATACTACAAAACTATAGAGGCAGAAGAATGCGATATCCCCCACCGCACAAATCTCTCAGCAGAGGGGAAGCTGTCACTTGGAGACAATTACAAACAGGCTCTTTCCCAAACCTACATATACTAAACAAAATGCACCCTACGATATACACGAACAAATGTCCCTGGTGCGACGAAAAACCTACACTATACCACATCACATGGGCCTGCCAAAACATAGACGTGGTCCCCAAAATACAAAACCCGAGTTCGGAGCAGTGGGAGACTCTGCTGTCCAGCGACCGCTGCGAAGACCAACAAGGTCTGGTACAGCGAGCTCAACGGGCGGCAGTGGCCAGCGGAGCCCTGGACTGAGGGCAACCGACCACTGATTAGAGGCGGACGACTTCGACAGAGAAGGCTCCTGGGGGTAGAACCAAGACGTCTCAGAAGATGCCCCCAAACCGCAGGAAAAACCATTAGTGTAAATAAAGTTATCCCTTCCTACGGGAGAGGCAGAGATTTTTATCTTTTGCTTTCACCACTTGGTTCAGGTTTTACACTTTTACCTCATTGTCAACTTTTATCACTTCTAACTTTTTAGCTTTTTGGCCTGTTACTTCCTGCCCTCTGAGCTCTTTATCTCTTCTCTGACTTGTAACCTTCAAGAGCATGTCTTAATTTTTCATTTGTTTTCATCGTGGCTTTTGGCGTGTTTCTTGTTGGCCATTATTCGCAACCTTTGGTTTTTTGCTACGTCATAGATACAGCTGCGCAAATTCTTGCTGGCCCATTCCCCGTCTTTTCCGCCTCAAAAAAAATATATCTACTTGCCATACTGTTTTTCTCTTGTTTTGGTATTCCGTGATACAAGCTCTCATATCAAATGGACCTTGCCTAGCTTTTGTCGTCGTGTATCCTGACAGCTAGGAAGGTGTACAAATAGCTGTTCCCGTTTTGGCAGTTCAGCATCCACGTTTCCGCCTTCTGTATAATTCTTTGCCCAACAGAAAGTATTGCTTTAACTTTTCACTGTAAACAATGAAAACTTTCTGCGATTACCTGAGCTTCTTGGTTATTACGATAAAGCCATGAAAGAGCATTTAGGTGTGTGCCAGATGTGGCAGATCACTATTGCAGCAAAATAAAATTAGAATAAAATATTTGACGTGATGGTGAAGAATGAGGTCAAGCATCTTACAGAACATTAAATGAATGAAGTGAGTGCTTTTTTGCCTCTGATGCCTCCCTTCTTGGCTAGCAACGTCATGAGTACTGGAAAAGGAATGTGTACTATGGTGACAAAGATACCTTGATGAAAAGTGCATTATGCTGTGCCATCAAATAAGTATTGTTTATTTTTCCCCGTAACACAAAAGCAAGTGCTTCTGGGGCACTGCAACAGCAACAATTGACTCTCTGGGATAAGTCGGGAGCTGACTCTATGCGACTCTTTCTTACCAAATAAGCACTTTATCGGTCCCTTCATTACTGGGATGTTGTTGCTGCCAGTTCTGTTTGAATAACTATATTAATCGTGCCATTTTGACGCCCATTCTATCTATGTACCTTGCACTGGTTGGTTTCTTAAAGAAATTTTAATCAGACATATAATATCCATGCTTTGCTCATGCATGCACTTTTAGAAGAGTAGCTGAAGGTGTCAGCATTTTCAGTTCATGTAACTAAACTCACCTTTCAGTGGTAAGCCTCTTTGCTTTTCTATATTTTAAACCGTACTATCTGCTTGCAAAGTTGGTGGTCCGTGACCTTCGGTGGCATTGTGGAGGCGACTTCCGGTTGCCGCATTGGTTTGCAGTATCCCTTCAGGCTACAGCCATCTAAGGGCACAGCTTGCGGTAATGTACTGTCAAGCACAATTTTGGTTTACAATTGGGCTTCCCTCTGAAAAATACCGAATGAAAAATTGCAACGTAAAAAAAGGCAATAGAAACAAAAGGAAATAATCAGAGGCTTTGCAAGTATGGGCCTCAGCAAGGGCTCACACAAGGTGCGGTAAGGTCGTCCCTGAGGCAACGTGATACTGCCAAAATTACCTGGAAATGTTGCAGAGGTTACACTTACTGAAAGGAGAAAATTAACAAAGTACGGAGGCTGGGGAACATTTTAAGGTGGTACTGATGAATCACTGTGTGCTTTGAGGGACTGTTCTGCTACTGTATACACCTGTGCATACAGACTAGGAAGCTACTGGTAAAGCGCTGTTTGGTAACTTAGTTAAATATGTGGTCCTTTACTCCATGCAAGGACACTAATATGAAAGCTCAAACTGCTCGAAATGAAAAGTTGCATGTCATTCAGAGATCTGCCCTCGGCCGTTGTTTATGAGACATTGGACGCATACCTAACAAACTTCCCTCTTTTCTGCATCTCTGGAGGCATGTGCATATATCATATAGTGTGAAAAAAATTTTCCCTTTCTTCTTCTTCTTTCGTCCTTCCCACAGCGCAACGTATCCAACACAAGCCTAGCTAAACTCTCCGCTTTTCTAATTTCCGCTTTTCTTTCGCTGAAGTGTCTAAAGATACACCTTACAGACTGTTCATTCTCACTGAGCGTACGGCGGATGTAGCTGCCGGCCCATGGCTAAATCACGTCCAACATGGTAGTGGATGCTGCCAGCCAGTGCACTGTTGCACTTTGCAACACTCTTCTCTGCGAAGCATTTGCAAGTTGCATGCCACATATTGTGACTTTTGAGGAGCTGCAAAGGGAAGTGTTCCCATTCTTATATCGACAGCTGTCATTCAGATGAGTTAAAACAAGCCCAGCTCTCCCAAAAAATCTCAGATATGTCTTCACACCCGGTTGCGCGCGCCTATAGCACTACCATCACTCGCACCAGTTCACATATGTAAGCAGCAAGCGACGCGGCGTGCACCAGCAGCTTGGTGCTTTCGCACTGGTCTTGTAGTCTGCCACTTCGTTCAGCTCATTATTTAAGCAAGTTATCACCAGCACTGAAGCACAGCAGGATGCTTGCTAGATCAAGCGCCTATGCTCTGCACAGCACGCATATCCCTAGATGCACCTATCCGTATTACATAAGAAATATAATGCTAGCTCTTTTTTATCAGCAGATATAATATTCATCTTTAAAATATTTATATTATGCCTCACAGCCATGGCAAAAGCAATAGTATAGCGAATTTATTTACAGCGTTGACCTAGGTGACGCAAAGACATATAGCCTTTGCGTCAAAATACGTACTGCCTTTGATCGTGCCATGCCTCGGGACCAAAGTTGAGGTTATTTATTAAAAAAAGGCGATAAAAACGGTCTAGAAAATTACAGGCCACTATCTGTACTATCTTTTTTTTCCGAGGGGCTAGAACGAATAATGCATCGACGTTACTACAATTTTCTACAGAAGCACTGTGTAATAGCTAACTGTCAGTATGGATTCACAAAGCATAGATGAACTGAGCATGCTCTGCTTGATCAAAAAGAATACATATTAAATAACTTCTAAGCTCGAAACCTCACCTTAGGCCTTTTGTAGACTTTAGCAAAGCGTTCGATACACTGAACCACGAAACTCTGTTTAAAAAACTCGATCATTACGGTATACGTGGCCACGCCCTCTGTCTCATTCAATCGTATTTCAGTGCTCGTTCCCAGTATGTTGCTTTAAATCACTGCTCTTCGGACTTGTTAGCTATCACAAACGGCGTGCCCCAGGGCAGCCTTCTGGGGCCGCTTCTATTCAACATATATATTAATGATGTAAGCAACGTCAGTAATTTAGTTAAGTACATCATATATGCTGACGACACCAGCCTGTTTTTGTCTTCACTTGACATCAAAGAACTAACTAACACCACAAATACAGTTTTGTCATCATTATCTGACTGGTCATCCTAGAACTCATTAAAAATAAACAAACTAAAAACTAAAGCATTATTATTCCATCCGAAAGGGCAGCATATAGGCAGTGCGCCTCCACTCTATTTCGACAACGCTCCCATTGGGTACGTGGAAGCCTTCACAATACTCGGAGTGGTATTTACCGCTACTGTGTCCTGGGACGCCCACGTAAGCCAAGTGTGCCTATCCCTTTCCAGATATATTGGGATAATTTAGCGGAATAAACATATTCTACCCGCCAAAACTAAGCTAAATCTGTACTATGCGTTCTTTTATTCTTATGTATCATATTGCTTCCTTGTATTGGGACAAACCACAGCATCCAACACCCAGAAGCTTCTAGTATTGCAGAAAAGAGAACTTCGCGTAATTGCTAATGTACCATATGATGCTCCTACACGTCCTATCTACATGCAATACAGAATAATACCCATAACAAGAATGTTCGATTATAGGTTTGCATCCTTCTGTAAAAAAATCACAGCCGAAGACGACACATTTCTTTTCTAGCATTGTGACACTTAAACGACATCGGACACCGTATACTACTGTGGCTTTTCCACACTAAGTTACATTCTTCAGAAATACTTGAACACGCCATTTTACGACACGTTGTGCGACATGTAGGTCTCGGCTATTCTGAATGTGTTTGCAAGCTAGGTCTCACAGTATGTGTAACCATCTATAGAACTTTATTGCACTGAACCGTAAATGTTGTGTAAAACCTTTATCCTGTTGTGCGGAAATACTACTTGTGCACGCAAATAAAAAGAGCTTCCTTCTATGCGTGTATTTACACGCCTTGTCTTTCAGTGTACCTTGTGTTCTGACAAGTGTATAAAGTAACCATCATAGTCGCTACCAAGCTGCTTCTTCGTAAGGATGGCGAGGCTTGTCAGCGGTCGTAATGACTGCTTTTTCCTTGCTGCCCTCAGTTTTTTTTTTCAAGAAAGCTAAAATAAAGTTATTGATTGATCTAAGCACACGAAGAACGTGGTCGTCAGTTAGGCTGCGCCGAAGAGAATCGCCAAACCTGGCCAAAAAAATTTGGCACAACACCGGAGCTACACTAGCACTAATACAAATGCCATTCTTTTGTACGTACTGTTTGCCTTCAAATTCAACAACTGCGTATGACAGGTAAAACACGAAGAACTTGATAAAAAGAGTCCGCATTCAGACCACTCGTATTCTGAAAAGCAATGGTACCAGACTGTTCGATGAGCTCGCACACCGTACACAACAGTTCAGCACGGGGTATAGTACGGAATAAGTCTTCTATGTCGACTGAGAACGCAGAGGTGGCACCAGGAATGCCCTCCTTCAGTTCATCAACTACGCTGCCGGAGTTTTGAACGACATATGGGTCATCCACCGGCAGCGTGTTCAACTGTCGCTGCAGAAATTTACCCACCAGCTTCTGCCAGGATCCTTTCTCGGTTACGACAGCCCTGAACGGATAATCGAGCTTGTGAGTTTTTACTGACAAGTTTGTTGACCGCTTTGTTGACCGCCTTCTCCAACCATGGCAGGTTGAAATCCTTGAGCAGGTCTGGAGCTTTCCGCCTCGGGCGTGGAAGTCTTTCCTTCGTTGGGACGAAGTTTTTTGACACCGTGTCAGCCGCCTTTTGAGCAAACTCACCTTTAGGCAGTACTACAAACCTACCCTTCTGTCAGACAGCATTAGGCTAAGGTCTAAGGTCATTGTCAACAAAGACCCTAGCCTACTGTTATCTGACGGAGGGTAGGTTTCTTGTACTGCCTAAAGGTGCGTTTGCTCAAAACGCGGCTGATGCGGTGTCAAAAAACTTTGTTCCAACGAAGGAAAGACTTCCACGCCCGAGGCGAAAAGCTTCAGACCTGCTCAAGGATTTCAACCTGCCATGGTTGGAGAAGGCGGTCAACAAAGCGGAGCGAGATAGGCTTGAGGTGTTCTTGTCAGTAAAAACTCACAAGCTCGATTATCCGTTCAGGGCTGTCGTAACCGAGAAAGGATCCTGGCGGAAGCTGGTGGGTAAATTTCTGCAGCGACAGTTGAACACGCTGCCGGTGGATGACCCATATGTCGTTCAATACTCCGGCAGCGTAGTTGATGAACTGAAGGAGGGCATTCCTGGTGCCACCTCTGCGTTCTCAGTCGACATAGAAGACTTATTCCATACCATACCCCATGCTGAACTGTTGTGTACGGTGTGCGAGCTCATCGAACAGTCTGGTACCATTGCTTTTCAGATACGAGTGGTCTGAATGTGGACTGTTTCAATGCGCTCTTGCTGTTTTACCTGTCGCCCGCTGTTGTTGAATTTCAAGGCAAAAAGCATGTACAAAAGAATGGCATTTGTATTGGGGCTAATGCAGATCAGGTGTTGTACCAAATATTTTGGTCAGGTTTGACAACTCTCTTCGACGCATCCTAACTGACGACCACGTTCTTGATTTGTTCAGATATGTTGACGATTTTTTAATAATTCTCAAGCTTGCATCTGGTGACTCGCTTCCAACCGTCGTCAGCAATGTGCTGCGTTTTTTCATGACTGAGCCAATGCAATGAATTTTACTCACGAAATGCCTAGTGACAATGCCATTCTGTTCCTAGGCTTAATGCTAACCTTTAACGAAGGTCGCATCTGCTGGAGCTACTCGCCCAGAACTAAGAAAGCGGTACTGCCTTATGTTTCTTCGCACTCCAAGCTGATAAAAAGAGTCATAGCTAGCCTTTGCCTACTCAATGCCTTGCAGAAGAGCTGACCACATGCAGTGAATGACAGCTTTCACCTGCAAGTCCGCCGCCTTAGTGACGTGAGTTATCCGGCTGACATGCTGACTGCAGTTGATGAGTCGATGCTGCAGAAAATTGAGCACCACCATAACACACGGGATTCCGGTAATGTTAGACGTGAGGGGGAGAAAGTAGAAGTGGTGCTCTATCTTCATGGTGTCTCGCCTAACCTAAAGAAAGCGGCACAACGGCACGGCGTGACGGTAGTCTTCTCTGCACCTTGTGAGATGTCTTGTTTATGTTCACGAATCGCGAAGGCCAGTGAGGGGAGGAAGTCCAACAGCTGCACTGTGAAGCATGCCAACAAGTTCATTGCTTGTTCGACTCGTGTCGTTTGCAAGTTACCCCTGTCACGTGGTAGGGTGTACACGGGCCAAACTGGCAGATGTGTTAATGGCCGGGAACGCGAACATAATTCCCTGAAAAATCTGTCTGATCAAAATAATTTGCCACGTAACTGCAGGAGTTGTGAAAACTGGAGTTGTAAAAAAGGACAGTTTTCCAATCTCGCGCGGTCGGTAGCTCATTCTGATGCTAATTACTTTTCTGACACTCAATATATAATATTAAACGTCTGCTGACTTTCTACTTTCATCAGAATACATCGTCCCTTAATGTTCATCGGAATCAGCCTAACGGCTCAAAAGCTGACACTTCAGCATCACGTCCTCCCATAAAACCATACACTAACGTACAAGAATCTTTTCGTGTAAACTCACAACCATAGTTGATTGCAAATTTCCAAATCAAGGAAGAATAGTGCACGATAGGAAGTGCAGCTTGCATAGATTAGTATAAAAAGTCCAAGGCATTTGCGCTGTCCTAGAAGTTTCATGAAAGCGACATCTGGACGGTCGCGTTCTGAATGCTTGCGAGCCTACAACTATGACACGCGTATTCAACAAGCCCAGAAGAACAGACAGAAGAAGCTTTTCCCAAAGGGTGATAATCGGTGAACGCTGTACGTTTGCAGGAGCCCTGTTCTTTGGGGCTTGTGACGGCGCGAGGTCTCGTTGTGTCTGCGCGTGCCACGAAGCCCAGTTGCAGCAGCGGCATGCAGGGCTGCCGCTAAGGCCTTTATCAAGCAGGACAAAGAGAGCAATAGGCGGAGACGCGAGAAACCGGAGGTGTAGGGCGCCATTGCCTTGGTTGGAAGAAAAGGGCAGGACGGCAGGAAAACAACTGTATTGCGCGCGAACGAGTTGCTGCATTTCGTGCACTGAGATCACTCCTGAAAGATACATATTGAGAAAAAACAGCGCTTGCAGACAAAGGACCAGAACAAGAAGGACACACAACTGCTCTGCTTTTTCTCAAGATGTACCCCAACCAACTCGCCCAGCAACACACCTTGCTCCTGAAAGGTGACAGTAACCGCCACAGCTTCCAAAGAATTCCAAACTGTGGGAATAATCCTTTTTATATACTGCGCTTAATTGTGAGCGCTTTGCATATTGCGAAGCATGCTTGCCTTTACCTTGTAGGTGTAGGCAGCGGAGTAATATAATACCATAAAACAATACCATTACATGTCTTCAGATTGCAACGAATTGATGCGAATGACGGTACCCCGGCTCTTTTTATCGACGAGGAAAAGGGATTGCAGCCATGCGTCCAGATCTAAACTAAAACAAAGCAGCTCTTTAGCCGGAAGTGTTGCTGATCTAACTAGGCGAAATGTACTGATAGACATACGGGAGGTTGTCGAGCAATGCACCTATCTCCGATACCACATACACGCGAGAAAGGTTTGGGGCCCCTATCATGGTTTCAAGGGAGATAATGGGCACCTGGATAGAGGATTTGTCGCTTGCATTTGGAGATTCGGAAGTAGTCTTTTCGCATGGAGCTGGTCATTTTGCTGTATACGTGCAACTCGAATGATCGTGCACATACCACGGACAGGGACCCACTGTGCTGTCCACAAACTTTTTGAGCAGAACGCGAGTTTAGTGCTGTTCAGGCAATGCTGGTACTATCGGACGTCAGTAGGAGCAACGCCTGATGCGTTGCTGGTCTTCGTCTTCAACCAGGGCTGTGGTCAGCGTGATGCGAAAGCCGCCAGACATTGCGCCTACATTTGGGGGCAACGGTAAATTGGTTTTTGAGTAAAGGAAATGTATCTGTCTCGCATATCTCGGTGGACACCTGAACCTCGCCGTAACGGGAAGGGAGGAAGATGGGAGTGAATGAAGACACCGTATTAACTAGGCGCGCGTTTGTTCATTCCAAGCTATCGAGCTGGCATGGCGGAGTGGTAGCGTGCTCGTCTCGCAGTCCGGAGACCCGGGTTCGACTCCCCAACTTGACCAATATCCTCCTCGGTTTTATTTATTTAACTGGTCTGACAATAAAGGTTAATTAAACTCAGTCCGACTTGGAGCATCACTATACGTTCCCTTTAATTGGTTGCATAGTTGCTAGGCAAAGTACAATTGGCCCCGTTTGAAATTCGCGCACTGTGACGTCACGACCATTTCAACCAACTGAAAAGCGTGACATTTCTGTCGACAACTCTTGCTTACAGCGATGAGGCAATAAAGGCTTCCGCCTTAAAATATGAAAAATACAGCTGCACGGCGCCCCACATGCCGGCCCAATGATTGTATCTATTAATAATGTGTGACACAGATAAATCAATGATTACTGAGCAGTGATGACACTATCCGAGAGACGGCATTACGGGCAGCAACACTGCGTAAAGACTCAGTGAAGAAGTATCAAAATGAGGCGAGTATTGAAATAAGCGTTATTGTTTTTGTATAACAATGAAAAGCCATTGCAATACTTCATACATCAGAGCAGTCCACAAACACTGATGACGGGCAGAATATGGGAAACTAAGCATGCAGCTTTCTCTTCAGAAGCGTTGACTTCGCCGGTGAAGCTGCCACAGATCAGCGACCATCGTAGTCGCGTTCATAGCTGATATTGTTGCAGCACTTGTTGGGCACTCGTTAGTCTCAGCTGTGGCAAAGAGCGCTAGGAGACGAAAACGGGGGAAGTGCACCGGCACGCTGCAAAATAACAATGTCGGTCTATTTGCAGCTCATGACTGGCCAGTCTGTGTAGCCGTCATTTTGACTACCGAATAAAGATTTGCTCATGAAATGGTAAATGCAGTTATCATGTTTTTTAATATGTCTAAAATCATGAAAGGGAAATAACTAGAAGACTAAGAAAGGGGTGGAGCGCTTATGGCAGGTTTTCTCGGATCATGAATAGCAGTTTACCCATATCCCTCAAGAGAAGAGTATGCAACAGCTGTATCTTACCGGTACTCACGCATGCGCCGCTGCAGTGCGCCACTGCAGTGGGATTGCAGGTGCTGCCACCTGTGGAACTTGTGAGATCCCCCTTCCACGCACACACACGCACACACACGCACGCACACGCGCACACACACGCATGCACGCGGACACAAACGCACGTGCGCACACACACACAGACGGGTTTTTGCTGCATGAGGGAAGTAAGGCTTACGTCTTAATAAATAAGCAGTAGACAAACAATTTGGGGGGCACACAAACTCCCTCCATAAGGGTATGACGAGAAAGCCTTAATGGTTCCCGTCAGTGACTCCACTTTACCTCCAAAGGGAGTTATTACAGGTTAATCTACAATGGAACTGGGCACCTCAGTTGACTGCGCTTTCCGCACTATGCCACTTTTTGGCAGTGCGCAGAAACACCATCATGAAAAGATGCAAATTGGGAACCGGATTTCTCGAAAGGAACGCTCTCGGCATGCCAGGCACCTTCGACATGTGAAGCTCCACAAAAAAAAAACAGCAACACTGGTAGCAAGAAATGTTTTTGAGAGCTCACACGAGCAGTTATAGAGCGCCTATGAGATATGGAATTGCGCGGGGACTGGCTCGGCACTGCATGATACCCTTTCAAACTGCCGTCCAGGCAGAACAGTTGCTCTCAGAAAGCGCTAAGAACAAGCTGTGTGCTCCGTTTCAATGCAATAAAAACGTAAAGCATCTTGAACGCTAGACATAAAAGTGTTTTTTAAGAAAACCAAGACGCTCAATTTTCACGGCTAAGGTGCCAAGGTCCGGTGTTAGGATCAGTGGCTGAATCGGCTTTTCAAAAATCTTATATGTGCTGCTTCTTCCGTGGTTGCAAATTTTAATTAATTTGCGGTGTTCAACGAATGCCAGTAAAGATTGTGTAGGGATGCTAGCCATTTGTCGGAACTGGAATACAGGCATTAATAGCAAGGTAATTAATGGACACCGGCGGGCATGAGACCCTGTTTGAATGCCTTATTTTCTCTCCTCGCTGGACTAATCAGCTCTGGGTCCCCCTCCTACGGCCTGTGCTTGCACTTTTCTCTTCGTGTGTGAGTTTATTAATGCGGAAAACCTGGCGCCGCCCAAAAAGTGTCGCAGTTACAAAACTCGCGATTGGTCGTAACGGTGTGATGTCAGCAAACGCAGAAAAGTACCAGTAATATTCAGTTCTAGAATAACCTGTAGACAATGGAATCAGGACGTTAATTAGACAGGCAGTAGTGCACAGCACCGGGTCATCTCGCCTGTAACACAAGATGTAGTAAAGAAAGCCTTAGGAGCAATGCGAAGGGGGAAAACTGCTGGTGAGAATCAGATAACAGCAGATGTGATGAAGGACGGTGGTTAGATAGTTCTGGAAAGACTGGCCATCCTGTATACGCAGTGCACTATGACCTCGAGCATACCGGAACTTTGGAAGAATGCTAATATCTTCCTAATCCATCAGAAAGGGACGTCAAGGACTTGAAAAATTACTGACCGATCAGCTTACTGTCACTTGCCTAAGCGGTGTTTCTAAGCTAACGCACAAAACACACAGCACAAACGTCACTCAATTCTTCAATTTCTGGAAAACAAGCTTCCAGGTCAACTAAAACAGAAATGTTATCTGCCGCTCGTAATCTTTAACAAAGGTAACGTATGGTTTGACATCCCTATGTGAAATACAGAATGAACTTGAGACGTTTACCATTTTATGGTCCGAAATTTTGTCATCTATATTTGCCGAACAGTTTTCCAGTGAGCGGCTAACAGTCTTGTACACGTTACAGAAAATAATAACCGATAGCAATTACAATTACTCCATCTGAAATGTAACTGATTACAGTGTTCAATTAGCCCCCCAGAAATGTACTGAATAATTAGAGAACAGTAATCGATTACTACTGCGTTACTTTTCATAATTTTCACTTGGTCATAGAAGTCAAAGTTTCTATGACCAAGTGGCTCGCCTAATTATTGCGGGTTATCCAAGTGCATTTATTCATTTTCAGCATTTGTGAAAGCCTGCTCCACAGAACAACAAACAGAGGAAGAAAAGCGAAGCACGAAGCGAAGCGAAAAGGCAGATTATTCCGTATTTGCACAGGCTGTCGCACATTACAAAGAAGACGGCAAATAGATATCGCATAAGCGTGGTTTTCTCAGCCCCGAACAAGCTTAAGGTCTATGCAATGCTTGATGATCGAAAGCACGAACCTTGCTCTGAGAAGCATGTCACCAGGTGCACAAAATGCAGCAGCAAACTTATCTGTAAGGTCTCCCTCACATTCAATAGGGTTTACACTGGACAACCGGGAATATGCTATTGCCGCGAATCTTTGTAGTGATTGTTCATTCTTCAAAGCTGTCGGCATGCCGCTTTATCGCTTAGTTTCTGATGCAAGGCGTGACGAGATTTTTCTCGATTGATCGCATCCAGGCAGAGCCGTTTCTACGTTGTTCCAGAATCTTGCAGTAACTTTGCAGGCTTTATCTCGAAAGTTCGCTATCAGCTTTAAATTGAGCACCACAGAGAGCGTCGGGCATTCTGTTCGACGACCGCCGAGCGTAATTGTTGCTACGCCGCCGCCGAGTGATTCAGTCCATTGTGGGCGCAAGTAAGCCAAAATAAGGAGTTTTGCTTAGAAGCCATTTAAGGCTAAAGCCTTTAATGCCTCATACTGTCGTGACCAAGGAATGTTAGCAAGTGTGTCCACGTTTCGACGACACTACTTAAAAAAAACTGTGTCGAGGCTGGGAATGGAACCAGGACATTTGGCATTTTAAGTGGAGACGCTACCACTCCGCCAAGAAGGCTCAGGGTTCGAGCATGATTAAAGGCGCATATAGAGAATGCATGTGTTTCATAAATAAAATAAAATATATAAAAATAATAAAAATAAGAAGCGAAACAAAAATAACAAAAATTTAAAAATAAATAAACTAAATATTAAAAATTAAAAGAACCATGCGCCAGGAAACGCTTTCGCCTGGCCGCACTTTAGAGAGCAAAAGTGCCCCCTGAATTTTTTTCCTACCCGTCTGCTCTCCAGATTGTAGTCATCTCTACGTCACATCTGGTGAAGGTGCTTTGCAGCGTGGACCTGCAACGCTCCTAGAGATGTGCGATGTGGCATCATCACCGCTGCTCCTTCAGCAGCCACGTGATCCTCCTCTATTCAGTGACCTCAGGAAGAAGCCGAGGAATGGTAGGACCAGTTTGAGCGTGTGACGACATTCAACGGATGGGACGACCAGGCAAAAGCACGGCCCGCCTTTTTCGTCCTGAATGACCCAGCTAAAACCTGGTACGAGAATCACGAAGCATCCCTGCGAACATGGAAGGAATTTAGGAAGGAACTGGAGAAAACATTCACAAGCATCATCCGCAAAGAAAAAGCCGAATTACTTCTCGAGACGCGCATCCAACCGCTGTCGAGACTGGGGGGCATCCCACCGCTGCCACCACTGTTGGGACTTGGTGTCCGAACCAGGAAACGGTCGAGGCGACGGTGAGTCAAAGGACTTTTATGTACAGTACGTACAAGGGCTTTTACATGATACAAGGGCCAAGAGCACCACGGGCGAGCACAAAGAAGAAGGGCGGCCCCGGCGGCGAGCGTAGCTCCGGCGTGATGGCTCTTCTGCTGCCCGTCTGCTGCGCGGGTTCAGCGCGGCTCCGCTTTTAAAGCCGCTGGTGACGGTTGCGGCAGCCAGCCGTTCAAATCCTCCAATCAGGTCACGGCATTGACCACCGTTCAAATTAAACCAATGGTCGAGAGGCGACGCGTCGGAGGAGTTCGCACCGACGGAGAGGAGGGGGAGGAAGGGTCCGTGTCGGCGCCGACCTGACGGGATGAGTCACGCTGCACGTCGCGACATGTCCGAGAGAGTCTGGGCCTGCTTTGAGCGACGGCGGGCACGCAGCGCTTGTTTCCAGAGAGGCCAGCCAACGAAATGTGGGCGCCGGCAACCACCGCCGCCAGACAATGCTCCACGAAGACGAGCTACTTCCGCGTGGCTCGGATGCGGGGCGCGCTCGTACGCCAGGCTCCTCCAAGTTCTCGTCCGGTGTTCAGCCGCAGGTAGCTCCAGGCTCCTTTCCGAGAACAGGGCCCGCTCGTCAGGACAGGATCACTGCTCCGCAGCTTTGTCGCCCAGGTGACTGGATCAGCTTCGCTCGGTCCTTCGGAAGAGCTTGCTTCTCAGCATCGGTCGTTGATCGTTCTGCATGTTGCCAAGAACCGACCGACAACAGGCAACACCCAACACGAGCAAGTGCCCTCCGTCACCCGTCAATGCACCAGACTTAAAGGTCACAAAACTGCGCTAGCAATAGTTCTGTCCCCTTTTCGCTCCCTCTTCTTCCAGAGACACATATGGGATTCCAGAACTCAAAAGTAATAACTCAGTGTCAAACACATGTACAACACGGAATAAAATGAATGCAAAGTAAATTTGCTCTCTTGAGATCACTCGGCCAGGAAAATACTCAGCTGAGGCCACAAATGAGGATATCAATTTTGCCCCAATTTACGAGCGACCTTAATAGCTGTTCGCGAAGTGACAAAATGTAAGCCACGAGGCGGTGAAAGGCAGCCTTGCTTAGTACGCACGGCTTAGTGCATCTGCGTTCAACTCGCTTCTGACGGAAGTTAAACAATACTTGCTACAGCGGAAGCTAATGACGCTGCCTCTTTCACCGTGACTGCGCTTTTCCCTCTCTCGGTACTTGTCCTTGCAGTTTCTACGGGCGGTACAGTACGAGAACGATTTGTTTTCTCTTACTGACGACTTATCCCGTTCTTTGCGCTTCGCGCGCCAGTCGCGGTGTTCAATTTCGAGTGCGCAACGCTTCCGGTTGGACCGTTGTTTCTTTCTCTTTGTTCGTGGTGGCAAGTGAGACCTTCCAAGAGTCTTGACTTTCTCGCACACCCGTTTGCCTTTCCGCTCGATATGTGGTTCGCCTCTCCCCAGCCTTTTTATTTTGCGCCTACTAAGTGGCGTCATCTCGAACCGCGGCTTTCTATCGCGATACCTGAGCTTGGCCGAGCGCTTAGACGGTTTCTTCTTGGCAATTTTCTTGCCCCTGTCACTGGGCGCATTTGTTTTTCCAGTCCCGGACTGCTTGCTGACAGGTCTCGGCTTCCGGTCTGACAGGAAATAGCGTCGAGTTACGTCGCGGTCACGTGAGCAAGAAGTTTGGGCGGTCCCGGACCGTCTTGGACCAATTGCACGGGCACGGGAAGTGTGTGAAGTGTTCTTGTTTTCGCATGTTCTTCCGCGTGCTGCGGCGTGCTTCATTCCAAAATGGAGGACGATCCAAGCGTTCTAGCTACAATTGCCATCAACCTGCTTGCGTCGAGCGACTCCGACTCCGACAGTGAGGATGCTATGTTGAGAGTCGGCGAAGATGACGAGGACGGCGACTTGTTCATCGCCATCTTGGTCGCCGCCCGCTTGGCAAGGGTGGACAGGCACCGTGTGCCCCTGTACGTCGAGACCGTCGTGCCCGCATATCTGGATTTTGAGTTCCGGAGGTTATTCCGGCTGTCGCGCGAGACAACTGCTGGCCTAACCGCGGAATTCGAAGCGTCCCTTTTCTACCCGCAAAGCCACCGAGGAAGGCCCAAGATTTCTGCCGAGAAGACCGTCCTCATCGCTCTCTCCTACCTCGGCACCCAAACATCGATGTTCGCCATCGGGGACAAATTCGGTGTGTGTGAAGCCACGGTCCACGCCGCGATTCGTCGCGTGCTCGGTTTCCTGCGCTCCATCAGCGCAAGGGAGATCCGCTGGCCAGACGGCGACGAGACAGCGCGGAACAAGCGAGCATTTCGCGCTCTCTATTGCCAGCGCGGAGCCGAGGCAGGCATGCCGGATGTCATCGGCGTCATCGACGGATGCCATGTCCGCATTGCAGCACCGTCGGAGTGTGAGGACGATTACTACAATCGCAAAAAATTCCACTCCGTCATCTTGCAAGGCATTTGCAACGCCGACATGGTGTTTATTGACGTTTTCGCGGGCTTCCCTGGCAGAGCACATGACGCCAGAGTCTTGGAGGAGAGCTTCTTCTTCGAGGATGCTGCATCGAAGTGCGAAAGTACGAAATGCACGTACTGCGTGCCCTGTGTACAGTGCTATGTTTTTCAGTAGGTGCCGGCAGCTTTGGTTGTGAAATGGTTTTTTGAACCAATGCGTTAAGGAACCCTTTATTTCGCGTTTCAATTTTTTTTTTTTGACGCCTGTGCGGAAGAAAATCGGTAAACTTGACGCATACGTGCGCAGTCACTGCAAGCAATATAAGGATCACAGTACTGTGCTACCGTGTAATATCTAACCATTGCGCGACGAACAGTGCGCGAAAGGGGTATTTGAATTTGACGACAAAATTGCTCATTGTCCCCAAGCGATACACGAGCTGTGTTGTAAGGGTCGTCTTAGTGAACGGCTACGGATTAGTGTTGGTCAGCTGATGCTGTAACATGCGCTAATACCACACAGCGCACGGGCGTTTTTGTATTTCGCCTGCATCGAAAAGCGGGCGCCGAGGTCGCGATTCAGTCCGGGTTGCCTGGCTCAGTAGCCGGGCGTCCTAGCCACAAAATCTCAGCAACGGGTCATGATGTGAGGATACTTTGAGTGTCGATAGCATGAGATGCACCTTGTATGGGCCACATTATGAACTGTAGCGGAGAGAAGGTTTTGAAACATGTTTATGAACGCATGCAGGTGGCTACATCTTGGGCGATGCTGCTTACCCATTGCTGCCGTGGTTGCTGCCACCATACCGACAGAGCACACCGAACTGGCAGCCGTGGATGCGACATTTCAATGACGTCCACAGCAAGCAGCGTGTACCCATTGAATGTGCGTTTGGGCTTCTCAAGGCACGGTTCCGGCGCCTCATACTCATTGACGTGGCATCAATTCCACAGACTGTGCAGATTGTGATGGCGGCGTGTGTCCTGCACAACATGAGCCGTAGATCTGGCAACGAGCTGCAAGTGGAGTGTATGGAGAGTGGCACGGATGTTTCATCGCCTGACCCTCTTGACGTGGAGGAACTGTGCAGCCTTGCAGCTACTGTCCGCCGCGATAATGTTGCACAAAACTTGTAGATGTGCTCCACTACAAAAGTGCCATGTGCATAACCTTTTTTACTAATTTTGTGCTACCTGAAGTTATAGCTCGGCACTTGTTTCGTGTTTGTCATCATCCCCCCCCCCCCTGTTTGTGTGAATGTAGACGAGCTCTGGGAAGTGGACGTTTGCTCGTGTAACACGAGCTGCATGTGTGGCCGCAAATTCTTGGAGTTGACGTCGAGTGCTGTGAGTGTCAGTGGACAAGAACCCATTCATGTGCGTGCACACCCGCTCACAGGAGTGTAGCCTTGTAGTTGTGTAGTTCTTGATGTAGCCTACTACTACTACATCGGTTGCTACCAACTTATCAGCACAGCACTGGGAACTGGCAGCAGGAGATACAGCACTTTTCAGCAGAGTCCACGACAGGGTGTTTGCGGACTTTTCCGGCAGGCCACGTGATGCCGGAGTCCTGGAGCACAGCTTCTTCTGTGAGGACGGCGCAGTGCAGTGATGGGGTAAGGATTATGTTACTGTCCTCTTAACTGCAACAATAGGTGTGTCGATGCTGGTGGCTTCGATGACAGGGTGGTTTTTGGACACAATGCGTTTGTTAAAGCCGCTGTTCTGCTCTGATTTTGTTGTGCACTCGGGAAGAATAAACAGCAGCCTTGGTTGGTACGCTAACACGTCTTACTGCGATGGCCACACATTCGTCGAGCGTACGTTTAATGCTAGTCTTTGTGCCACGGACGACCGTTACAGCTGACTTTGTCTATCAACACGTGCAGGCGGCAACATCTTGGGCAACGCAGCCTACCACTACTAACCTGGTTGCTGTCGCTGGCGCAGCACTGGGAACTGCCAGCAGCAGGTGCAGCCCTTTTCAGCAAAGTCCTCAACAGCGTGTTTGCGGGCTTCTAGCCACGTGATGCCACAGTCCTGGAGCACAGCTTCTTCTGTGAGGACGGCGCAGTACAGTGATTGGGTAAGGATTATGTTACTGTCGTCTTAACTGCAACAATAGGTGTGTCGATGCTGGTGGCTTCAATGACAGGGTGGTTTTTGGACACAATGCGTTTGTTAAATCCGCTGTCCTGCTCTGATTTTTGTTGTGCACTCGGGAAGAATAAACAGCAGCCTTGGTTGGTACGCTAACACGTCTTACTGCGATGGCCACACATTCGTCGAGCGTACGTTTAATGCTAGTCTTTGTGCCACGGACGACCGTTACAGCTGACTTTGTCTATCAACACGTGCAGGCGGCAACATCTTGGGCAACGCAGCCTACCACTACTAACCTGGTTGCTGTCGCTGGTGCAGCACTGGGAACTGCCAGCAGCAGGTGCAGCCCTTTTCAGCAAAGTCCTCAACAGTGTGTCATCAGTGGATTTGCCTTTCAAGTGCTTAAGGCAAGGTTTCAGTGCTTCCCCTCCAGTGACGTATCATCAGTGGTGGACAGTGTACTTGTGTTGGTGTTTATTCTGCCGAACTTTAGCATGATGTTTCTCAAAAAGCTGCGTGTAGAAGAGATGGAGAGCAACGTAGATGTTTCTGTTGACAAAAAGCTGGCTTGTAGCCTTGCAGGTGGATATTTGGCACAAAATTTGTGTGCGTGGTACTTGACAGACTTCCCATATATATATATATATATTTGGCACTTTTTTTCCTATTTTTGTCACGCATTGCTGGTTTTGTAATGCATGTGATTATAGGTTGCCATGTTGTATTACGATTCCATTGCGTCCCCACATGTTAGCCATCATTAGAGCTGCGAAAAGAGGTACAAGGATGTCATTGAAATGGGGAGTACTGTCAAATCTCTTTAAAAGCGGGATATTGAAGTAATTACAATTCCCATTGAAATGGCCATACAAATCAGTGTATGTGAAGTCACGTTTTAAGAACGGAACTTTTTTTGCAGTGGACTAAAGAAATCCATTTTCCTAGAGAACATTTATTTAGGGTGACTACTGTTGAAGATTGGCACCTGGCACACTAAGGGAAGAAGATGGCGCAAGGTGTGTGATTAGACTGCAACGGCATACTGGCAGCCGGGATTAAGTTTGACATACCTTGTCTGCCTTCTTTTATGATTTGTGGTGCCGAAACCCGGTGGGTTAGCAGGAATTCCATCATTGAACTTGCCACAGAAGAGAAATAGCTTGCTGGCACCCGATGGACCGCATAAAATGTAAGCAGACCACCCAGCGCACTTTACACATCAGGTTGCACAGTGAGGCCAGTCAACTCACCGAATGGGTCGCTGACACTCTGTCATTATTGAAAGTGATTCGTGAACGCGTCAGGTCTTGTTATGAAAGCTTACGCTCACCTAATCAAGACCTAGAGACCGTGCTCTCTGACAAGGAGGCGGTCGAAGGTTTTTCGTCGATTCGCTGGTATGAAGACAAAGCTGCAGAGTCTTCTGTGCTCCTGCGCCACCGCATTAGGTCCTTGAAGCGCCCACTTCTGCTACCACTACCAGGCCACGTAGGTTCATGGCTGCCGAAATTGGACTTGATCTGGTATGATGATATGTCCCAGTAGGCCACCTTTTTGGATATGCAGCAGCATGCCATCCAAAATAATATCGAGCTGAACAACATCGATACGTTTCATTATTTGAAACCTCTGCTCACTGGTGCGGCCGAACAAGCTATCACAGGGCTTCAGGTCACGGACACATGGTACAACATGACGTCTGGCCAGGTGGAAGGCATCAAGGTATTCAAGATTTGTTCCAAGATGCACAAATGTTTCGGTGTAAGTCAGTGTATACCTCAACCAGGCCATAGGGCGTTAAACAAGGGCAGGGAGTGTACCCAGCTGCACAGTGTGGAGGCAGGCGAAGCCAGTGAACCAACACTAGAGCATGCTGCGGGGCAGGCCGTCATGCATATGTGAGCCGCTGCTGCTGTCACTGTACCATCTGGTACAGCCGAGCAGCTAACAGCTTCCGTGGTTCTGAGCCTAAGACAAGAGATGAACTTGGTACCACCCAAGGCCGACAAGGTGCCCCGAGTCAGGTCACATATCAACAAGGAGGTGTCCACACATAAGGTTGCTGCAAATAAGAGGAAGCATTAGCCTAGGGCAGAGAAGAAAGGGGACAGGGCGGTGAAAGGGAGGAAAGTCTCCTCCAAGCACGCCAAGATGGGTCCCATCGTTAGCCTCAAGGAGTTGCCAAAGACCAAAGAAGGCAAGAGGTGGTCAGCCTCCTTGCCTTCATCATTTTCATGGTAATTGGACAGTGTTTAGAGTTACAGCATATTAGTATTTTCGTCACTAAAAGACTCTCCGATGTCGACGTCATCACTTGCAACATCAGGTCAGTCGAGCTGCACATCAATGCCGCGCTGCCACGAACGTATGCACGTGTCCGATAATGTGGGTTTTCAACAACATCCTCTCTCGTTAATGAGATTATAAAACCTGTATTGCGGAAGCAAATCTCGATCACTACGCAGCCATTTCCACCCACGCTAATTGATTCCACGGCGGGGAACAGAGTTACTTAAAGTGGATGTCAGCACCTGGTCAGTCACTTAATGTCTGTATGCACTGGTAACACGGCGCCAGCAGGGCACCTCAAGCACATTAATTGCGCTAACATGAGGTGGCAGGTCTGCCTTGTCGCGTTAGGTGGCAGAAGAATGTGGTCACTGCACTTGGAGAAGGCAGCATGTGCTGCTGCGCACGGTTGTCGAGCACAGACAGGGCATTCCTATTTTTCCCAAGCCACTTGGCGAACAAGTGTTGCTGTGTTGGGTGTTTTGCACATAGGCAACTAAGGCCATCATGCACAAAGATTAAGGTACGAACAAGGGGCCTGTCGTCCCCATACCCCCTCTAAATATTTGCACTCGTGTCGAAAACAAAAGTCGGGCATCACCCAGCCCCTTGTGTCGTGTGTGTGAGAGCGTAGTTTTTACAGCGCTGTGCTTGCTAGTCTTGCCGAGGACGCATGATGCCCGCCTTGCTGCCGTCCATGCTCGTGTATAGAAGGACAGTTACGCAAAGCTTGCTGCGCTTTTCACCAGCGATAGGTGCTGCCTTTCAAGGCATGCATTTGTAACGGCTTCATCCCTCTGTTAAGTTCTATCGTCATTCTGCACATACTTTTTTTTATTTTGAGAGCGGGAGGTACATTTTTGTTTTCTAAGAAAGGAGAGTGTGATAAAGATGCAGTGTGGCAAGTGCGCTGCACACACTCGCGCGCACGGGAGTGGAGAAGACAACGAAGTAGGAGAATACAGATCGGCTCGACCGTATGCTACGTGTACTGTTTAATTGCTACTTATCATTACTTACGATACAACATATTTTGGCGACGAGGATGCTGTTTTGATTCAGGACCTTGACGTGGACTGCTCACCATCCATCATGAGCTTTTCTGGGCTTCAGCCACCACCGCCCTTCCTGCCGACTCCTGGTCGTCCTGCCCTTCCATGGGAGCAATGGGAGCTGGCGTTCCGGAATTACATGCTGGCCTCTGGTGCCTCTACTCTGGGCACGGACAGGCGGAAGGCCATCCTGCTGAATTGCATCGGACTGGAAGGTCAGCGCATTTTTTATACGTTGGCGCCGCCGTCGTCCACTCCAGCGCCTACAGCTGCTGCTTCGCACTCCGGTGACGAGGCGCCCCGCCTTGACGAATTTGATGCGGCGATATCCATCCTGTCGGAGCATTACAAATCGTCCGTGAATGTAATCGCAGCACGTCATTGCTTTCGCCGTCAAGTTCAGGCTCCAGGAGAGACAACCGATGAGTACGTCGCTGTCCTTCGCAGCCTTGTCGGCGACTGCGGGTTTGGGACCATGGCGGATGATATGATTAGGGACCAGCTGGTGGAGAAGACCTCGAGTTGCCATCTGCGTGAGCGCTTACTCATGGAAGGCTCCTCCTTGACTCTGTCGCGCGCCGTGCTCCTTGCTCGACAGTGCGAGCAAGCTTCCCGTGAAGCCAGGGAATTGGCAGAGGAGGTCGCTCCAGTACAGCGTGTGGGATGCGAGCGCGGATCGAGACAAACACCACCTCAGGCCCATTGCTGCAAGTGCCAAAGTCAACCATCACAACCTGCTGCTGCAATACCAGAGCGCATGTGCTACCGTTGCGGTTCTACAGCTCACCTGGCGAACAACCCTGCATGCCGAGCCCGCAGCCGCAAGTGTCGTCGGTGCGGCAAGATGGGCTATTTCGACTCTCTCTGCAAGTCGTCCGACCGTCCTGTTCAAGTTCAGCAAGTCGCAGATACTGCTGACACATCGTCGATGCCGGATGGCTCCATCAGTCCATCTGTTCTCAATGTTGAAAGTAAAAAAAAAAACGGAATATTCGCCTTGGTCCTGATTGAAGGCAAGTCCATCTGCTTCCTGATTGACACCGGCTCATCTGTGTCAATTATTTCTGAAGATGTATACCACCGATTCTTCGCTGAAAGTTTCCCGCTTAAATCAACTGCAGTTCAACTATTGGACTATTCTAAGTCTCGGATTATAGTCCAAGGGTGTTTTGTTGCCACAGCAAAGTTTCACGACCGTACCGCCTGCATACTTTTGTACGTTGTCTCGGGAGGCACAACATTGCTGGGTCTGGATTCCATTGCAGCCCTACAAATGAAGATCAAAGGTGCATCGTTGGAATGTCTTTCCATGACACCTGATACGCCTCAGTTACCTCCTGAGCTACGTCCACACTTCGAACATCTCTTCTCCAAGGAACTCGGAGTTGCTCGTGGCTACGTGCACAAAGTCAGAGTGCAGGATTCCGTTTCTCCTGTTGCTTGCAAGCTCCGATGGCTGCCGTTTGCCATTCGACAGCAAGTGTCCGAGGAACTCCAGAAGCTTGAAGCTCAAGACATAATTGAACGGGTCGACGCTTCCAAGTGGATTTCACCGATAGTCGTTGCTCGGAAAAAGGATGGCTCCATCCGAATGTGCGTCGATTTGCGTGAGCCGAACAAGGCTATTGTGGTCGACAGTTTTCCTTTCCCTCAAACGGAAGAACTTCTACATAGCTTGGCCGGGTCACAGCGTTTTTCGAAGTTGGACCTCGCTTCGGCTTACCATCAAGTACCACTTAGCCCTGAGAGTCGGGAATTGACCACATTCATTACCCATGATGGCCTCTTCCGCTTCAAACGAGTGTGTTTCGGCCTTGCTTCGGCGTCTTCGGCTTTTCAGAAGATGATGCACTTAATTTTAAAAGGCTGCAAAGGTGTCCTCTTCTACATCGACGACATCATAGTCCATGGCACCACCCGACAGGAGCACCCGACCAACCTTCGTGCTGTTCTCGAGCGCCTGTCCCAAGCCGGACTGAAGCTCAACCACAAATGTGCCTTCGACGTTCCGAAGCTCACTTTCTTGGGGCACGTTGTCAGCGGTGAAGGACTGTTTCCGCTTTCTTCTGCCATCGAGGCGATTACGAAGGCTCCGACTCCATCTAACATCGGTGAGCTTCGCTCCCTCCTTGGACTTGCGGGTTTCTACTCCAAGTTCATCCCGCATTACTCCGACGTCGTTGAGCCTATGCGCGCCCTACTTCGTGGAAGCGACTCAGCCTTCACTTGGATCGCTGCTGCGGATTCAAGCTTCAAACTACTGAAGTCCATGTTGACGTCATGTGACGTGCTGCATTTTTTTGATCCTGCCCTTCCCGTGGTCGTAACGACTGATGCTTCGGAAATGGCCTTGGGGCAGTGCTTCAGCAAGACAACGGCCATTCCCTGCAAACTGTTGCGTTTGCCTCCCGTACCTTGACACCCCAAGAAAGAAAGTACTCTGTTGGCGAACGTGAGGCCCTAGCTTGCGTTTGGGCGTGCGAACGGTGGCGTGTGTATTTGTGGGGCCAGCCTTTTGTTCTACGCACCGACCACAGTGTACTTGTCACTTTGCTGTCGACGAAAGGAACGGGCCATCGGCCGCTGCGAATTTCACGTTGGTCGGCTCACCTGTTGTGCTACAACTACACTGTAGAGTACCGAAAAGGCAATGACAACTCTGTTGCGGACGCTCTGTCTCGCCTTCCCTTACCGACCACATCGTGTAGTGAGCCCAGTGAGTTCGACGCCTGTGACGACGATTTCGTCTGCCTGCTATCGCCAGCCGTGACTCTACAAGAGCTACAAGAGGCAACCATCAGCGACGCGGCAGTTGCTCAAGCCATTCAGTTTACATCTGCGACATGGCCGGACAAGAAATCCCTATCGGAGAACCTCAGGCCATACTATCTCCTGCGATCGGAGCTGTCCGTCGTGCAGGGCGTCATGTACCGAGGTGACAGGCTTGTCGTTCCCAAAAGTTTGCGACGACGCCTCATGGACGTCGTGCACGAGTCACACCCCGGAATCAGCCGCACGAAAAGTCGACTGCGAGAGCTCTACTGGTGGCCGCGAATGGACGAGCACGTCGAAGAAATGGTACGGACATGCGTCGTGTGCCAGTCATGTGACAAATCGGCTCGTCCGGTGGCAGCTCCTCTGCAACCTGTCGCCTTCCCAGAGAAACCTTGGGATAAGGTTGCCATTGATATCGTGGGGCCTTTCGATCAAGCTCCCAGTGGCTGCCGCTTCGCAATTACTCTCATGGATTATTATAGTAAGTGGCCAGAGGTTTTCTTTGCTGATGCCGTCACAACTCAAACCGTTCAAGAATTCCTGCTTGGCCTCTTTGCTCGTGAGGGTTACCCTCAATAGATTGTCTCTGACCACGGACCTCAATTCTCATCGATGGCCATGCAAACTTTCCCCCGCGAACAGGGGATACGCCATTGCTACTCTTCAGTGTATCATCCCCAAGCTAATGGACTTGTTGAACGATTCAATCGAATGCTTAAGTCCTATATTCAGCTGACTCTGTGCGAGCGACGCGACCTACGTACAGCGATTATGGACTACCTCGGTGTCTACCGCTGTACGCCCCATGCCACGACAGGAATTGCACCAGCCGTCCTACTTCATGGCCGGTCGCCGGAGGCATTCTCCATGCTTGAAAGAAACAAGGGTTTCCGACTCCGAGGACAATTTCGCTGTAACCGAGTTGTGCAGCCAGACTTGTTATTTGTATCCGAGACATGATGCCATAGCCCTAATACATGTTTTGGCGGTAGTACCACCCTGGCTCGCAATTAGTAAGTGTTTGTTATAACTGAGTCCATTATAAATGGACTCGACTGCACTTCAGACTGCTTAACTCGATCTCTGACGACCCGTGATACTGGAGTGCATGCGATTGCTAAGGCAGGTTAAAACGTGGCACTCTCTGCTGCGTTTTTTTTTTCTTTTCTTTTCTGGCCTCCTCTCAACTCTGCCAGCTGGAGTTGAGCGCAGGGCAGCGCCATGGTGCCATCTCTGGTTCAGAGTGCTACAGCGACACTTTTGTACATAGCACGTAGATGTTGCACTCTCAGCTGGTTCGGACTGCAGTTCATTATGCGCCTTGTCACTGGGCGCCTGTGTTGTTGGCTTTCTATGATCCGTTTTGGTTGCTTCAGAGAAGCAAGATGGAAAGACAGTGGCAGCAAGTGGAAGCACAACACTATTCCACTCGAGCACAACGGGTCCATTATTAAAGCTGTCGACTTGGGAGTGAACAAGAAAGTGGCACAAGACATCAGCATGGTACTCAACACACTGTCTACAATTTTGAGCATCACGCAAGTCACCACTGATGTTGCTGCGCAAGGAATTGGAGGTGACAGAAACTTCGAGCCTTACTGTTTGATGGTATACAAAAAAGCGACATTTGAGTGGTTTGCGGACACAAGTGCACAGATTATTCCTGTGAGCTGCACACTTCCTTAGAAGATAGCCTGAGGGTTGGCTGCTAGCATCACAAACCAGGATAATTTTGTTGCAAGAGCTGGATGGTTGCAGCATTTCAAGGAGCGCAATGACGGAATTCAGTCATTGCCCGTGGTGAAGCTGAGTCTTTTAAACAAAAAGCTGCAATAGCATGCGATCAAACCACTGTTACACCACTGCTAGAAAAGTACAGTGCATGCAGTGCATACAAGACTGCACTCTTTTATTGCTGGCATTTGCAGGTGAATGCTGTCATGACAACCAGTTCAATAAGGTCCATGTGGCTGCCTCTTTGCGTAAACGTGGACGGGTCACAAAAGATGCCTGCTCTTGTCATTGCCAAAAGTATGTCACCTTGTTGCTTCGAAAGGAAACAGACTTGGTGCAAAATACTTTTTAATAGCAAGGCCTAGATGACACGACAAGTTTTTGCACAGTGAGCAAGGACTGCTGAAAAATAAGCCGGTTTGTGGACAACTGCTTGGCGGATCACACTTCTGTGACTCTTTGCAGCATCAAGCTGTGCCTTCTTATACTGAAGTGTAAGTCTGCCATGCTGCCACTGGAGCTATACATTCATCTGCCTCTGTTTTTTATGGTGGCTAGGGTGCTCAACATTCCTCACTGCTTTTCTGTTTCTACATGCCACAATGCATGCCCTCCATTCATCGCCCTTAGGGATGCACTTGGTTGTCTTGTCACCTTTATCTGTGGCTACCCAAAGCTGCTGTCAGCGATATAGGTGACCCTCTCAATCTCTTGACTCAGCTAGGTGAACTTAATAACCACAGCTGCAGCCTGGCAGCAACCATTTGGAAGTGTGCAATCAATAATAAAATGATGGCAAAGAGCGTTTTTCACATTCAGCTGAAGCGGCATCTGATTTGAACACAAGACACTGCAGCGAAGGCCGAGTGTATAGTACAAGTGCTGTGACAGCTAGCATTATGATTGTGATACTTCTTCTCTTTGTGTCCCAAAAAAATACCTGCTCTAGCGATCATCTCCTGTCTGTGCGCGTGGATGTGAACTCCCAGACTGGGCATTTGCCCCCGTGACTGTTACTGAATCGACAAGGAAAATGTCATAGCTGCTCTCTACGCATGTGCCGTGAAGCTTAATCATATTACAGTTAGTTTTTGTAGATTTCAATTTATAGTTTTCAGTGCTGTGGCACATGACCAAAGAGGAGAACAAGGATGAACACTGCGCTATGCCCGTCCTTCTCTTCTTTGGCCATGGGCCGTTGCACTGAAAAGTATGAACTTAAATGTTATACACATGGTTATCAGTGCAGTTGTGGTATGCACAGAAGATGTATCTGAGGTGGTATAGTTGTTCTAGTACAGTGTTGCACTGTCACACTTTGTAGCAAGAACACACTTGCATTGCACACAAGCCATGATTGTCTTCACTGGTGCCTCCAGCTGCCTTCGCTGCTTATCATGCACGAACTATGATGTGCTGGTCACGTCTCTTAATGCGTTTGATCTGATGCCATTGTTCTCTTATGTGCCTAAAGTCCGCAGCATGATGTGTTTTTAAGCTGAGTTGACGCCAAGCATGCATGTACTGGGGGTGTTTTCTGCCTTGCAGTAATTGCTTGGCAGCAAACAATGCTTCCTCTGTGTGGTTTTCTTCACGAGGAGTTGGTTGAAAGCAGCAGTGCTGTGCAATAACTAACACATCTTCATTCGGCTAGACATTTAGCAGTCTGTCATGAGATAACAACCAAAGTTTGTGGCCCAGCCTAAGACTACAGTACACCTACTCTGAGTGCAGTGTCATCTGACTGGCGGCATTCAGTACAGAGGCATTACGTGTGTGCGAAATTGAAAAGTCCTGGCGTCAGGCTTTAGTCACCATTGCTAACATGCTAACACAGGAATGATGGTGCATTTCCTGGGTGAAAATACGAGCAAAGACCTCCAGTGAACATTTTCATCACCGTCAGTGCTTCTGGCGAAGTGGCTATGCTACAGTGTACAGAAATGTGTCAGCGTCACACTGCTTCAAGTGCTCAGTGTTCAAGCTTTCATACGCTGAAATTCTTAACAAACTGACACCAAACAAATTCGAAGTGGCATAATCATGAAGCCCTACAAGCGACAGAAATTGCAACCAAACATTGCGGAACTACAGTGTGCAAGAGCACAGCTTGAACAGCTGCTGTGTCCCCTCAATTTGCATCAAAATGCAAAACTTTTACAAGGGTGGACTTGTTGATGGCACTGAAAAGAGTGATTCCCAGGAGGATTGACATGCCTCATGTGCCGTGCATGCACTGCACACAGTGGCAAGGCCGAAGCACATGGCTCAAGCCAGACCTCCCTGCGTTCACAGTCTATTGACTGCACACAGGCACATGTAAGCAGAAAGGTGGGTGTTTCTTTAACCAGTCAACTGCACATGGAATGCTGCACGTTTGAAGTCAGCCTGCTTAAGGAAAAAGTCAGCCAGTCAGGTGAAGGTGACGTATGGCATTCACCGCTAAGCGTTGTCAATGCAAAAACTGGCAACGCAACGTGCATGCAAGAACAATGTGCGATCAGGCTGGATGCTGCAGTCAAACCTGTGCAGATAACACTGCAGGCGTGTACGGTACAGGTAATGAAACCCACCGCTGTAATTAACGGCCAAGAAATGTTGGTATCAATTTGTTAACCACTCCTGCAGCATCAGGTATCTTTGACTGTCAGAGGACTTTAATAATAATAACGGAGGACATGTCCAGGACGCTACAGCTGTGTTCCTTGAAACTGTCAGCTTTGTCTATGAGAGCTTTCTGGGGTCCCACGGGATCACCAGATAAAGGGTTTCTGTGCTGGTGCATTGCAACCCCAATTCACCAACATCAAGTAAATAAGTTACACAGTCAAGGTCACATTCGTCTACACTGAACTGGCCGAAGCTCCGTGTGCACACCTGTGAATCTAAAGCTGCCTGACTGAAACAAGTGTCTTGTCCCTGCTGTGGTTTTCTTTGACTTGACTGGCGGCAGAAAAATATGTTTGTTTTATTTTTTTTCTATGCACGTGATTTCTTGTCAGCTTCCAGTCCCTTACCACAATGGTGGTCCAGTGGGTTGAGCATCGTAAAGCGTATGTTACCCCAGTGCCATCAGGTACCAGTTGACTTGCCAGTGGATGCAGGCTTTCCATTGACCTGGTGCATGCCTTCTGTGAGGTAAACCGCTTGAAAAGTGGGCCTTTGCTCCAACTTCTGTATATCAAAAATATGTTGTGCAGTGGCGTGCCTTGCCCAAGATGCCTTTGTGGCATTGAACTTCATCACAGTTGTACGGTTTTAGACTCGTCTGTCAGCCACCAGGTGCAAATATTTGCTGATAAAAGTTGAAGTGTACTTGCTGTTGTAGGCGATATTATAGCCAAACACGTATGTAGCGTATGTGCTTCCACCACCTGTTTTCGAAGTGCACAGTAACTGCGATCAAACTCCATACTGCACCCCGTTTCGATCTGGTTGCTTTAGTTTTCACAGCCTAGTTTGTAAGGCGTCTGCTGGAAATGGTGCAAACAAAGCACGGATGCCTGCAAGAATGTTTATGAACAAACTGCACTGTCACACTTAGTTAAGGCGCTCGGCAACAAAGTGGAAGCACTTGGTGTGCAACCAAGTCACAGATAATGACTGCTGGTGAGCCATCTCACTGGAATCAGTTTTGTGGTGATGAAAACTCATCGCACCTTTTCCATTGAGGAATATCGACCACATGCCTGCTAGGTAACTCATTCTGGTAGATGGGCCCCGCTGGCTCGCACGTTCTCTCAAAACTTGGCGTGGCCCAGCCTGTGAATGTGGCCTGCCCAGATGGCAACAGTGCAGCCATTTGTGAAAAAAAAAATGGAATGTGCAGTTTTCAGTGAACATGACAAGAAAACCTTTTTTTTCCAATGACAGTTGGCGCACTTGCTCAAAAACTGCTAAAAATAACTCTGTGGATGATGTTTTGTCAAAAGCTGTTCCATTGCAACTTGCCAAACAGGATTCCTTCCTGGTCACGAAGTGCAAGAAAGGGAGATATGCAGTTCAAAAAGGTCCATAATGAAGTGTTTGCTGAGGAAATGCAACATTCGTACCATAAGGACGTCCATCTGTTTGCCGCCGCCGACAGGATAAGGCCCGTCTCCCAGGGATAATGAGGACAAAATGAAGTTGGCCTGTATGAACAGGGTACTTCGAACGCAAACAAACCACTTTCACTGCAAATGGACCATTACAAAATAGAAAACACCAAAGTAACACCCTGGAATCACCAGTGTATTTCGCAAACTATGTGCACCAACGCACATTTTTGGGCCCATATCTCGCAAGCTAGGCATCATGACTATTCACTTCGAAACAGAGGCAAGCAGTCTTTTTTTGGTGGCGGTGTTGAGAGTTTCTCAAGTTTTTAAAATTATTTCTCCTAGCCTTAAATGCACGTTCTGCTGTCGGACAAATGTTTCCATTCCCAGAAAAGCCAAGAATATCAGTTTTGACTGCAAACAATAAATACATGCTGCTTACCTTGATATCCCTTCAAAACGCAACAGTAAGGAGTCAATCTTGCTGCCTTGTGTCCATGCCACAACACACCTTGTTGTCTGCACTGCAGTGTTCTCCACATCTTGGTCAGCAACACACTCACCCAGCTGTGAGCATAGTTTTGGATGTCGCAAGCCTGGCACCAAGTTAAATGTGTACTTGTGAAGTGTTTGTGTGTGTGTGGTTCCACGACAAAGGTTTCCCTGCAGTGACAGCTCCCCTTCTGTGTGGATGAACAGCACTCTTGCTGTTATGAGGTCATGTGCAGATTTTGCTGGACCCAATGTCGCAAAACTGAGTCACCAACAGAAAGTGTACCTAACATCATTCACATCTGCCACATTGCAGCCCACTCATCTTGACCTTGTCCTCAACCTTACTACTTGCTTATTCGTAAAGGCTATAAACCCTGCATTTGTAGGTGGTGGGTGACAACTCATTTGCAAGCATGCCAAGGTACATGGTGATCGCTAGCTCAAGTTGGCAGATTTCATCTCCTCACGAGGAAAGTGCACTGAAAATTGTTTGGTCGATCTGGCCTAGATGCTGGCATTGAAAATATGAAATGTGTCATCCAGGAAAACACCGTACGATCGACATCATGTGGAAGTGTTGTCATGTTGCATATGACAGGAGATTCCGTACAGCACAATCACTGCAGGATGTACGTCTTGGATGATCTGGCCAGTTTTGTTTAAACTTGACCTTCCACTAAAGTGCATTCTTGGCCGAGGCTGTATGGACACATTTTTACTTCAGTTCTAATATTGAGGAGTGCACGTGCAAACTGCAAACATTAATAACGTGCTATACGTCCACTTGCAAATAAGAGGCAGTAGTTCAGTTTGCATATCAGCATTGTGTCCATTTGTTTTGTATTTTGGTGAACTTGGTACTGTTTACAGCAAAGCAACATTCCATCTAAGGGGCGGACATTGGTCTTTGAAACCAAAAAATGGCCACAAAATTTATCTTCTAAAAATGACATTCCTGGAATCTACAGCTGTTATTCTTCAGCTGTACAAATCTTGAACATAGTGTTAAAATGGGATACATCTGTGCAGGAGCAAATGATTTAACAGCATGAAAATTTTGGACACCTGCCTGTCTTATGATGACAACTCAACATCTAGGACTGATGGAGATGGCATATTGTTTGCTGAGGCAAGCTGAAGTCTGTGTGCGATAATCGAAGCAAAGTTGTTCAGCCATGCTTCAAAGATTTATAATTTTGCAAACTTGTGAACTATGTAATTTATGAATAAGTTAATTTCAGACTTGAAATTGGTTTAAAAACTGAGCAGTTATAGTTTCATTACGATTGGACTAAAAATAAGGAAAATAGGTCTACGGCCAGTACGTCCCTTCAATCGTGTCAGATGTGAAAGAAGTGAACAACACCATGTACTGTTTTTCCCATGACAGTGTCTTTTGTGGAAATGGGACCATTGTGCTTATGTTATTTCGTGTGTACAGTGGTGAGGAAGTTTTTTTTGTGGACTATGTAACCACAGCCAGTGAATAAAAAGAATACCCTCAAGTGGTTGTACTTGATTTTATTCACATCACTACGGCCACTGCAAGACAACGGTCTCGCTCGCATCTCTTCAATGAAACGTGTCCTCCTGTCCCATCTGCGGTCACTGTATCCTCACAGACTTCATAACCTCATGTGACCCCTTCTACGCTCGCCTTCTCTTGGAATCCAGTCTATCACCAATAACGGTCATCATCTTTACTGTATTCTCATTACATGCCCTGTCCATGCCTGTTTCTTTTACCATGACCATCGTTTCTTCCCTGAGGCGCTCTGCTCTCTTCCTGTCTCTTAACGCTTACACCTATCATTTCCCGTTGCATAGCCGCTGTGCGGTCCTCAATTTAGGTTTCACCTTTTTCGTTACCCTCAGTGGCTCTGCTTCAGAGGTGAGTACCAGCACTGATATTGGTTAACTGCCATTCATGCCTCGGAGTGCCTCCCAAGTGCACTCCGCCTCGTTCTGCTACTTTTATATGCACATAAAAATTATACTACTTTCAGTGCAGGACAGCATGCAGAGCTTGCACAAAGCATGCATATCTATTTTCATGAATGCATTACCACACCACACCAACATGCACACGCCATATCTCGAAAGCAAACCCTGAGTACACATACGTGCTCACTATGTATGAACTGACCACAAGTAGGAAGGAAGCTGTTTTCAACTTCTGTAAGAAACCATGCAAACAATGCACTGCACAAGTGGCATGCGCACCTGAGCTAGCAAAGCAAACATGAAAGTGCAGTGAATGTATGTAATGAAATACCTGGATTCCAGCTCCTGGGTGCTGTGGGGAAAAAAAACAAACCGAAAAGGTCACACACTGCAATGGTTAGTCACTTGTACTTTCTACTTGCAGTAGAAAGTATCATGCGAGTATACTGACAACGTGAGCGCACATTTCTGGCAGAAATAGAAGTGAATGCTGACTAAGCATTTCACTTATGTGAGGTTTCGCATTGCGAAGCTACACACAGGTTATGAGGGACACTGTAGGGGAGGGCTCTGGATTAATTTTGGATCATCTGGGGTTCCTTAATGTGCGCTGATACTGCAGAACACATGGAAGTATTTTACGTTTCACCTTCATTGAAACATTGCCGCTGCGACAGGCATTGAACCAGACTCCTTTGGTGCAGTAGGCAAGCACACTAATCGCTGAGCCTCGCGACAGGGTGCATTACATGTACACACACGTGTTGAAATGTATATCGCAGCAGCTTGCTTTACAATACTGTTAAGCTTTAACCCTTTATACACACATGCAAACACAGACGTGCATTCTAGTTGTAGTCATCACTACAGCTGATTAGTGAATGCTGTTTGAGAAACAAATACATCCTATATTGGCACTCATAACGTTGTCTACCTATGTGCTGATGTATCACAGTGAAATCTTCCCCCAAACAATAATTTCACAGTAGCACTACTCATGTAGTACAAAAAAAATGCACAGAAAGTCCAGGGAAGAAAGAAACATACATCCGACACTTAGGATGAAATGTGCACCGTAAAGAAATTTCAATATTTGCTCACTTTTGTGCACCTCGCGACATATTTAATATGTACATATTAACAGTTGTTTACACAAATGACATGTTTCCCTTTGCCTGTGGACAATGTTCACAATTTTGACATTTTAAAATAATTACACAAATGAAGCGTATCCCTCTGCTTGGGAAATACATTCAAAATGTACATATTTACAATTGCAGTCGTGCCTAGTTATTGGGACCCCCATGTTAAGGACAATTCGAATTATGGACAGTTTTTATGGGGACCAAACTTTCAGAAGACTTGCACCTCATAATTATGGAAACTCATCCTGACAACGGAGAGGGTACAAATGCACACACCCCATTATGTACACCAATGTAAAAAAGAAACTCCACTGCCCCAACTGGATCATTCCTTTCCTATATTTTGAGTGGAGCACACCAGTGGGAGGTCGTCAAGGTGCATATGGCCGAGTGATGGCTTTTTCTTTTTGTAGTTAAATCATTGTCAATGTCTGGGTGCCGAGACTATGCGCGTTCGAAGTTGATGGGTTGTATGAATAGCTTTGAAAAATAACATTCTCTACCGACTGTGCTACGTTTCAAGTCGTATCCTAGAGCTTTCAGCTGACATATGTAAGCTAGCAGCTCATGGGACATGAGCTGCTTGAAGTCGTTCAGAATAAAGCCGTGCAATTCATCTTATCATCGTACTCGAGATTTCAAAGCGTTTCATCTTTGAAGCAAGAGCTCAACATACCACCCCTCGCAATGCGCAGAAAATTTGCCAGATTATCTTTTTTTCACACTCTCTTTCACAGCAGTACATCGTTTGCCCGGTCTCACATCTTACCGCCATTGCATACTTCACGTCGCACCGATCATATCTACAAAGTTAACCCCATCTTCGCTCAGACGGAAAAGTACAAGAATTCACCTTTTAACGTTGTCAATAAAAGAATGGAGCGAGTTGCCCTCCAGTATCGCTAGCATAACCCAGTTTTCCTTATTTCAGTCGGAACTGCTAACTTATCTGGAATCCCAGTGCGTTCAGTAACCAGATTTGCGCTTTTATATCACTTACTTGCAGACCAGTATGTTCTCTTTCTTTGTTAGTTGTGCATTTTTTGCAACAGCTTTTACGTTGTTATATTCTCTCTCAATATGACGTATTGAGCACCTATAGTGAAAATTAACACTTGAAAAGTGTGCTCTGATTTGTCCCCCCCTATGTGATGCCCCCAGTGTGCCCTTAGGGTATTTGAATAAATAAATAAATAAATAAAGAGCCTTAGTGGGACACACATCACCACACCATAAGACAACGACATGCGCCTCGGGTGCCTTGTTATTATAAAGATAATGGTGACCACAGTAATGCTCTTCAAGCTCCAAAGGTTTTGTGTCATTTCCTCTTCATTGTAGGTCACTTATATGCACACATGCAGACTAATCATAAAGTGTTTCCTTGCGTTTTTTTCCATGATTCGTTATTGCAGGCAACTCGTTGTATGGACATTTTGTTCGGGAACCAAATTGTGTACATTTATAAGGCACGACTGCATTTACATAACTGAGATGTATCCCTTAGCGAGGGGGAAATGTTCATGATGTACATATTTACAGCTTCTTTCACAAATGGCACATATTCATGATTGCATAAAATATTCACAATGTACACGTTCACAATCATACAGAAAAGCTGAATCCCTGTAAATTATTTACAAACAATAAACACAAATGTACACATACCTTGTACCTGTACAATTTATAACTTAATGAGCAAAATTAGCCTAAATTTATCCTTCATGTAAACAAAAATGCATTCAATGTACATAGCCCCCCAAAAACAAAAAAATAATTTACTCCTCGGAGGACCTAGGAGCACGTTGCTGTTCAAAGGCAGACACAAGTCTCTCCAGAAGAGCATTTCGCTCCCTGCGACGGCGGTCGCGCAGCTCTTCTGCCTGCCTTTGAGCAGCAAGAAGCTCCTGGTGCCTCCTCTCTCTGTTTGTTTCGACATTGTCAATTTTCTCGACCAGGGAAGCCAACACATCTTGCCTAGAGCAATAACGTCTCCTCTGAGCAGGAGGGGATTGTGAGGGCTGCTGGCTAGACACACGATCTGCGTCATCCTCTGTCTCCGTTTCTTCCAGCAGCCTCTCGCTCTCTCCGCTCGGCCCAGGAACAGCATGTACGCTAGTGGAAGCAGATTAACATTTTCATGTGCATGAGACTGTTGTGTTGCACACTGCGACTACATCAAGTGCTTCTGGAACAGTGTCCTTTGTATCGCATTGGCAATGCTACCATACACCAGCAGCACATGGATGGTGCCTCAGGTCCCTTGGTGTTATGTCTGCTGAGAAGGTTTGTAATGTGTTCAGCTTTATGTAACATCAGTGGCGTAATCTTGATGAACTCAAATTCGGTTCTTTCTGATGAGAAGGCTACTATAGTTGTGTAGCTACACCAGCATCGTTCTTCAGCACATGCAACAGGCGTACATGAACAGTAATTACCCTTCTGGTGTCCGCACCAGGCCCGGTCCAAGAAGGTATGGAGGTTGCACGGCATGGCTTCTCTCGAACACCTCCGCCAGCTCTCTGGACATAGAAAGTAGTAGGTAACCACACAAGCTTCACGCTGCTCATATTAGCACGCAACAGATAATGATCCTGCTGGCTTTGCAATTTGTGCACTATTAGAAGTTTTACAGAGTCAAGCTTTCGATATATCTACAAGTACAAATACCTTTATTTCAACATCAGGGATGTTAGGGGTACACCCAAAAAGCCTATGACTGGCTTGGCAGAGGGGCGCACCCCCTCACTGGGAGGTTCTAGTATTTTCTGTATCATGTTCTACATGGCCAGTGTAATTTACTAACAAATAAGCACAACCAATTCACTTGTGTCAAGCTCATCGCTTGGACAAGCACCGAAATTTTTTCTCTCGGCAGAAAAGAATATACCAAACGCAGTGTTAATTTCTGCAGGCATTCAGTGGTTGCATATTCAAGACTGCATACGACTCACTCTTCGAAGGGACATGTCCGCCTGTCGTGGCCTGACTGCCTGTTGTGGTGGCGCACTCTGAAAAATCCCCTTTTCAGAGTGCGCCACTTGTTTTCGACCTAGGAGGCGGTCACGATGCTGGCCGGGAAATCATTGTTGAGGATTCCGGCCAACTCCTCCCACATGACGCGCTGGGGTTTCAGCGGTTCCTCCGGTCTGCTCGGAACGTTTTATATGCTTCGAGCAGCCGGAGTACTTTCGCCCTCGCCCACAGCTCCTCGGGTGGCTCGACGTCAGCCGGACCGGCAACGTGTCGCTCAGGCACCTCAACGGGTTGCTGCAGGGGTGGTGGGCCGGCAGCGGTGCCTGCGACGGACGGCTCGGACGGCTCGGTCGGCTCGGTGCTTTCCGGCCCGTCGTCTACACAGACGCGGAGGCCGTCTGCAAACCAGAGCCCAGTCGAGGTGATGTGAACACATGCACACATGACGAATGACTCACGCACATCGCTTACCGTCTGTTTCGTACAGCGGCAGGCCGTTCAGGAACAGCTGTCTGCCATCCTCATCTACCAACGGGTATACTGCTCTCTGAACGCCGGCAATAAGTACAACTTTCGCCATTTTTTTTTCTCTCGAAACACGAACGAGAGTTGAATGTGAGCATACGAGAGAAGTCCCGCACAAAATGCGAAAACCTCGCGCGACGTATCGCATGCATAGGCAGAACCAAGGGCAGAACACCGTTACTAAGCGAACATCTCCAGCACACTAGTCACTTTACTTGGGGATATAGGTTTCCTGTGCCCATATATTACACTCCAGATGAATTAACACTTTCTTGATTAGGCTGCAAACGCTGCGAATGAAAGCCCATCAAATTAAGGAAACATGCGATGCTCTCAGCCCGTACGTGCTTTGCGATTAAACAAACACAACATGGATGACACATGACAAGTCTTGCGCTACATCACACAGCACCAACGGAGCTCATGCGAAGGTTAACGCATGACATCGTCCGTCAGCAGAACGAAAATTACTCGGAATGACCACAGAGTCTAACTCAATATGGCCGCCAGCGCGGCGCTTTACTTTCCCGGCAGCTGTCGTCTGCTGTCCGCCGGCGCAAAAATTTCCTGGCAGCCCAAAATAGTCCGTGGACTGTAATAGGCGAAAAATGAACGCGTTGCTATGGCGATGCGGGCAGGTGGGCGGAGCTTTCGGGCTGCCCGAGAAAAACAAATACCGGACTCGAGTCCGCAAGTAGTCCCGGACAGTCCGGGACTGAAAAACAAATGCGCCCACTGCGGCCTCGTACAATCTTTCGCTCTTTCAGCCGTACACGCGCTTTCCTTCCGCGCGCGTGCCGCTTTCTGTGGGAGCGCGGTTTCCCCCGTGACTGCAGTGGAAAGCGAGAGCCTGCATGAGAGCACGCGCCTTTGCGCGTCTTGCTCTCTCCGTGCTGGCGGCAAGATTCACGCTTGTCCTGCTCCTTAATTTTTCGCCTCCTGGGCAGCGCCCTCTTGAATATCGGTTTCCTCCCTTAAAACTCTGTCCCGCGCGAATGCTTGCACGGTTTCTTTTTGCAGTCTATTCTACTGCCCAGATCCATCTGCCTCGGCACACTTATGTGTTTCGCTTTGCGCGATAGCGACGCCTGGAACATTTCTCTAGCTCTGGTTCTGACGTTAGTTTCAGGGCTAACCACGTGACTGACTTTACTAGGGTCATTTTGCCGGCGACGTTGGCGCTTCCGATGGTGGCAACCCGTCTCCGCGCGCTTGCCCTTTCTCTCTTTTCGGCAGCGCCCGTCTTTCTTATGCCTGCCTTTCATCTCTCGGCGGCACCACTCTTTCTTTCGCCTGCCTTTCATCTTCTTTCGGTGACAGCTTTGCCTTTCCTCTCCTTTCGACGGCAGCACTGTTTCTCGTGTCTGGCTATCACCTTGTGGCGATAGCTCACATTCCTGAACTGGCGGTTCCTTTTCTTCCGGTTGCAGCTTTCTTTCTTGTGCTTTCCTTTCATTTTCTCCTGACGAAGCACATGCTGCTTCCGTCGCCTAGGTTCCTGTTCTCTGACAATATCACTATGATTCTCAGCCGATTCACGTGCGCTACCTAGATCAGACCTGTCTTTGGCGCCTTCACTAAGTTCCTCAAAGCTGCGCTCTTCCTTCTCAGCGTCTCTGAGTGCGCATTCGGCCTCATCTTTCTTGGACGGGTTGACGTCTACCGCCGCTATGTTGTCTGGAACGTTCTGTTCTCCACTGTCGTCCAGCGCCTTAGCTTCTTCAGGCGCTGACGAACCAGTGTTTTCTCTGACATGAGTGCTGGCATACAGCTCTCGTCGTGCTCCTGACGGGTTTCAGGCGATTGCGGATGAGGGTCGGCTCTGCACTCAGTCGCGATGTTCCCGCTACTGCAGCTGTTTTCTGGAATGTCGCAAAGCTCAGAGCGGTGCAAAAGCACGGGTCTCGTTTCGCATCGCTCGCCAGAGACACTAACGCACAACTTAGCGTCCGCAAACTCTACATGCGCCCGCTTCCGTTGATCGTAAGTGTCGGGTTCCTGCATTTCTGCCGAACGCGTTGCACAACCCGGTGCGCCGTCCTCGTTTACTTCGCTTGCGTCGGCGCAGGCGTTTTCATTAATGTCCAGACGGACGTCCTCTCTGCCCTGTTCGGCAACTTCTCCTGCTTTCGACACGCTAGGAGATCCGCTTTCCGGTAACTCCGCCACAATTTCAATGGGCGAGACCTCTGTAACTGCATCGGCCGATGCTGTGACTACCTTATCCGATGGTATAGAGGCTTTCTCAGTTGGCGAATGCGGGGCAATTCCCACTGTTACAGCAGCAGTTACATCTGCCACGTACGGACTACGTTCCTCTGTGCTGCACTGGCAGGGCTGCTCTACAGCGACGCACTCTACCTCTGTGTCCCGATCCTCCGAACCTTCCGCATTTTCGAGCCATTCTAAAATGTCGGCTTTAAACTGGTAGGGAAAATCGTTAAACGATGGGGTGCTATTCTCTCGCAGGTACCTTTTTCGAAGGTCCAGCGGTGACACGTTATATCTCTTAAGTAAGGAAGCTTTTCAGCTCATCGTAGTCCGCCAAGCCGTCGTCCAGCAGACGCTTTACAACGTCATACGCTTCGCTAGAAAGCAGGGCTACGAACTTCTGTGCCCAACCCTTCCGCTCAACGCGCTTTCTCTCACAGACGCGCTCGAACTCCGCCAAATATTTCGCCATATCTTCGGCGATCACGAAGGGCTGCGGCCTGTCTCTCAGCTGCTGACTGTTGGTCTCATGCAGAGCGGACAATGTTTTATATCTCTCGAAATCGATCTGATGCGCTTCAAGCTCCAGGTCCATCAGTTTCTTAGCGCGAGCACGCCGTTTTATCTGAAGCTGCCCCTGTTTTTCCGCCTCTTCGCGCTCAAGCTGCTTCTGTTTGTCTGCTTTTTCGCGCTCAAGCTGCTTCTGTTTTTCTGCCTCCTCGCGCTCACGTTCTGCCTGTTCGCCCTCAAGCTGCCTCTGTTTTTCAGCCTCTGCGTGCTCACGGCGTTCTGTGATCTCTTCCCAGGCCTCATTGGCTTCCTCAGCCGTTACATTCTCCTTTCGCATGATCTCGAGAATCGCATGCTTTCGTTTTGCGGGGCCCAAATCAGTGCCCAACTCTTCAAAAATTTCGATGAGTTCCTTCACTTTGAAGTTCTCCATCGCGCACAATAGCCTCTTGTAGTTTGCCCTTTTCTTAGAATTCCCTTGCCGTTCACTACTATAGCGCTACTAGTATGACACGCGCAAGTAATTCTTTCCAACAATGCCTCGTTTACGCCCTCTGCACCAGCTTTCGTTTCAAAGCACTCCGACTTGGCTCGAAACAGCAAAGCTCTCTCCAGTGCAACACACAGCCCTGCTCTAAACTACAATCACGTGTGCTAGAGCAGTCTGGCGAATTGAGGGGAAAACATCAGGCACTTACCGCGCCGAGGTAGCTGACGCCGGTCGATCCCGCAGCTGCCATCCACTGTTGAGACTGGGGGGCATCCCACCGCTGCCACCACTGTTGGGACTTGGTGTCCGAGCCAGGAAACGGTCGAGGCGACGGTGAGTCAAAGGACTTTTATGTACAGTATGTACAAGGGCTTTTACATGATACAAGGGCCAAGAGCACCACGGGCGAGCACAAAGAATAAGGGTGGCCCCGGCGGCGAGCGTAGCTCCGGCGTGATGGCTCTTCTGCTGCCCGTCTGCTGCGCGTGTTCAGCGCGGCTCCGCTTTTAAAGCCGCTGGTGACGGTTGCGGCAGCCAGCCGTTCAAATCCTCCAATCAGGTTACGGCACTTACCACCGTTCAAATTAAACCAATGGTCGAGAGGCGACGCGTCGGAGGAGCCCGCACCGACGGAGAGGAGGGGGAGGAAGGGTCCGTGTCGGCGCCGACCTGACGGGATGAGTCACGCTGCACGTCGCGACATGTCCGAGAGAGTCTGGGCCTGCTTTGAGCGACGGCGGGCGCGCAGCGCTTGTTTCCAGAGAGGCCAGCCAACGAAATGTGAGCGCCGGCACTTCACCGCCAAATGAGACCACCCTTGCGCACGTCGAACAGATGTGCCGTCTATTAAGGCGGGAGCCTTTAAAGCCTCATCGTTGTAAGCAGGGTTTGTCGACAGAAATGTCACGCTTTTCGATTGGTCGAAATGGTCCCGACGTCACAGTACGCGAATTTCAAACGGGGCAAATTGTACTTTGGCTGGCTAGTAACCTTGCAGCCAATTAAAGGGATGGTATAGTGATGCTCCAAGCAAAATAAATAAATAAAACCGAGTAGGAATTTGGTCGCGTTGGGGAATCGAACCAGTCTCCGGAGTGCGATACGAGTACGCTAACCTCTCCGCCATGCCAGCTCGCTGGTTTGGAATGAAAAAAGGCGCGTACAGTGAATACGACGTCTTCGTTCACTCCCATCTTCCTCGGGAGTCCCACCTCGTGAACCAATACACGCGACTCATGCAGACGGCCCCTGGGCGCCGCCTGCTAAACCGCTTACACATCCAACACAACTGCACTCCAAAGCAGGCGGAGCGTATCCCAGTACTATGGCGTCATATGCTCTGGGTCCCCCGCCCCCCCGTAACATGGACACCAACATGCATGAAAACAGACGACAAGCGAAGGCTCGGGCTCTTGAGAGACAACACGGCTCCCGACCCGGTGTATATTATGTAGACGTAGCAGGGCCATCGCCCATGGGATTTTACACGGCCGCTGTCGTTCACCAGGAAATGCACGTTGATCGACTCTCCTTTCGAGCCCCGAATTCAATGCGAGCCGAGGAAGTAGCGATAGCGCTTGCTGCCGCCCACGCCAATTCGAGCATCATCATCACGGACTCCCGAAAAGCATGTGCTCATTACTTGGCAGGGGAGATCTCCCCCTTAGCTGCTTGTATTCTAAGACGGACTGCCACTGATCAATCACCGAAAAGAATCATTTGTGCTCCTGGCCAGCAGGGCTTACGAGGTAATGAGGCCTCTGACGCGGCTGCCCGAGCGCTTACTCACCGGGCTCCTCATCCCAGCTCTTTTGGCTCGGAGACTAACCAGCCGCTGCTGCGATTCAGGGAAATATTAACGCATTATAGCGACAACCACCGCCTTTTCCCGGCCCCTGCAAAGGGGCTGAGTAAGACGGAGGAGCGAACTTCAAGGCGCCTGCAGACAGGTACTCTACTCTGTCCTGCAATCATAAAACATAACGATCCTAACATAAATAGGCGATGCCCGCACTGTGGGGAGACCTGTGATATCTTCCACATGGTGTGGGCATGTACTCAAAATCCCCACCTCCCCCCTTCCCCTACCCCTTCCAGAGAGGCATGGGAGACTGCCCTCCTCAACTGCTCCTCGCTTGAGTCCCAAAGGGCTCTGGTGAAACGGGCGAGAGACGGGGCCTCGTCAGGCGGTGTCCCAGACTAGGGACGCCGACCATGTAGCGGGGCCACTCTGTGGCTCCAAAACTCTATTTCACCAAATAAAAGTTTTCACCACCGCCACCACCTTCCCGTTAAGGCGAGGTTCAGGTGTCCACCGATATATGCGAGACAGATACATTTCCTTTCCTCGAAAACCATTTTACCGACCAGCAAGGCGTACAGCCCAACACCCGATGGCGTTCTGTGGACTCTCTGGCAGCTTTGCAAGACGCTGTCGCGTTCCACTCTTTGAGGCAAAGCTTCACATCTTAACCCCACATCAGTGGCACAAGCAGCAACACCGCGCTTAAGGCTTTCGCCTCACCGCACTTTGGGTCAACAAAGCGCCCCCCTGAATTTTTTCTGACGCGCACATCCTCAAATGACCAAGGAGATGGTGCGCTTCTTGATGCGAGGTATCGGGGAAGAATTTTTTGCCGGATTCGTCCAGAACCCACCCAAGACCATTGCCGGGTTCACAACCGAAACGTCTACGATTGAGAAGACGCTCGACATCAGGGCTAGGCAGTACGACCGGACACCACCAGCCTTGTCCGTGAGCCACGCGAGCACCTCAACGACAACCAATGACAGCCTACGGGACATCATCCACGAGATCGCAAAGAGTTACGACGACTGCTGCCATCCTCCCCACAGCTGCAAGCAGCGACACTCATGGATGCGATACAAGAAGAAGCGCAAAAGGCACTTAGCAACCCGATTCCGACGACCACAGAACCTCAGACCATGACATACACTGCCGCACTACGCAGTCCTGCGCCCCGAAGACACCCCCCCAAGCCCCCTTCGACGGGAACCAGCTCTACAAGAACGACGCCCCCTAGTCTCCGCACGCCCACCTTACGACAGACGCAAAGGCTATAGGAAATGCAAAGAGTGGAGGGCTCCCGACAACCACCCATTGTGCTTCCATTGTGACTATGCTCGCCATATACTTCATCACTGCCCGTACAGACGCATCGGCATGCGCGGCTTTGCCATCGACCGACAGATTTGCCATTCCTACCGACGCAAGCAGCTTGGGCCTGTGTGCCGTCCTCATTAAGAAAAGTGATGGACTGGAGAATGTAATCGCACATGCCAGCAGTTCCCTGTCAAAGGCCGTAGCTAACTATTCGGCAACCGAGAATAAGTGCCTTGCCATCATCTGGGATACGTCGAAATTTAGCCCTTTACCTGACGGACGACCGTTCAAGGTGGTCAGCGATCACACGCACTCTGCTGGCTTGCCAGTGTGAAGAACCCCTCCGGCCGCCTCGCTCGATGGAGCCTGCGCCTCCAGGAGTTTGTCGTGACCGTCGTTTACAGGTCCGGACACAAGCACTGTGACGTCAACTGCCTGTCACGAGCCCCTGCAGATGCACCTCCACCGGACGACGATGAGGACACCTTCCTGGGACCCATCAGCTCGAGCTCTTTTACACAGCAGCAACGCTCAGACCCCGACCTAAAACATCTCACTGAGTACTTGGAAGGCAAGGTTTCTTCACCCCCCGCCTCGTTCAAACGAGTTTTGTTTGTCTTCGTTCTGTGTAGAGAATGATGTCCTCATGAAGAACTTTGCATCGAGAAAAACAGCATACCTCCTTGTTGTACCTGCAAGCCTGCGCGAAGTTCTTCAGGCTTCACACGATGGGCCGACAGCTGGACATCTCGGGTTTTCTCGCCCCCTCCGCCGCATTCCGGACAAGTATTACTGGCGCCGACTATCTGCCGATGTCGCACATTATGTGAAAATCTGCCGAAACTGTCAGCGACGAAAGACTCCTCCAACCCGACCAGCAAGATTTCTGAATCCAATTGAACCCCAGTGAAGGCCCTTTCAGCAGATCGGCATGGACTTGCTTGGCGCTTTCCCGAAGTCAACGTCTGGAAACAAGTGAATCATCATAGCGGCCGACTACCTGACCTGCTATACTGAAGCATAAGCCCCACGTACGGAACGGAACAGCAGCAGAAGTAGCCAAATTTTTCGTAGAGTGCAGTCTTCTGCGACACGGCGCCCCCGATGTGCTCATCACGGACAGAGTAACAGCATTCACGGCGAAACTGACGCAAGCCATCCTGCGCTACAGCCAAACAAGCCACTCGAGGACAGCTGCATACCATCCACTGACCGAATGCCTGAACAAAACCATCGCCGATATGCTCGCCATGTATGTCGATGCCGAACACAAGACCTGGGAGACCTGGCAGAGAGGCTACGATCATGCTATACGCCATGCTGCCCAACATTACCGAAGAAAACGTCGGCGTCACCGCCTACCTTCCGCGCGCAGAAGAATCCCAAAAACTTGCCCAATTACGGATCAAAGAACAGCAACGGACAGACGGGTAAGGGCGTAAAGATAGGGCGTAAGCACACAATTTCAACGTAAGCAATAAATCCGGCAGTTTCTTGGCTGTGGTTGTAACAGCTGTGGTTGTAACCGGCTCTTCAACAAAACCGAGTTCTTGAATTCGCCAAGTGCAAACTGGTGTGATAGAATATCCACGCTTTTTTTTTATTTCTAAAGCGAGAGAGATGAGCATCAGCACGCTCTTGGTTTCACTCCTTCATGAAGAGCTGCGATTTCTGGACGGACATGTGTAGGTTGTGTCTTTTTTTGTGGAGGGTGATTCCTTCCGTCTTTTCAGCAATTTTCATATGTCTTGATCACTCTGTGACTGAGACCGCTTTCTTTTTTTTCATTGTTGACACTGCTTCGCTGCGACTGATTTTAACTGTCTACACTGGTTCCTTATTTTCGCCTTTTTCCTTTTTCTTTTGACGCAGCCTGGCTAAGCGATATACGATTCTGCGTTGATAAACACAGGTTATTAAAGCGCAACCCTTTCTTGACTAATGAATGGCGTAGACGGAAATTGTGGACAGAAACTGTTGACGGAAGTTGTTCTCACGAACTGTCAATCGTAAGTTCCATGGTAATTAAAATTAAATGTAAAATTCCATTAAGCAACAGTTAAGTAACATGCATATATGAAATAAAAAACTAAAAATGCTAAAATAAAATAAAAGCAAACCGAATGATAAACAAAAAGTAAATAAAAGCGCAAAAACTAGAAATATAAAAACGAACAAAAAATAAAATGAAAAACGAAATTTAAAAAAATAAAAGTTGAGGAACTAAGAGCGGACCAGGAAACGCTTTCGCATTTCCGCTCGTAAGCAGACTTAAATGCAATCGTATAGTTCTTGGTTATATATTCCCGTTATGAACCGGTTTTATATCGAATTTCTTGTTTTTTGCTGCGTAGCACTGTGGCGCGTGCTTTTAGTAAGCAATAAATATAGTTATCAATTGATCGTATGATAGATGTTGTGCATGGGCGATGGTTGTACCAATGAAATGTGTCATTTTGAAGCTATATGAATCAGTTGGTAGTCAGCGCCTGTCTTGTAAGTATTCCTTCTCATCGTCCATGCTATCTTCGCGCTGTTTCTAACAATTCATAGAAAAAGATTTTTTTTTTCGTATATAACAACGAATCAGCTAGGCACGACCATCGCAAGAAGCATCCATAGATGGCGCCCGCTACCCCAGGGAGCCTACATGTCGCCTGGCTGAGGGGGCGCGACATGTAGGCTCCCTACAGGAACGAAGACCGCAACACGTCAGGCAGCCATGCGCACCTTCGTGCGCGACTGAACTATTTGTCGGACGCTTCCCTACGGTAACCTTCTTGCAAAGGAGTAATATATTGCCAGCAATCGATTACAGAAACACAATAACTGAATTACTCGAAAAGTTACCGTCTCAAGAACTCATCACTCGATTACAAAACTACATAAGAATGTAATTAATTATAAGTCGTCCTTTACAAGTAACAAATTAAGTATCAATCAATAAATCAGTTTTATTTTCATCAAAATAAAATATACATGGCGAAAAAGGGGGGTAGGAAAAAAAGCTGCACAATAGCAGCTTGACAAAGCTCCAACCACCCGGGCAACAATGACAGCACTGGAACAGTTTAATTTCTGTTCATTTCACAAGGAAGAGAAAAAAATCACAATGAAAAACAAAGTAGCTAAGAACAGTCTCTAGTTACACTAACGGTCGCTAACAAACAACTGCATTGTGTCGTTTTGTTAAGTGCCGTAATGTCTATATCTTGCTTCGCGAAGTCATTGAGTACATCTCGAAGTACTATCGCGCTCAATATGAGTTGCAACGCGCGGTCATCGACCGGGGCTCGTTCCGTGGTCTGCCTCCTCCAAACAGTCGCTCGGAATTCTGGGAGAAACTTTTTCCTGAGCGGGGGTGCTGTTGTTTCCTCGAACAGCAGTTTCTCCCAGAATTCCGAGCGACTGTTTCGAGGAGGCACACCACGGAACGAGCTCCGGTCGATGACCGCGCGTTGCAACTCATATTGAGCGCGATAGTACATCGCGAAGTACCTCTCAGACTGCTAACAAGCATGAGATTAAACTGAGAAGAGCATTAACGCGACAATTAGACTATCAGAGGTAACTAATTGATTAAGCTGGAAACTATATATGCGCCTAATAACAGAATTTTGGCGTTATTTCACTTCTTTGTTGTCATGGAACACCTCTGATCAATTACAGGCAGTTTCAAGTCTCCTGTGTTGATTAATTGGTACGTTGCGCCAAATAATCGTGCATTACTTCGAGATACTCGGCGGGAGCGTTGGGTGGTTAGTACACACCTCCGAGCAGTATGTGTTTGCCCGCGCATCCTATATTACACCATACACTCTCCTTGCCATGAATGTCATCCATTCGGAAGAGTGTAATGTTCTTTTTAATTTCAGTTGCTACTGCTCGACTCTTGCCCCTCGGTCTTTGGGGAGACGCTTGTACGATGGTCGGTTTACTTCCGACTCCTGCACTTCTGCGTGCAACCATGTCTCGGTAATAACCAGGATGCGCGGCTGATGAAATAGTACTTTGTGTTCTAGAAAATCGATTTATTTATTATACTTCGCGCATTAAAAGATATAACTTTCAGAACTTTAATTTAGCCTTGTCATTTTTCGCTCTGAACTCTTGAGTTGCCAGGAGTCGAAGTACTCAGACGAGTTGCTTCCATTCTCCAACTTCGTTGCTGGATGTACAGCTTTGCGTCCATTTTCAACTTTTAAAAACTGCGAGTCGTTTTCGATTGTTTGCTCGTTCATGTGCTTCGGAACGCCAAATATTTGCGCGGACTTCTCCTACCGTTTTCAAAAAGACATCAGTTATTCAAATATCTCCCTTCGGTGTGAAACTATTAGAAACTTAGTTCTCCCTGGAAAATCAAAAAGTCTCCGCATGATCGCACGGGAGCTGTCGCTTTGATGATTTTGTGTACTCTTTCTATTGACTCTATGTCGATTCCGAGCACGTTGTCGAAAATATCTTGCTGGACTTTACCCTCTAGTGCGTTTATATCTTCGTCCGGTTTTTCTTTTACACCATATATGACAAAGTTATTGTTCCGGCTGCTAGTCTACAAATCGTCTGTCTACATTGACTGCTAACTCTAGCACCTGCTTACTTGTACTCTGACAAGTTGCATCGCATTCTGATATTTTTGCTTCAGACAGCTTCAGTCGACTCATTTCTGCCTCAATTACTGTGATCCTGCCTTGGATACTTGAAACAGTTGATTCTACTCGTTTCAGGATCGTTGTTAGTTGTTTCAAAACTACGTTGGTTTTCGTCTGCTCTTTGCGAATTTTTTTTTCAACATTTAAGTATTAGAACTACATTCTAAATCCTAATCACAGCCCGACCCTGGTTTCAGTTCTACATCATCGGATGTAAGTAACAGCAATCGTTTGTTTTAGTTTCGTGGAGGTTTAACGTCCCAAAGCGACGTAGGCTATGAGGGACGCCGTAGTGAAGGGCCCCGCAAATTTCAACCACCTGGGGTTCTTTAACGTGCACTGACATCGCGCTGTAAACTGGCCTTTAGAATTTCGCCCCCATCGAAATTCGACCGCCGCGGCCACGATCAAACCCGCGTCTTTCGGGTCAGCACCCGAGCGCCATAACCACTGATCCATCGCGGCGGCTAGTAACAGCAATATAATTAAATAAATGCAATCAATCAATATAGAACAAGAAATATAATAAAGCGAACACATCAGAAGGACATCGAAATCCCACCCTACAGTATCCTTTTTTTTTTGCCTGTTAGGTAAAACTGTGTTGTGCCATCTGATCTATTTACGTTGCTGGGACTATTTAGTATCTGGAAGAGCCGTATGATGAGCCTCCACGCCGAATCACTGCGGTCATTGAAAACTTTGTTCCGTGAGCAGTGCACTTTGATGCGGGGAGCATATGCTGCCCTGGAAAAGCCGCCTGTAGCTGGCTCTAGATACACGTGTGTGTTTCCGATACTTTTGATGTTCGGGAAAGTTGGGACGTGCAAGGATATTATGAGGTCGTATTACCCAGCCTATCTGTTTTGTGGCATAAGCATACTGAGATTTTCCTTCTCGGCAATATCTCTATGCAATAAAGAAAAAAAAGTGCTGTAGTCTATTGGTTCCGTGCTCGCCTGGCAATCTGAAGGTCCTGGCATGAATTTTTAGACATTAGTAACAAATATATTGTTCTTCTTTGCTATAGACTCCATCATGTTGCCACGTATCATTGTAGTGTCCGTTCGTTCGCGCTCAAGGCCGCAGGAAAGGGGTGTTGTCATTTTTGTTCGTGACGCGAGAAGCGACCGGACTAATCTCGATTGATCACAGCCATGAAGAGGTGCGTCTACATTTTTCCAGATTACTGTAGATGACTTTGACCTGTTATCTCGAAGTTTCCTTGCCGGCTCTAAATTGAGCGATGCCGCGAGCGCCGGGCATTCGTAGTTCGACGACTGACGAGCACGTTTGTTGCTTACGCCGCCGCCGAGTGATTCAGTTCTTTTGCGGGTGCAAGTCAGCCCAAATAAAGAGCTTCGTTTGCAAGTCTTGTTGCTGTATTCCTGACCACTGGACTGCCGTCACTACAACGTGACATTTTGTGGAGGTGTTGTATGTGAGACTGTAGCAGCTGCATGGGCTCTCTCCTTACTCACGACGTTTGTGAAAGTCTTCAGACGCTGCTCCTTGAAGGTATCCCAGTTCGTAAGGCTAGCTTCCTCATTTTCAAACCAGATTCTTGCTGGTCCTTCCAAGGCGACGAAGGTGTACCTAAATTTCATGGCAGCATCCCAGTTGTTAAATATAGCTACACGGTCGAACTGTTCCAGCCATTCTTCGGAGACCGCGCCAGGCGAAGCGTCGAAGGTTGGTGGCACCCGGGGCTGCTGCAGAATGATTGGAGTCGACGTCTGGGACAAGTTCATGGTTGACGTTGTTGTTTGCTTTCGCTTCCGGGTAGGCTCCGGCAGAATCCTGAACTCAGGTGCGTCCCAAGCAGGCGTCGGCTTGCGCGATGGACTGGACTCAGGTACTGCAGTGAATGACTCAGAGGGCTGGCGTTATGACTTGTAGGGGGTGTGCGGTACATGGAACGCTACCCAGTACCTCCACCAGATGTCACGTTATAGTGACGGAAGTCCAGTGGTCATGAAAACAGCAACAAGACTTGCAAACGAAGATCTTTATTTGGGCTGTCTTGCACCCGCAAAAGAGCTGAATCATTCCATGTACCGTTCCATGTACCGCACACCCCCTACAAGTCGTAACGCCAGCCCTCTGAGTCATTCACCGAAGTTTCAAGAGCTCCGAAGTTTGGCCAGTTGGTATTGATCCATCTTGAAAACGCAGCAGCACGAAAAAACGGGGACAAAATAGACACAGGTACGTCAGGACATATGCTGCACTTCCAACTGAATTTTATTGCGGAAACCAACACACATGCGGAAACCAAACACACATGCGGAAACCAAACACACATGCGGAAACCAAACAGACACATGCGCTGATCAGCGCATGTGTCTGTCTCGCCTTCTTCCGTCCCGTCCGTCAGCGCTGTTTTGCCGTACCAATCAATTCATGAAGTGTTGAATAACTTTCCTATTGGAATTCTTTGTCTAAGTTCTTTGCTTTCGAAGTTCGTTATTATTCTCGACTAATTACGCATTTAAGGAGAATACAAAAAATACTGTGACAATATACAATAGCCAGCAATACAATAGCCAATAGCCTGCAATATACAATAGCCAGCAATATGCATTTGCTTGCGTCGTCTTACAGTGCCTCGGCGTATTTTTAATCCCTCGCTAAAGTGTGCTGGGACGCCCTGCAATGCTTTAGCATTAAAAACACTACGCTCAGAAAGACCGATACCTCCGCCTTTCAGTGCGTTGACACAGGAACGCTTCCCCGAACCAGATTCTGGGGGGCCGTTAACTCTATCCCTGCCATGGGAAAAATCACCTTTTTTAGGAAGTCTTAGTATCTTTTTTTGTGTGTGTGAAAAAGCTATGGGACCAATAAATCCACACAATACACTAAAATAAAGCTGAATTAATGTTCTTCTTAGACACATAATTTTTAAAAACGAGTTCGGGGTTACAACATAAAATTTATTTTGCCAAAAATAACATTTTTGAAAAAAATTCTCCAAAACTCGTAAAGATGCACTTGTACCTGAAGAGAAAAAAATGCTAAAAAATTTCCAAAATATACGGAATGGTTGCTATTCTACTGGCGACCATCAGTAAAAAAAAATTGAAGTTCTAAGTTGAAAAGTATTCTTGGTACATAAGAATAACTCGAAGCCCTACAGTTGGGCATGCCATGCAGCAAAGCAGTTCTTGGTGATAAAGCACAAAGGAACGTTGCAAGTTTTGCAGAAAACTTGTTTTCTGCTAGATTCTGGTCTCATAACATTTCGTGCAGGTTCTGTACGTTTCCACTTTTTATGGCTGGTGCTGAATGCCTTGAGGTGGTGTTGGAGCCCGAACACTTGGTACATCTTCATGTTCGAGGAGTTGCTTCATAGCGGGCGATTCTGGCAAGCTCTGAAATCTCGGGGTGCATCCGCATATGTTCTTGAAAAATTATGAAACTGCTTACACAAGCTTTGTCTATGCAGTGAAAAAATTGTCTTCCACCCCCGCACGCACTTTTCAAGAACATTGTAGGATGCAATCAACTGTTCAGATTTATCGACCCCGAGCATGTCCGCGTTGTAGGCGTCAATAAGCTGCGGTTCTTTTTTTTATGGAAATCTGCTGCCATTTCCCGTTTTTTCCCCACTTCTTTTGGCGAGGACATGCTCGTTTACCGTTTGCGCGGTTGACATCATATGGACGATGCGTAGATCTTTCCACTGAAGGTGGAGAACCTGCTTGTCCCGGAACCAGCGCACATCACCTCGCTTCGCCTTTCTTTCCCAGCTGGGTTGTGCCACAAGCCAGTGTTGTCCTTTCAAGCAAGCTCCGAAATATGTTGGTCGATGAGTAGAAATTATCCATATATATATATATATATATATATATATATATATATATATATATATATATATATATATATATATATATATATATATATATAGTAGTTGCAGGAGGTCTTGTCGTTCAATGGGCCAGGAAGACTTGTAGAAGAAGGGGTCACAACCTTGCAATTATCTTAATTTAATACCGACAGTTTCGGACGGAGGACCGTCCTTCCTCAGGGTATACACAAGAATATACCCTGTGTATACCCTGAGGAAGGACGGTCCTCCGTCCGAAACTGTCGGTATTAAATTAAGATAATTGCAAGGTTGTGACCCCTTCTTCTACAATATATATATATTGTAAGCACAACATGCGACCTTCGTCTTTATCTGTACATATCCATCATCATCGCTCAAAGCACAACATGCGATCTTCGTCTTCATCTGTACATATATCCATCATCATCGATCATCTTCTTCTTCGAAGGGTTGGTCGCCATACTTGCGGGTGCCATTAAAGCTCGCTCCATCCTGCGCTCTGTCTCCTGTCTCACAAGTGAGTGTCTCGGGGTGAGACCGGGGCTAATAGCAGCTGAAATAGATGCAGAGGCAGAAGCAGGGGTCGAAAGAGCGAAGCTTGATGGGGCAGAGGAAAGAACGGCCACAGGTTGAGTGGTATCCACAGAAGCGATGGCTGTGCCTTGACGCAGAAGAATGGGTTCCGGCGTAGTGTTGAAGGCAGTCAGTAGTGAAGACCCATTGGTGAAGCGGAGCAGGGACGCGACGAGAAAGATGCCCCTTGAGAGAAGACGGGGGCTTGGTGTGACGAAAACATCCCCAGCGTTGACGTGGGCAGAAGCAACAGAGAGGACATCTTCGCAGCCGGGGTAAAGTACATGATCAGCGGTGGTAACCAGATGATGAGAAGGCAGGACAGAAACGGCAGAAAGGTCGGATTCAGAAGCCTGTAGAGTAGGGGGACAGCAGGTAATTACAGCTTGCGCAGAGTGGAGGAAGTCCCAGCCGAGGATGAGGGGATAAGCACAGGAGGGAAGCACAGCAAATACTATGTAGTGCAGGATGCCGTCGATAGTGACTCGTGCCGTACATAATCCGGAAGGACGCATTGATTCATCATTGGCAGCACGGAGAGAAGGACCACTGTAAGGGGTGCGCACCTTGCGAAGACGAGAACATAAATCAGAACTAATTACAGAAATGGCGGCGCCAGTATCGATCAATGCTTCTACTACAGTGCCTTCAATGTCAACGGTTAACATGTTCGATGGCTGTGCAGGAGGAATTGAGAGGGCGGCGTGTGGTGCAGTTTTACCTCCGGAAACTGCACAATTTAGTTTTCCGTGTGGCCAGTTGTCTGGGAGGATGGTGGACGTAGAGGCGACGACGAGCGGCGGAAAGGCGATGGGGAGCGGCGGCGCGACGGCCTGTCGGTCGAGGAGCGGTCCGGAGAGGTAGAGGGATAGGAGGGACGATAATTGGTATGGTCAGCAAACGGTGGACGGTAAGCGTACGACGAGTGCGGAGCGTCTTGGGAGAAGTCCGCGTACGATGGGCGACGAGGAGGACTGGAGGCAAACGCCGGACGGTAAGCAGGCGACGAGTACGTAGCTCCGTTGCGAAAGTCTGGGTACCACTCGCGCTCGTCGCGTTGACGCCGACGGCACACACGGGCAACATGCCCTCGAATTCCGCAGTAGTGACACACCGGCCGACGTGCAGGCGGACTCCAAACAGGACACATAGCGGGGCTCGGGGACACAGAGACCGGAGTTTGCTGGACGGGCTGTGGATGCGACGGGTAAACAGCAGCAGGAGGCGTCGCAGCAACCTGGGCATAGGTAGGCACAAAACGCGGTACAGGTGGTTCCGCAGCCAAGGGGCGAGTGACCGAAGCGAGCTCGTCTTTGATGAGATCACGCAAAGGCGAGGACGGCGGGGCTGGAGGCGGGTGGGAATCAACTGGCGGTAAGGTGGAGCCGTGCAGTTCCTCCCGGATAATGGAGCGAATCAGGGAGCGTAAGTCCACGTCGGGTGAAACTGGGGTGTCCCAGGTGTCTTTCAATCGAAGCGACTGAAGGTCGTCAAGACGATGGCAAGTTGTTCGGATGTCCTGGACTGACGTTGGATTCTGAGCAGCAAGCGTGTTGAAGGCAAATGACCCAAGCCCTTTCAGAAGATGACGTACCCGATCGTTCTCTGACATAGCGCTGTTGACACGTCGACACAGCGAAAGCACGTCTTCAATGTAGGATGTGTAGGACTCACCGGGTAGCTGAACGCGCGTATCTAGCTTTTTTTTGTAGACAGCGCGGCTTGCACCAGATGTGCCAAAGATTTGTCGTATCTGTGCCGAGAAGTGAGCCCAGTCCGGGATGGCATCTTTGTGGTTGACGAACCAAGTCTTGGCCACGGCAGTGAGGTAGAACGACACGTTTACAAGTTTCATCGCTGAGTCCCAACGATTATAGGCACTGACCTGGTTATATTGGTCGAGCCAGTCCTCGACATCGTCCCCACGAAGACCAGCAAAAATGGTAGGCTCGCGCTGGAGTGTGGTGATGGTCCAAGTGGGGTGTCCAGAAGATTGGGAAGAACCGGGTTGGCTCATCATGGCTGGCTCCAGACGGTTCGAATCGAGAGGAAGAAGAGCGGGGGGCCCATCGGGAGTACGAGTGGTGTTGTCGCTGACGGTATCCATCGGTGCGGATGGTACGAGCAGGTGGCGACCGGAACGTAGCTGCAGTCTGGCGGCGGAGAGGACGCAGGGATCGAGAGCACACTCCACCACTTGTGAGACAGGAGACAGAGCGCAGGATGGAGCGAGCTTTAATGGCACCCGCAAGTATGGCGACCAACCCTTCGAAGAAGAAGATGATCGATGATGATGGATATATGTCCAGATGAAGACGAAGATCGCATGTTGTGCTTTGAGCGATGATGATGGATATGTACAGATAAAGACGAAGGTCGCATGTTGTGCTTACAATATATATATATATATATATATATATATATATATATATATATATATACAGTAGCCCTGGTCCAAATAGTGATCACACAGGCGGGTTACAACAACATACGCTAAGCCATGGGCACATGGCTTTTCTCGCTTGCCTGTGTAAACGGTGTAGCCCGTTCGCGGGTCTGCGAGAACCCGCAATTTGTATCTCCATTTGATAATCTTATCTGGAATGTATTGCCGAATTAAGCCTTTCGATTTTACCATTCTTTCATCAGCTGAAAGGTCGCGGTGCGGTTGCAAAAATATGGCCGAAAGTTCAGTGATGTGCTGCAGCAGCCACGAAAGTTTGTCCAATTTTGATGAAATTTCCAAACCAGGGTCGGACACGTGCAGCATTCCCAACAGAGCCCAGAAACGCTTTCGGGGCATGAGATGTCGTGGAACCATTCCAGCGAAAATTGTTGATGTGTTCTAATAAAGATGATCCGCGGTAATTCAACAATCCCCATGTAGAGGAGGAGACCGATGAACGTCGTCATCTATACTTGGGTGACCTCTTTCCAGGACCCATCCGCTTCACTGTAGGTTGGCTTCTCTAGGATCATCATCCAGGCGTATTTGTTGGTGTTTTCACATATCTTTCCAATCACTTGCGCGGTAAAAAGCAGGTAGACAACATCGATTGTCCGGAGCAGCCGACGAGGGCCGCTGCGGAGCGTCAAGCCAAAGTGAATGCCTCGTTCTCTTTTTGGGCAGAACGTCACACTCTGCTGCGCAGGAGGCAAGGAATCTCGCCCAAATGACGTGGACGCCCTGAGAATTTGATAAATGACACCGACAACAGGAATAAAACATCCGGAGAAAATGCAGAAGGGCGTCCGCAGAACTTTTTCCAGGGTGGTGCACCCGATGGCCGGGTATAGGGGAGGCGGTAGGTTAGCACCAAGACGGCACTATTTGTGGTCTAAACTGCGCACATGAAACAAAAATTAGAAGCAGCAAATTAGTGCTAGGCTTGGAGAACAAACATTACAATTTATTAGTGAACAAAGAATTGAACTCAGTAGCCAAAATCCGATAACTTAGTATCACCTAAGCGTGCTAATCAAGCTGTGTAGTTGTTTTCTACTAGTGCATAAATAATATCCGAAATTCCAGAGGGGGGGGGTGCCCCCCCTCCCCCCTTGATGACCATGTGCAGAGACATCCAAAACGGGCTACATGGAGCAAACCGAACCAAACCGGAGCGAAGGTGCCGATGTTCCAGGCCGGTTTGCGTCGTCGTCGCTGTCAGAATTAATTTCTGACGAAAATGCAGCGTCTTCAGACTCACTGCTACTTGAGTCGTCGATATAATCAATCTCGGACAAAGCGGAGTCGCGAGATCTCCGGAGTTTTGGAGCGCGTGACGTGCTTACGAAGGCGCCCATTCTCGCTTTCGACATAGACGCGTCCCTGCCCCGTCTTTGACGCAAACCGGCCTGGAACATCGGCACCATCTCTCCGGTTAGGTTCGGTTTGCTCCATGTTGCCCGTTTTGGATGTCTCTGCACATGGGCGTCAGGGAGGGGGGGGGTTGCCCTCCCCTTCCTCTGGAATTGCGGATATTATTTGTGCACTAGAAGAAAACAACTACACAGCTTGATTAGCACACTTAGAGCCGCCTCGCGGTAAAAATAAAAAAGCTCATTGAAAATGAAATAATAGTTATAAGACTACAAAACAGATGGCGCAGCGTGCCCATAAGCAACGCAGAGCGGTCCGAAATAGGCGCGTGCAATCATCGTTAGCGGGCTAACGTCCACGATGCGCGGAGCAAGATGTCATTGTGCTATCGCTTTGAGTGTAAATGCGCCAGCGTTGCGAGCGCGTTATCCGCTTATCGCTCAGCCGGTTGCTGATTTCCTCTATTGAGTGCGGGCGGCGCCGGCATTTCTCAATCGCTGTCATGCCGGACCCGGCAGCAGGAAGGCTGCTGAGGCTAGGCGCCGGAGCCGTCGGCGGGGTGAAATGGCGGCCAACTCGATTTGCACTGGACACCATGCATCGTTACGCGTGCTCCCTGTGCGGGGTGATTCCTGACAGCACAGTGCTGCTGCCTTGCACGCACGCTCTCTGCGAAACCTGCAAGAATGGCAGTGGCCAAGATGGCGGCGGCGCCTGTCCCTTGGACCAGGAGCCCTTCGATGAAGAGGACTGCAGCAAGATTCTGTTGCCCGTGAGAAAGATCGGCAGTTTGAAAGTGAGTGTGCAGCACATAAATGTATATTTGTAGCCATTATTTAAGTCACTTTCTGCCGGCTCCTTCTCATAATGGAGCAAAAATATTTAGCCACACTCACATAATGCTTTGACCGCTTTACATACAAACATTGAAACTATGACATATAACACCTGGTTGTTAATCTTTCGCCTTCCACATAGGAAGGTAGCCTATAAAGGTATGGATACCGAGATGTTGCGAAGTACTGCATGATTCATACATGTTTGTCGCTCATATGTGCCACACCATCAGGCTGCGTGAAAGTAAGCTGCAGAAAACTCAAAAGCTATATTCACGCCCTCCATATTTCATACTTGGCCCTCTCTCTTTACTTGTCATGTTTCGTATCTTGAGTGTATTCCTGTTCTTGCCATGACGTTACTGCCTGGGCTGCAACGCACTTTTTCCGCTCGCAGGCTCAGAGTTTCCTTTTTTAAAGATTCGCTACGCGCAAGTATTTTTTGTGACAGTGCAAACAGAACCTTCAGCTGTTAAACTTCGTTCCTTGCTTTCTTCTTTTGTTTCGAGGTTTATTGCTGGAACGAAGTCCACGGCTGCCGGTACGTGGGCACCTTGTCAAGTGTCCTGCGACACTACGAAGAAGGTTGCACCTTCCATGCAGTTGAATGCCCGCGCTGTGGCGATAGCGTCTTACGTGCGGCCTTGGCAACCCATTGTACGACAGGATGCCGCAATACCGCGCCCTCTGTCGCAGGAAACGACCGTCTTCAGACACGAGATGACTGCGTCTTCCGACGTGGTGACATTAACGCCGCTCTTGAAGAATTCAAGGCGCTTCTCAGGGAGCCGTACCAAGATCAGCTGCCGGCGATGGAGAGTCAGATAAACCGACTTACAGAGGACATCACAAACCACGGCGTCCTTTTACGCCAAATCTTTGAGACAATCAGAACGACGCATCGAAGCCCCAACAGGCTGGGAGTGCCGTACCAAGAACAGCTACCTGCATTGACTAGCCAGGTTAACCAACTCGTGGAGAATGTGGTCAACCAAGGAACCTTTTCGCAGGAAATTCTGGAAACACTCAAAGCGATGCATCAGAATCTGAATTGCCTGAAACTGCCTCATCAGGATCGCCTGCCGGTTATGGAGGGCAAAGTGAACCGACTCACGGAGAACGTGACAAAACACAGCGCTCTCTTGCAAGAAGTCTTGGAAGCAGTTAGGTCGACAAATCAGTCCCATAACAAGCTGTCGGCGATGGAAAGCCAAGTTAACCGACTTCTAGAGAACATCACAAGCCAGGGAGACCTTTTGCGGTATGTCTTCAAGACCCTCAGTACGGGGTATAGGAATCTTAACTGCCCGAGCGAGCCATACCAGGACAGCAAGCTCAAGAAAGACGTGACAGAGCACGACTTCATCTTGAAGAAAGTCTCACAGATACTGAACGCGACCCATCCGAATGGCCTGAAGGAGCCGTACAAAGACCAGCTACAGGGAATGGAGAGTCAGGTAAAGCAACTTGCAGAGGACGTGAGAAACCACAGGACCCTCTTGCTGGAAATCTTGGAAAAACTCAGTGCGACACATCAGGATCTGAATCGCCTCAGGAAGCCGTACAAGGACCATTTGCCAGCGATAGAGGGCCACTCAAAGCGGCTCACGGAAAACGTGACAAACCACAGCGCTCTCTTGCGAGAACTCTTGGAAGCACTCAGATCGGCAGATCAGAAATTGAACGGCGTGCTTATGCAGACGGGAGGGCAATCTTCAGTGGCGTGCAGGAACGGAGTGGAGTTGCAGCCCCAAGTGCTCGTCTCTCAAGTGAGTCACGTCACGGGTGAAGTGAGCGCAGAAGGTGGAGCGTCCTTACCGTGGCGATTAGAGAAGATGCACATCCTTCGAAAACTGGAAGTGTTAGCCAGCGAATCACTCTCTTACCTTGAAGACGTGCGCCAGTCGGCCGTGCAGCACGCCAATCACCCTATCGCCCGATTCCAACCCGTTCCCGGTTGGTTCTATCGGAACGTTGACAACGGGGTACCCGTCTATTCCTTTCAGCCCATACGCGAAGAATGTCGGCGAGCCCATTATCGCTTCAATTTGAAACACAGGGGCGGCATTTGTGACAGTGCTCGTTTCAAGTGGACAGCGCTCGATACTGTCAACTTGTGGCACCGGAGAGACGCGTACTTCAGAGTCGCTGTCATCGCTCATGCGTTTCAGGACAGGTTCGAGCTCTGCTTTCGCTTGACGGGCACCCTCGAGACTTCTCGACTGGGGTCGCACGTTGAAAGTGTAGTACTGTGGGACAAGGACTTGAGGAAGAGTTCTGCTTTCAGAAAAGCGGACGGCGTTTCTTCGCTTGGCGGTCGATCGGATTGGCCCCAAGTGTTCTACAGCAGCTTGTCGACGCTCACGCTGGACGGCTTCTTCGAGGCTGGCGAGGTTAACTTCGATGTCATTATCGTGGAAACATAAAGAAAATTTTTCCTGCCCCTCTTACGACAGTGAAAACTCAATTACGACACTGTCTTATGACAGTGCTCAGTGAAAACTCAATTAACTTTGCAAGTGTTGTACTCCCTTACATGAAATCGCCGTGGAAATCTCGGGCTTCTGTTTCCTGCTTTCATGTACCTGTACAAATACAGCAAATTGTTTGAAGTCGTCCTCTGCTGTTGTGCCTGTGACAGACATTTATTTGCTTGTTTTTATTTTGGGTGTCTCAAGTAACATTGTAAAGTAAAGGCGCCAATAATCACATACACACACACACAAGACAAGAGAACGGGACTTGTGTGTTTGTGTAGTTTTTGGTGCCTTTACTTTACAATGAATTACCAACTAGCCCACCAGGAAGTTCTCTTAAACTCAAGTAACATGAATGCGCTCGTGTACGCCTGTGTTCGTCTTGCTTATGCGCATGGTGTCCACCGGCAGGTTAGCACTCCGCTATTTCTAATTTTACACGCTAGGGGCCGCTCGGTGACCAGTGCCGCGAGAGCGCGCGATGCATTAGCCGCTTCTGCATCCGTCAATGCTAGCCAGTAGAAAAAAAGAAATGCATTTGTATGAGCCAGCGGTGGGCTGAGTCAATGTGTACCATAGTAAGAGTCTGATACTCGGGAAATGTGAGCACGCAGAGCATGCTAAAGTGCATTTTTTTTTTACTTCTACCACCATCCTACCTAAACATTTCATTCTTCTTTAGCCCCGCCGCGGTGGCTCAGTGGTTACGGCGCTCGGCTGCTGACCCGAAAGACGCGGGTTCGATCCAGGCCGCGGCGGCCGAATTTCGATGGAGGCGAAACTCTAGAGGCCCGTGTGCTTTGCGATGTCAGGGCACGTTAAAGAACCCCAGCTGGTCGAAATTTCCGGCGCCCTTCACTACGGTGTCCCTCATAGCCTGAGTTTCTTTGGGACGTTAAACACCAATAAACCAAACCATGCTGCATGGTACGACAAAACAGTGATGACGGACGGGACGGAAGAAGAGGCTGACACATGCGCTGACTAACAGCCAAATGTTAGTCAGCGCATGTGTCTGTCTCTTCTTCTTCCGTCCGTCAGCGCTGTTTTGTCGTACCATTCAACATGAGCCAACCAGCCGACTCAGCCATCTTCTTGAAACCAAACCATTCTTCTTTAATTACGCTGCAGCTTCTCCTCAAGTATGATATAAAACACACTGTTTCTTTTTTTCCTGCATTTTTGCGCCCCGAGGCTCGCACATTATTTCTGTGTTTTTCAATCTTGTAGAGAAATAATTCTAAGGACAAGCACGCAAGAACAAAAATGTCATACTGTCCGGCATATAAGCTGCACCTCTGTACGAGTCGCACTTGCAAAAATTCGACAAAGAAGAAAGCGGAGAGTTGTGCAATGAAGGGCGTAACCTTTTTGCACGCGACTGCCTGTTCTAGTCCGCCACTCTCTAATACCCTTCTCGTAAGGGTAGCTTGGTACTCCATTCATCAGGGACCCGGAACCGCCAGGTACCCAACTGTGCTGTTGATTTTGCGCACGCACTTTAAAGTTTAAAATGCTCTCTCTACTTACTTTTCTTTTACAAATGCAATTATCTGGGCATTTAATTAAACTGCAATCTTTTACAAATCTTTCACAATCAATTAAACATCTTTTTACAAAAAAAAAGCGCGTCTCTCTACATAGCAATTCTGAACGTACAGAGGGCAAAACACATGCCTAGAACAACCAAACTGTGTGTTCCGGAGCTCCCAAAGCCACTGCGACCAAGAAGGAAAGAAATGACGATGAAATTCTATGAGTTTAACTGCACATGTTTACATCGCGACCATTTTTAAGCAAGTCTTATCGCTAGTTATCGCGTGTTACGCCCGAAACACGCCCAGAACGTGTTCTAGACATGCGTTTTGCCCTCTGTACTGCTCGTCACCGTCTGCATACTCGGACTTTAATAGGGGTCTGCAGGCTGCATACAGATTTATTATACAGTGACCGAAATGTATAAAAATACTGCACCATCCAATTATTAATCCCTGCAAACTTTTCAAGCTCGCTGTCAAAGTTTGTGCGTTTGGTGTCTCAGACAAGCAGAAGGAATGAGCGAAAAAAAGGTAATGTGAGATCGCCCTCTCTAGTCGACGTTTTCTTCAGTGAACATCGAAATTGAATATTTCACGGAGAAGGCGGGCTGTATCAGTCGAAAACTTTTGTGGATAACCGCTAACTGCAATTTCGTCATCCCCACATCGCGCACGAAGTCTAGGCGTACAATCCCGACGGACGGTTTCTTCAGAAGACGTTGAGCAAACACAGAAATCATTGCTTAAGACACTCGTTCCTGGTGTCAGAGACGAAAGTTAGTTGTACTAAAATTAATGCCTGCCGCCATGCGTTGGCGCAGTAAGGAACAAATGTTCGTGAGTAGGGAGTCCCCGTAACTGAACAAAACTTTTTCTGATGAACTAAAGTGGCTGGGCTTGTTGGTCAGTGATCATGGTTAAAGAATGCAGCGCAAAAAGACAAGGACAAACGAAGAAGTGGACAGGACTGGCACTGACTACCTACACATTTTTTCAAAGAAACGAGCAGCTTTTATAATGCCATCCAAGACCCATGTGACCAGATAAAGCAGTCTGCTGCTTTATCTGGTCACATGGGTCTTGGATGGCATTATAAAAGCTGCTCGTTTCATTGAATAAATGTGTAGGTAGTCAGTGCCAGTCCTGTCCACTTCTTCGTTTGTCCTTGTCTTTTTGCGCTGCATTGTTTAACCATGAAAACTTTTTCATCTGCAGGTTTTTTTTTTTTTTTTGCCTCGGAGAGTCCCCTGTCGACACGGTATGCTGGGAATTCTTCAAAACTTTTCTGACAGTCCTTGAGAAACAATCGAAGAAAACTGACTGCATATGACGCGGTTAGCTCTATCAAAAAATTTCAGGCTACTCGTAAATCCCCTACGCAGTCTATGGTCGCTGCACGGCTGATATGCAATTCTGTGTCCCTACTGAGGGAACATGCCAGCGATTGCATCTATAAGGACTGGTAAGTACGTAAGTAAATAGAGGCAAGTATCCTCATTCATTTAATATACTGTATGCATAGTTTATTATTACACAAGATCGGAAATGTATTTGGTAGTGGTATCACGTCGTTCAGCAGCGATATTTTAATTGAAATCCAGAAATTTTATATTTTGTTAGGAAAACTCGCGTTCTGGTCGTACTTACCAAAAAGGATACGTGTCAATAGGCATTCTTTTCTGCAAGCAATTCAACTCACACCTCTTGAATAATAAAATAAAGTTAATTTCCTTGTAAAATAAATTGAAATTCATGTTTTAAGCGGTCACCGTTAAGTTGCTGCGTCAAAGCAATGCAAGGGTAGTAAAGCTATATCGGTGCTTAACGCAGACAAGAGCTTCATAATATCCTGGTTGGCAATCCTTTCCTGCAATCAAGGGCACCACCCCAAAAAGCACATCTATGTGACTGATTTCTGCAAACAGATCAGCATGATTTCGGTACCACATGGCAGGAATGTCGCATAGCAGCCGCGTTTCATGATTCTGTCCTGTTTTCAGCCCTCACCACGCTGGGCTGTATATCATAACTGGTCATGCACCAAATGAACTTCCTGTTGAAGAAATCCTAGGTGCATATCTTGTTCTTTGTGTATGTCCTATTTCTTATCAAGCACTGCTTGGTATGTCTTACATTTTTATCAATGCAAGGCAGCCTCTTTGGGAATTAATGAAAACACTTCCAAGCTCAAATGCTTGCCTAAATATTACAACCATAATTTAGTGTGGTGAGCGCCTCAACGCTGCATGCTACTGTAGAAACTTTGCAACATTTATTTCATCTTTGAAGACCCAAGAGCATTACAATAGGAAGGGGCTATATTTGTTATAAATCTACGCATAATAAAAATGTGGGCATAATCAATACAAACGCTGCGAATTATTAAATTTAAATATAACATAAATAAAAGGATCAAGGAATTACAAAGACTAGGCCGAAATAGAGAAAGAAATGCATGGCTTAAAGTCAGTGAATGGTTCATATTAAGGTAGACGAAATGTTTACGAGTTCTGGAGCTGAATGGCGAGTTTCGAGCGAAATGATTTGCGTTTCGATCGTCGCATAAAACTGTGTCGTTGGGTAGGGCATCCCAGACGGTTATTGCTTCTGGAAAAAATAACTGTTCATAGCTAAAGCACGGCTCTTGATTCAGGTCATATGGTGGCTGAGGCTAAGGCTGCTGTACGTTCTGATCGTTTTTTTTTTTTTTTTTTTTACCAGTGGCTGTCTGGAGGCTGGATGGTAGAAGAAACTGCGCAGCAGTCAAAAACGAGACATGGAACGGCGTGACTTTATTGAGGGGAGAGTGATAGAGTGTTTAAGTGCAGTGGTGCTGAATCCTGAAGTGGTAAATCGGGCTGCGGGATTTTGAAACGCCTTCAATTCGGCAGTGAGTTACGCTTAAAATGAATTCCACACAGCTTATTCGAATTCAAGTTTGGGGCAAACGAATATATGTTAAGCCAGTTTTTTCACTTGGGGGGATATGCAAATTGTAGTTTTTGCCGGAGGCAACCAAGAAACGTGAGGCATCGAAATATATTGTTTGGACGTGAGTTACCCAGTGTAACAAACATGTCAGTTGTAATCCTTGGTATTTGTACGATTGTGCTGTTCAACCTGGACTGAGTTAATATTTTACGAAGGCTGGATTGCAGTAACTTTGCAGGAGAACGTTAACTTTTCGCATTTGACCAGGTTTAAAGGCATAAGCCACCTGTCACGCCATGTGGTCAGTGTGTCAACGTCTTTTTGCAGTGTCGCTATCGCTTAGGTGACGAACAGGGCTGTAGATCACGCAGTCATCCTAAATACTTTTAGCTTAGCGCTTATGCAAACTGGATGATCGTCGATATAAATGAGTTGTAGCGCAGACAAACCGCCGCCCTGGACGACACCTCTAGTAAAATTGGTAAGGAATGCTGCTTGAACCACTGCTTGGGGTGAACTGCTTGTGACCGTTAAGAAACTGGTCAATCTAGGTTATTAAGGTACCAGGAATGACTAGAGAGGAGAGATTTTTAAACGTGGTGTCGAGCACGGTCAATGGCCTTTGAAGGATCTAAAAAAATTGGCGTCGATGTGAAGGTTATCGTCCATAAAGTGAACAATGTCATGGGTTCATTCCGCCAGATGGGTTCCAAAGGAGTAGTGTTTTCGAAAAGCATATGTTAGTTGGTGCAGAAAGAAGTTAATCTAATCCAAAATCCTCATTAGGAGACATGACATGTTCGTGTAAATTGGAAGGTATTCTCGCTAACGAAATACGGCAACATTTGGAACGATTTGTCCACTCACTTTTCTTGAAGACCTATACGATTTCTGGTATTTTCCAGTAATCCCAGAGTTCTGCGCATTATTTCCATTGGGGATAATATTAGAGGCAGTATCTGCCTTGAGACTGAACAAGTATTTTTCCGGATCTTACTGTTGTCATTGTCGCAGCCAGCCGATGATAGTTGAGAGAACTAATTAGATTAGCTACTCCCGCTGGAGCGACTGTGACCTGGCTATTGAGATGGCTTTAGAGATATTAGACCGCTAGCCAATGAGAACACTGAGCAGGAATATTGGTTTAGGATTGTCGTTTCCACGTTACTGTCTCTTTGTTCATGGTCAGCGCCTAAAAGCTCAATTCTAGTGGATCGCGAATTAGGAAAGAGAATGCGCCAGAATTTATTGGGTTTGTTTCGAGGACAGAATGTAAGTCGGAAGCAAACAGTTCTCTTTGGCTGAGGCTAATTCTTCGTTATATCCTTATGCACATAGGTGGCACCGTTCCCATGCTGCTTGCCGGTTATGAAAGCTAGTCATTTGACATAAACGCATTTTTTTCATTTACAAGCCTTTTCAGTTGTCTACTGAATAGTTCGTTCTTATAATCGGATTTTACAAAGTCTGGAATGTTCGCATTTTTCAAGTTTAGCATACTGGTCCTAAAAAGTTGCCATTTGCCATTGACCGAGTGAGCTTGATCAGAATTTAGGAAAGAGCTGTATAATTCTCACAGTGCATGGTTCAAGGCATCGAAATTGCCCTTTTGTGGTCGGTTATAAACTTTTTTCCTTGGGAAAGTACATTGTGGTCGCTAATGGTTTTACCTTTTACGTCGCCGGGGGAAGAAATTTTGGAAGTTTGTTCATTTAGCATAAAACATGAAATACGAACACACTACTTCAGGGGCCCATAAAAATTATTTAAGGGTCCCAACCACTGTAAGTTAACACATATAATGTAGATGACAGCAAAAATAACGTAACTATCTAGCAGTAAACTTATTACAGCGCTGGGCACTGAACACTAGTGAAAACATCAAGTAAACATGTTATTTTAGACTAAAAACACAAACCAAAACACTAGAGAATATAGACTAGGAAGAACTGAGTAGAAATATTAAATTGTTTCTGAAAGGCATGAAGAGCAGGTGAAATTTACACGTTGTAATCAAAACTGTTCCACAAATGAGTACCCAAAAATTCTAGTGTTTGTTGTGTTATAGGAAGAAAGAGGCAATGTCGTGTAGTAGACACGTTTATGCGTAGTGAATAGCGAAGACATATGGCTCCTAAAGATAGCGTGTAGTGAATGAACTCACAATAAATCAAGGAAGCGTTATTATAAGTTACTAGGTCGTATGTATTTAGGATGGCCAGAATGGCAAATTATGCATCCGTATGTTCATACTGAATCTTTTGCGCGACAGTTCGAAGAGCCCTATTTCGAAAACCATATAAAGTGACCATGTGCTAGCAATCCCCAAGCAGATATACCGTAATTAATATGTGAATGAACAATGGCCTAATCAAGGTTAACAAGGACATCAACGGGGAAGAAATTTCGGCGTTTAGAAAGTTGACATAGGCCTAAGAGGCTTTTTTAATCACTGAGCGGACGTTCAAATCAAACTTGAGATTATTATCTCTCAGAATTCCCAAAAATTTTGTGCTGGTACTGTGCTTATTAGACCTGTTATTGTAAGTTACACCTGTATGCTGAGAAACGATTATTTGCAAGATTGAAACAGGGTTAAAATGATTTTACTAGGATTAACGTAAGTACATCCGCCATGCACCATTTATTTATGTTTCGCAAATCTTTACTTTTCTAATAATTTTTTTGATCGCGATCTGCTAAACCTAGAGTCGTATCATCGGCATATAATACAGCCTAGGCGTAAGTTAACTGCAAAGGCAAATCATTGATATAAAGCAAAAAAAGGTGCTAAGACGGAGCGCCTTGGGAACCCGACCATTAATTATCTGAGCATTCGACCGTGAATTCCTAAATAAAACAACTTTATGGCAGCCTTTTAAGTAACTTTCAATGACTGTTAGGCGTGTGCCATTGAAACCATAACCAAATAACTTTTCTTTAAGGATACTGTGGTTTAGCGAACCAAACGCTTTGGCGAAGTCGATAATATATCTTAGTAGCAGCCTGAGAATGTTACTTTCTCTTGTTGGGCATGTAATGACTTGGTGTAGATTGAAGTCAAGTGGTGGGTCAAGGAAGTGATATGTTAAGCGTTGAGATTAGGAGCAGTCAAAATTTTTGAATTTCTTTATGACACACTCGCATTCTTTGTGGAAACGAGAAGAGGCTGGTGCCTCCCTTAATATATGCGTAAACTCCGTACAGTCGCCCTCTGCCTTCAACAGCGCAAGAGCAGTGAGGCGCCGGGCAACCCCCTTCTTTCATCCCTAAGTATGCATTGTAGAGCTTTAGCTCTTATTAGCTGGTTCTTCAGTTTGCGCCGTCGTCAGTGGCCACAGAGCCAAGTGCTATTTCCCACCTGCTTCAGTTGGCAGGTGGAAAAGGGGTGCAGAGGAATTCCCCTCCCCACTTTTAGTACAGATAGGGATAGGAAAAGTGTTCAAAAGAAGAGAGAGAAAAGGTGGGACGCGATGGGTAGCAAAGTGGAGAGGGATATCTCCTCTCCTTATTTAGGGTAGAGGAGTAAGCGGGAAAGGGCAGAGGGAGAGGGTGGGAGGCGACGAGTGGCTTAGCGACATAGGCATCCGCCTCGTCTGCAAAAGATCGTTGGTTTGAAACCAACCGAAACCCCATCGCATAGTATCACTGCAGTCATGGGCAAGTCGGATTTACCTCCGGCTGTCTGTCTTTGCTAGAAAAAAATGGAGAATATTTCTGTGAAAATTTTGTGCTGTCCCACATCTAACGCTCAAACATTCGCGTTACACATGGGTAAAAGTCCTGTAATGGTAACAGAATTCTTTGTTTTGAGAATAAGCTACACATACCCAAGTGTCGCAACACATTGGCCCAATATTAGAAATCAAATCGCAAAGTGCTGGCCTTAGTACGCCCAGCGTTGGCAATTCATTTCATATATTGGTTATGCCAGTCATTATCCCTTTCAACCTTGGCCTTCATTCATCCCTTCCTCAGTATTGGCTTTGCCGCTGCGAAATTCTGGCAATCATTGCCAAATGAGCCAGAGTCCTCCCTCTTTGCCACTATTCCTGTTCCAAATAGTGGCGGCTTTCCAAAAAATCTGGCTACCTTTCCCAAAGTTTACCTCTCCTCATCGAATGTCGAAATTGGACTGGTAAACGTTAGTCGCTTTGTGTCGTCTATTAAAATGGCATGCCAAAATTCGATATTGACGACAGGGAGAGAAAATTAATTTTATCGTTTCGAACATCACCTTGACAGTTTACAGTTTCCGAACTATTTAAATCGCTCGAGCTCTGTAAAAGGTACGAGTGACCGCAGCCAACACAACAGAATTGGACGTATCTAGTGAAGCAGCGCAAAGGCACAAGGCCAAGAGAAGAAAGGGACAAACAGGGCGCTGTGTCAGCACCGTGTTTGTCCCTTTCTTCCCTTGGCCCTGTGCCGTTGCGCTGCTTCACTAGATATGTCAGACCAACTCGCCTACCAGTTCATGTTACAGAATCGGACGAACGCCGGGCAGTCATCAGCAACAATTTACATGAACGGCTGTCACCCAGACTTCGCGCACTTTTACGTGGGAAGCTCCCAGACACCCTTAGAGCGTGTGGGCGTAGCGGTCTCGGACTCGAAGGAGATGCCCTCGACTCAGCGTGGCAGACTAAGCGGAGACCAGCCACCAAGTGACAAGAGGTTTTTGGGCGTTCGGTGCCCAGCTTTCGCTGGTCGCAAGCCAGAGAATGGGTCGGAGCCAAAGGTTCACAAACAAAACAAAGTTTATACAGCAAAGAGACGATACAGAGGACGAAACAGTGCAACACGTGCAAAGTTAAACTCGAGAGAGAGTACAATACAAAGGCAATATTGCACCTAAAGTGCACTAACACTCGAAAGAGAGGTAAACAAACAAAACACAATTTGTTCACCGGGCACTGCGGCAGTCCGACGACCAGAGTTTCATGACGATGCCGTCCCGCAGACTGGCGAACGTTGCCTCGTTGGTCCGTGGCTGGCCGAGTGGTGTTTTCCCCGGGAGTCGAACGGGCGCGCTTCTCCGAAGCTTAAACGGCGGTCCGGACTGACTGATAGCTGTCAGCGTCCTTCTTTTATAGGCTCGCTCTCACGTCTGTTTGTTCAACGCGCCAGAGTAGGCGCGCACATACACGCAGCATTTGCAGTGCTGTCTCCCTTCTCTCTTCTCACTGGCCGCGCGTCCCCATTGGTCAGAGTCAGGAGTCGTTTCGCGAAGGTTCCAGCGTGTTCTAGCGTGGCGCCGTCGTGGCGGCGTCGCCGACGTCCGAGTGCAGAGGAGGGGGACGTGACTTAGTGCACGCAAGGCTACGCCCTTTTCCTCCGGTCAGCAGAAGAACCGACTCGCATGTTCGAGAATCTTCGGCGTGGATGACTCATTCCTTCGGCGCCGGCGCTGGCGTTCGCCTTGTCCTGGATCTTCGGCGCATCTTTTTGGCGGGTGGGTAGGTTCAGGATATGAGTCCAGTCCCTGGGATTGTAGTCCTTGGGGTTGATGGTCTCCCCGAGCTCCTGGACCTCCATGCTCTCGCTGTGGGTGAGGTGGTAGGTGAACGCACGGTGGCGCGAGGCCTAGTGCGGCAGCTGGTCGGTTAGGGGTGGTTTGCGGCCCGTGGGCCCACGTAGGAGAGACCGTCGGCCACCAAAGTAGAGCTGATCGTAGTGCTCACCTTTATGAACGGTGTAGTGAAGAGGTGGGCACTGCGGGGCTCGTACTTCGAAGAAATCGCCGTGCTTGTACGGAGCCGATGCGTAGCGCGTTCGCACTCACCGGCCCCCTAGCGGACACATTCCATACACCAAGCGTCCCAGCTGCGAGCGGCGCGTCTCGCGGCGCAAAGGTCGCAACGCCAGCCACCGTTACCTGGGGGCGATTACAAGATTGTCTTCCGCTCGAACGGAGGCCTTTCTTTAACCGACCTTCAACCGCGCCAGCTTCGCCTCGCCCTGATAGCTGCGGCCAAGGACATCCAAGATCCAGACGCCACCCAGTTGCGCATTCACCCCATGAACAACACATGCACCATGAGCACCCCTCACCAATCTGACGCGCTTCGCCTGGTCGCCATTCAACAGCTCAAAATTCGAAACCAACCCTACGCTGTCAGTGCCTACATCGCCCCCCCCGGATGGTGCAGTAAGGGGAGTTATTACCAACGCCTACTGGGAGGAAACCCCGACACAGGTTCTAGAAGACCTCATCGTGGGCAACCCTACGGCCCCCATCATTGATGCACGCCGCATGGGACAGACCCGTTCAATCCTCATTACTTTCCGGGGGGGCCCGGTGCCCAGAACCATCTCCTACGGAGGCGGCCTCCACAACTGCACCCCCTACAGAGGACACCTCGACGCATGTACAAACTGCCGTCAACCTGGACACCGTTCGGACGTGTGCACCCTTCAGCGCACACATAACTGTCCAAGGTGTGGCGTCCCCCACCCACGAGAGGACACTCCGACATGCACCCCAGCCTGCATACTATGTGGAGGCGCCCACATGACCGGCACTAGAGGATGCAAAGGCAGGGGACGCCGCTCTCCACCCGCCTCACTGCAACAGCACATCTCCCGCACACCGGACCGAGACGCGGACCGCACCGACGTGCGTCGGTCCAGCAAGTCGCGTTCATCATCTCGCCGCCGCCAAGACCAACAGGCTCGTCAACTTTCCTGGGCGGACAGAGTGGCCGGCAGAGTCAACAATGCCAGCAAGCCCCCGGCCCCTCCGCCCACACAGGTGGATCCCCGTGACCGGGAGCTCCAGGCCCTGCGAGACGAGGTGAGTCGTCTTACCTCTCTTATCCAGACCCCCACCTCCGTCCTTCCACAGCTTACACCAACCGTCCCTCCCGCCCAGCACACTCCACTACCTCAAACAACAACAGAAAACGTGGAAGAGTCCGTCTCCCAATCCCCACCCTCACCCCCACCCAAGAAAAAACGAACAACAGAGCCCACACCCGTTACCCAGACCGACCTGACATTCCTCGAGGCCCGCCTGGATGCTAAACTCGCTGAGATGGACGCGCGTCTAGAGGCAAAATTCAATCACCTCATCGACCACCTCTCCCAGCGGTTCGAGCAACAAATTGAAGCGGCATTTACGCGCATGGTGCACACCCTAGAGATGAGCCTTGCACAGTACGACGCCCGCCTCCAAACAATAGAGCAGGCCCTTCCCTCGCTACACCTCAATCCGCCGCATCAATCCAGCCCACCTACCCCACAGAACTCTCCAACCAACCCACTTGCCCTCACCCCACCAAAGCTCCAGTATGGCGGGGCTCCCTCCTAATTCCTTATCAATTCTTCAGTGGAACTGCCGCCGCTTCCGGGGCAAGCGCGCACCCCTCCAACTCCTCCTCCCCACACTTCCCACGCCCCACATCCTTCTCCTTCAGGACACACATAGCCCTGCCACACTTCCTAGCTACACATCTGTTCACTCGGACGCCACGAATACACCCAGGGCGTCCACACTCATACATCGCTCCATTACACACCAAACCCATTACATCACCTCCGAGACGCCCTGCGTAATTACAGAAATCATACAAGATACACACTCACTACCATCGATGTTTGTCGCTAATATATACCACCCACCATCTCACCCGATGGCTTCATTGGAAACGCTACTGCGAGATCTCCACCGTCTTGCAGGCAAGCATCCATTGATTATCGGAGGAGACTTCAACAGTCAGCATACTGACTGGGGCTACCGCACCACCACTGGACGAGGCCGGCGTCTCTGGTCCTTGGTACAAGAGCTCCGCCTCACAATACACAACAACTTTAACACCCCCACGAGGATTGGTAACAGTGTCAGCGCGGACACCAGCCCGGATTTGACACTGAGCCGCAACCTTGTTGGTATTACGTGGGCCACAACGCGTCATACATTAGGAAGCGATCATTACATCCTCTCCGTTACAGTACCGTACAAGCAAAGACAGGCCCGTCACCTAACACACAAAATCACCAACTGGGATGCTGTACGCTCCGCACGGGCGGCCCTCCCTGACGCTTCCATTATAGACATCGACCAGTGGGTGGCATCACTCATGAACGATGTCTCCACACACACGCGAACCCTTGTCACAACAACAGATACGCCCACCCTCGACACTCGCCTGGCCCACCTTTGGGAGGCCCACCATAGCATCCTAGAGCGCTGGAAGGGGCAAAAGCTCAATCGGACCCTTAAAAAGCGGCTGGCCGCGCTGCAAACACAAATTACTGAGCACGCTGAGGAGCTCTGCCGATCAAACTGGGGTCAGATTTGCGACCGTTTGGCTGGCAATCTGTCCTCCAAACGTAGCTGGCAACTCCTCCGTCGCCTAATTGACCCCACGCAATCCAAAACAGCCACACAACACCACGTCACACGCCTTATACACAAGACCGGCCTTTCTCCTGACGCACTCATTAATATACTTAGAAACACACATACAACTCCCGGTACCTCAAACCCCCTGCCCCCCTATACAGGCGCCCCGAATGCCAACCTCGACGCAGAGATCACGGAGACAGAAGTCAGAGCGGCCCTCCTGACTCTCCGTTCTAACTCCACCCCAGGAGTTGACCGGATCTCTAATGCCATGCTCCGCAATTTGGACGATCAATCGATCGCCCAGCTCACGGAGTACTTCAACAAATGCTGGCAGGAGGGCACTCTTCCCCAATCATGGCGTCATGCCAAAATCATATTCATACCAAAGCCCCACAAACCACTTACACCCTCAAATCTCCGTCCCATTTCACTAACCTCATGCCTAGGCAAGCTTTTCGAACACGTCGCACTCGCTCGACTCACCCAACACATGGCGGAGCAAGACCTCTACCCGCACAGCATGGTGGGCTTCCGTCCCCATCTGTCAGCACAGGACGCCATGCTCCAACTCACGCAGGACATTTTCGACCCGCTCATTCCGGGTCACACAAAAGCTGTCTTAGCCTTGGATCTCTCCAAGGCCTTTGATCGCCTGGACCATCAAGCGATCATGGCGGCTCTCTCCCCCTTGAACATAGGTGAACGTATGTACACCTATATTCAAACATTCCTTACTAACCGCACGGCCGAAATTTACTTCGGTCCCCACATCTCCCCCCCATACACCCTTAGTGGGATCGGAACCCCCCAGGGGTCCGTCCTCTCCCCTTTCCTCTTCAATGTCACTCTCATTCCCCTTGCCCACAAGCTACAAACCATCCCTCACCTTCGGCATACACTCTATGCCGATGATATCACGCTATGGACCACCCATGGCAGTGATGGAGATATAGAGAACACCCTACAGTCCGCGGCTATCCTCACCCAAACGCATGCGCGGAGTATCGGACTCTCCTGCTCACCGGAGAAGTCGGAGCTCCTCATAATCCGCCCCACAACACGAAACTGTCCCACAGCCCCCATCACCGTGACACTGGAAAACCGGCCCATCCCGGAGGTAAACACTCTCCGGGTACTTGGCCTCCACATCCAGAACAACGGGAAAAACACACTCACCATACGGAAACTCAAGCAGACAACTGTGTCGATATCACACCTAATCCGCCGCGTTTCTGCACACCACCGGGGCATGAAGGAGCATGACCTATGTCGTCTCATTCATGCCTTCGTCCTCAGCCGCTTTATCTTCACGCTCCCCTACCTGAAACTCCAGGCTAGGGAAATCTCCACCCTGGATGCCATGATTCGAACAGCATTTAAGACAGCATTACACCTACCCCAAAATACCTCAACCGAAAAACTCTTTCAACTAGGCCTGCACAATACGATAGGGGAGCTTATTGAGGCCCACCGACAGACAAAATACATACGTCTCGCGAGAACCACCACCGGGAGACACATCCTACACACCCTCGGTATACGCCTACCAGTTACCGATCCCACACAGCTCCAGGTACCCCGCCTCATTCACCGCGATTTATTTATTAAACCTCCCCCCAAAAACATGCATCCCACCTACCACGAACCCCGCCGCAGAGCTCGCGCACGGGCACTCCACAAATACTATGGCACGGAACCGTATGCCGTTTGGGTGGATGCCGCATGCACGGGCGAGGACGCGGTTGTCGCCATCACGAACCCCTCCCTCCAACCCATTGCCACACTTCACATAACCCCTACTGCCACTTCGGAGGAGGCCGAAGAGGCCGCCATTGCCCTGGCCATCACCCGCACGGAGGCGCGATATATACTGTCAGATTCCAAAACTGCCATACTAAATTTTGCTCGCGGGAGAGTTCACGTCCCTGCATTTCGCATACTGGACTCCCTCGCCGCGCACCCGCCCCGCCATGTGGAGCTGATATGGGTGCCTGCCCACTCCGGGAATCCCGGAAACGAGGCCGCCAACGCTTTAGCCCGAGCTTCTCTCAACCGGGCACCGGCGGCCTCCGACCTGGGGTTCTCGCGGGAGCGCATGCACTCATTCAGTGAAATGACGCAGGCCTACAAAGCCGAGCGTCGGCTCTACCCCCCACCTCATCCTTCCCTCGACAATTACCATCAGACACTTTGGAGGCGGCTCCAAACACGCACTTTGCCCTCCCCTTATATACGCTCGCGATATCACCCAGTCCACACGAACCCTTCCTGTACCCTCTGCCACCACCCCAAAGCCACCCTCGACCATATTCTTTTCCTCTGCCCGGCGGATCCTCCCCCGCGGGGCCTGGAGCACCTTACCTCATGGGAGGCTTGGGAGACCCTACTGCGCTCCGAGGACCCGGCCAAGCAAGCCATCGCCACCGGCCGGGCTGCCAGCGTCATGAGCCTCCGGGACATGAACGTTTGAGTGCAGTGGGGCCGTGCGGGGGCCCAAGGACCGACGTGTCCAAAACTCCCTTGTTATAAATAAAGTTTTCATCATCATCATCCTTCGGCGCACGCCGCATCGGTGGAGAAAGAGGCACGCGCTCGGCGGGGCTTTCCCTCTCTCCCGTTGGGCTCGCGCCGGCGAGACGCCGTGCGCGCGGCGGTTTTTCTTTCTTTGTTTCTAAAATGCGCCGAATTTTGTGACAACGGCGAACTGGCATTTACGCAGGACGCTACCATTTTCACACATTGACTTGAATTTCAAGATAGTTCTGGGCCAATGTTCGGCCGATGGAGTGGCCAGCGCAGGCCTGGCGTTCGTTCCGCGACTTGGGCCATCAAAGGCCTCGGGATGGCTTTCCAGCTTTCGAACACTGGCATCCAGCTCTCGAACACTGGCATATCCGGATTTCAAGAATTGATATTCACTTTGCAAGCATTTAGATGAAGCTTCCGAAAACTAGATATTCAGCTTTCGAAACTCGGCACATGCAACACAAACAACCCACTGGCTAATGACCGGCACTGGGAATGTACAGTCGGGGACACAAGTATCTGGACCGCGTGCCTCGTAAACGAAGCCGATAGCTGTACTATTACCCGCCTGCTGAAGTGTACACTTGGGGGGGGGGGGGGGGTGAAAGTAAAAAACCTGCTCTTTCACATCCATAAGTTTGGACTCCAACAGGCGGCTAATCATAGAGCTGACGACTTCGTTTACGGAGTTCGCGGTTCGGAGACTTTTGTCTTCGACTGTACCATTCTACCTAGTCGCACGGAAGTGATGGGATTCCGTTGTATATGTCGCCTGAAACGAAATTTATATGGACCTCGTTGTCAGTTTAACACCTCAATCCACAGAAGTGGGAACGTAATGGCACAGGGCTGAGTTTCCGCTCGTAGGGTCTTTCTCCTTGAGTCTGTCTAATGTACCATGAGAGAAGAGGTTGATCAGGGCATTCTCGAAAAGGTTATACCTCCATAGGCATGCAAGAACGTGGTACTTCAATATGTGTTTCAAAAGAATTACGACCTGAAGCACTTTTCTACGCTCGTGAAAGATTGAACGAAGAAAAAGACCGTAGACCTTATCGAGCCGTCAAGCCATCCTACCGAGATTACTTCAAATGAATATATTTGGACAAGCGCCGTGCGTCGTCTGAGCAACAAAAAAGCCAGTAGCGCCTAGCATAGTGTCGACAAGCTGCTGCAAGAGTGGGTACCCTCGGCAAGACGTTCACTGACAGCTTCCTGGACTCTTATGCTTCGGCGGGATCAAGCAGTGATCGCCGGAAAGAGCTTGCATGTGAGGCATTGATGTATTAGGTTATTGTGAAAAGGCATTCTTGAAATTTTGCCTCATCTTGTAACAGAAAAAGACCAAAAACGCTCAGGCAGCGTATGAGTATCTAGCATTACCAATATCGAAAGAATAATACGTCATTAGCCGTCTTCTCTTTATCTGGTACAAATTGTTTGTCTTTTTTTATTCCAACGTATACGGCGCAAGAAGACAAATCGTTTGACACCACTTCGAATGTCCTACGTCAATTCGCCTAGTGATCTATGATCCGTAACGCGCTGAACCGTTTCATACCACTTCGAACATTCTACGACAATTAGGTGGCCCACAATCTGTGCACCAATGGTACCACTTGAATGACCTTGTGTTTCTTGCTAACGCGACCTTGAGTGATGTGACTTTTAGAGCTGACGCTCTAAAGCATGTAATTGCGGACACCTTCACACAGCGCAGCAGTTCAATAAATTTGCTGTGGGAACAAACTGTCGCTTGATATAATAATGATAAATATTGGTTGCTGTTGTGTAAAAAGTATGATATTGTAATCCTGCCAACCTCGTGCGCTAAAAAGAGTTAAAACCGAAAAAGTGAAATGTAATACTTTTTCTCCACTACTGTACATGCATTATGAAATGCGTATACTTCGAATGTTGCCTCACCTTTAAGCATCAACCACACTAAAGTGTCGTGAAGCAGACAGTCGCCCTTATTCTACATTATTATTATTCTACATTAGCAGTGACCTCCGCACTGGCGGCAAAAATACATTTGTACTTATGGGGACTGCAAAAAAACGTGATGCGTTCCTCAAAAAAGGGCATTCAAAAATTTCATCTCGAGACATTACTCACTGAGCATGACTCCAATCTCATGTTCAGCTCTACATTTATCAGTTGTAGTTCTTGGCAATCATGCTAATATCAATGCATTACGCAGTTCTCTCCCTACTAATCTGCATTCCTTAGTATGCTACTGATTTGATAGGATTTGTTTTGAGGAACAAGTGGTTTCCAGAGGCGCAGCTGCGACCCTGCTAGCACATTTCGGTGACCCTTTAAAGGACCGTCATCTTCCTGGCCAACGAGAGTGCAGATGAAGCGGCCTGCAAAGGTCTAGAGCACCGTAACTACAAGCGCATCTTCTTCATAAAATGAGACGCGTCCCAACTCGCCATACGAAATACCCAGGGTGACAAGAACCGTCTCTGTCACTCTCCAAGTCATCATTCCCCCTTTCCCTTTCTATTGACCCACAGTTAAAATAAATACTACCACTCGGGCTTCCGCGTCATCTAGAAACAATTTATCATCGCCTTCGTTTGCGTTCACGAACAGTCTACGATACCGCTTCAAACAATCTGACAGTCCCTATTGTGTCAACTGGGGCTCAATTCAGACTGTACTTCATATTATCTTCGAATGTCCAGTGCACGGCAACGAACGAGCGCACTATTAACAATGCAGTCCGTCACCCAAGTGCCACTCACAGTGGATTCTGTATTAGGTCCTTTAGGCTGCTACAGAATGCAGCGACGTGCAGTGACATTCTTATTTGCCTATTTAAGACGCTATTGGTGTTTTAGACAAACTCTAATTTGCCGAACACCTTGTCACCCTGCTGTACATGCTCAGAACTTGACTTTGGTCTCATCCAAAGAAGCCATCATGCAGTGAACTATTGCGTTGCAACCCTCTTAATGATCGCACTCTTTTCTACCACCCTTCTTCCATCTTTACTCCCCCATTCCCTCACCTACGCCGAGTAGCATGTCAGCGAATACTCACGCCGGCTAAAATCTTTGGTTTTCATTAAAAAAACTCTCTCTCTAGCTCCTCTCCGGGTGAACCATCTCCCTTGTGATGAGCTGACTGCAATTAAAAAATTTTATTTCGCTTCATCCTTTGCAGAATATGCAAAAAGGGTCACAAATATTTTCTACGCATGCATGTGCTGTCCAACCGCCGAAACAATTTCTGTGAGAAAAATTTTTGGCAATATTGCCACGTATCACTGTAGTGTCCATTCGTTCGCGCAAGGCCGCAGGAAAGGGGTGTTATCATTTTTGTTCGTGACACGAGAAGCGACCGGAGTAATCTCGATTGATCACAGCCATGAAGAGCTGCATCTACGTTTTTCTAGATTAGTGTAGATGATCTTGAACTGTTATCTCGAAGTTTCCTTGGCTTTAAATTGAGCGATGCCGCGAGCAGCGGGCATTCGTAGTTCAACGACCGACGAGCACATTTGTTGCTTACGCCGCCGCCGAGTGATTCAGTTCTTTTGCGGGCGCAAGTCAGCCCAAATAAAGAGCTTCGTTTCCAAGACTGGTTGGTGTCTTCCTGACCGCTGGACTGCCGTCACTACAACGTGACAATATTCTGCAGATGTCCATTGCGACGCAATGCGGGCCTCTACACATACAATGGATAAAGTGTGGTCATTAAGAAACATCCTCAGCACATTAAATATTTTCGAATATAGTATTGAGGAAAAATGTCTCCAGGACGCATACCCGGCAACAAAAGCCGACAGCTCAATTATTAGGCAGTAGATCAAAGCCAAACTTGTAGAAGTGACAGTGGGACTCACGACGCTGTTTACAACAAGGACTGATCTACTGACGGCGCTGTGAGAAATGAAGAGTGGATCCAGTGGTTGCTTTGTGTCATTTCGTCTCCGTACCGGTGCCAGACAACAACAAACGTCCTCAGGACGTCTTAAAGTGATCAGAACGTCCTCATCCCGAGAAGGACATTCTGAGCACTTTTTGAGTGCATCGATGGCTAAATGTCCTCATGAGGATGTCCTCACTTCGTACTTTGCTAAACGGATCGAGGAGAAAAATTCCTCAGATGTCCTACAATCGTCCTTTTGCAGGATAATACTTTGGAACTGAACTGATATCAAGCCAGCTTTATCTCTCGCACTTGGCTCACATTAATTAAAAGCTGCAGGTTTATTAAACGATATGTGTGTGCAACAGCCTTCTAACGAAGGAAGCCTTTGAACCCCAAAATTCATATGCCTTGAGGAGATATCTTAAGGTAATTTTGCTTTTACATCTGTTGTTATGCATCGCATGCTTCTGATGGGGTTGGCTGTTTAGATTTTCTGTACACTCATTTTTTTCCATTCTGGCAGCAACATTCAACTTCAGAGAGCTACTCTCTGCGGCCCTTGGTAAACCGTTCTTATTGCTTATTCCTGTTATCTTCGCTTGCATTAGATTTGAATACGGCGCACTCCCATGAAAAAAAAAGGTCTTGATTCAAATCCTGAAGTAGTACTGAAAACGTCCTCAAATGTGATCTTCAAGACAACCTAAATATGCGCAATGGATGGGCAAATAGATCCCATTTGGACTGCTTGAGGACCAGTTAGACAACCTGAGGACTTCTGAACATCCTCATCCTGACGCGCACATCCTGAGGTCATACTCAAGACATCCTTGCGCTGTCTGGAATGCGTTTCCAGAAGCACTAAGGTCACCAAAACAAAAGTTACATCAAGTGGCGTATTTCACTGCCAGTCTTCTAGTTTTCAAGTAATTTCGCCTCACTGTAGCCATGTCAAAACAAATACACCTAACTAGTGTGCCCAATTCTCGTAAGCTTCATCGCCTCATCAGGCGTGACAAAACTTTTTGAGGCATAATAGGTAAATCCAACTTGTAAGTATATTTACTCATCAGAGCTTGGCATTCATACGATACGCAAGCAAAATAACTGACATAACCCATGGTAATGCGCTACTCTCGAGACTGATCACATAATAGGTAAGCTAGTATGAACGGTCGGGACGCGGGCGGAGGCTCCTTATGGCGTTGTCTTTGATCGGTACATGCGCCCTCGTTACGCCAGTCCTACCTTGACTTGCGAGCACGAGTGAGGCCTCGGGCGGAACGCTCGTCAAGACTGTGTGGAGAGATATCTGGTAGCAGGCAGTCGGGCGATACCGTCCGGCGTGGTCAAGACGAGGAGCATTTTCTTACGGGGTGGCACTCCTGAGCGCCAGTTGTTTCTTCTGTTGATAGTAAGACTTAGACTTTAGTCTTTTGAGCGGAGTGGTCATCTTGAACTCTATCCGATGAAAAAAATTTGGGCTGAAACGGCTTTCCCGGAGAAAATTTCTCGCTTCGAACCCAACAAACACAAAACCTCCTCAAAATCTCCCAAAAATGACCCATCAGGACATCTGGAATCTCCCCAGGAGGTGCTCATTTTTCCCGAACACATCTAAAAAACGTCCCCACAACTAGCAATGTCCAAAAAGTTGTGCATCCCATGGAAAGCCCCAAAAGGTTAATGCTCGATTTCTCGGCTCTGGTTCAATAAAATTATTCCTCCTTTTTCATACAGCCTGCAGGCATCCAAGCGCACATATGTGCCAAATTTCAGACGCATACTTACGTTACAGGTGGTGTAATACACCTTTCCACTCGTGTGAATGCGTGCTGGCTCGGCCGTTCTGCACTTATCCGTTTACGTGAAATGTCCTAGCATTTTACACACAAAGGAAATATGAATTCAAAAAGTCACCCGATTTGGCCCATATAAGAGCAAATAGCAGCGCCATACAGAAGTCATATACTAGCTGTGCTCTTAGCACGAATTTCATCCTGTCGTCCATATCGGCTACCGCACCATACGCCACCACAATCAGATTGCAGTCATGTTTCAGTCAAAGAAAATCAATACAGACCGAATTGAAAGTCCGTGTCGAACAAAACTTGCGCGTAACGGCGCAAATCTCAATGAATACAAACAGCAGACGCAAACGTATGCACCATTTAATACACAGTATACATAGCACTTGTGGGGATACACATGAATCCCCTGCCCCATTGTAACGGCCGCGCGTAATTATCACGCGATACTATGCGCGCGCCGTTCGGGAGGTTTTGCGAGGGAGGGCACTCACGCCACCCCCGCTTCCTTTCGCTCCCCGCCGCGGAGACTTTCCCTCTTTCCCCTCTTAGAACGGAGAGACCTCCTCTCCAAAGCCCGGGAGGAGACGCGTTTCTCCCGAGGCTCGCTTGTCTTCTGGCGGGGAGCCGTGCACACGCACGGATCAGAGATCTGCCACGGAGACCGCTGCCCTTATCGCCCGGTCATCGCGTGTGGCTTGACCGCCGCGGGCCGTGAGCGAGGAACCACGCGAGGTGAGCGGAACCTTCTTCCCCCACATTTTTGCGTGCGTTCTGCCCCTTGTGTTTTTCACCCCCGTACGCGAGCGGAACACTCTCCCTCGTTACGGCGGTTGTATTGTTGCTGCTGCTGCATTGTATTGCTCGGGAGCAATAAACGCTCCTCCGAGTAGCATACTCGTGTTTGTCCCCTCTGGCCCGAACTCGCCGTGGTCGCGACTCACCGCACCGCGGGTTGGGGGTCACAGCTCTGACTACTAGGGCTGGCACGCTGGTGCTAGAAAGCGACAACTGCTTCTAGCCCTTTGAGCGTTACTACAAGAATAACCCCCATACACAACGGCACCATGCATATAATGATGGCCACTTTTTTCTCCAGCTCTGAGAAATCTGCGAAATGAAGCAAGTAAAACAGAATACAGGCTGAAAGTTGATGCACCTTAAACGAGCAATCTAAAGGCTACAAAAGCAGATATGCACACGCAAAAGCAAACGTATGTAAAGAGCAACTTGCGTGGCAAAAGAAAAGACGAGATGGGCGTACGCTGCAGACACGCAGTTTCAGGTCACAGATTTACTTCAAGTTGAAACCCCCCTCACGCTTAGAGACTCGGAGCAAGCTTCAGCGCCGTATTATCAAAACAGAAAAAAATATTAGTTGTACTAAGCGAAAATAAAAAAAGCGCGAAAAGGGCCTAATAAATAAAATAAACCAACATACCTTGACGACGTTGCCTATGGAAACGCAGGGATGAAACAGAAGGCTGCAACAGCTTTAACAATGAATTAAACGCAGCCTTCTGTCCTGCGCCTTCTCACAGCACAGCAAACGTTCCCCCGTAACGATCCTGGGAGCTTTATTTTCTTGTGACTAAGTGTGGGGATAAGACTGCTTGGAGCCAGGCGGGAAGGTGAACGTGCTCAGGTACGTGCGGTGGCGCGCTGCATCCATGGTGCGGCAGACCGCGCATGCGGCACAGTCCGGCGTGAGAGTCGAGATCAAGGCACGTTTAATCCGGCGGGGAAGAGTCAATACAACCACTCGAACACTGCACAAACTATACCGCTGCGACAGGATGGCTGGGCGGTGGCGAAGTAGATAGAGCAGGCTAATCCATGGGCACTCGCAGAAAGAGAGTGGTGGGTCTCCGAATGTCCTTTCCGCCTCAGACCGTAGTAGACGGCCACGCTGCCACCACCAACGCGCTGCAGTCGTCGAAGGCGCTGAGGAATGCAGGATGCGAGCGAGGAGTCGGCTATTGCCACGAGCTCCGCTGCCGCGAACGTCGCCTCGAACAGCGGCATCAGTAGGGCCGTGAAGCTGCACAAAGGACTTGCGATGCGCCGCCGCGGCATCAGTTCCAAAAGGAATGGTATGGGCACGCCGAGGTGCGCGGGAAAACTGCCGTGAATCCGTAGCTACGAAGACCACGACAGCCCAGTTGGCGCAGTGACGAGAGCAAGAACTGCCGCGCTCTGGGGCTTGTGCTCGAACGTCGGGGGCAGCGCGAATAAACGCGCGCAAAATGGCTTCCGTCCAGCGAGGAAACCGGGCGAGCGACGGGAGGCCATTACTGCACTTCTGGTAGACAGCGGCGCAGCGAGGAGTGCCGATAGTCGGAGACGCCTGGAGGGACCACCACACAATGTTGAAGTTGGGCGGAAGCTGGGAAAACGCTAGAAGACGGGAAAGCTCCGCCGCTGCCGGCGGCGCGATGAAAATGCAGACCGCCGTCGCCTGCCTGCAGCAAGGAGCCGACGGCCACGTGCGAGAAACGCATGCGCCGAGAGAGTTGCGAGGTTTACCGTTTCCTTCGGCTGTTCGAATGAAACTGCTGTTTCATCTCTCAAAGCGACGAGTGCAAGAGCAAAACCTTCTCTCCCCGCAGCTTGTGGCGAGAGGGAAGAGAAAAGAGAACGAGGAGTCGATTTTTTTTTTTTGTTTCTTGTTGAAAACCATTGGTCCCGAAAACGTTATACCCAGTTGCCTTTCTGGGACCAAAATGCACTAATTCGCTTTTGTTGCTGCTTAAAACTCTCGAAAAAACGTGTCTAGACCTTTAGTGGGAGCACTGCCTTTTTGCTTGTGTTTCTATGTCTTGCCTCTATGGTCTGGAAACGTTTCATAAATGCTGTACTGGGACTTGGACATTCCATCCTTTTTTGGAGTTTGTGAGGAGGTTTTGTGTTTGTGGGGAAGCTGCCCGATATGTAAATATATTCCAAGTTAAGAGCTACTCTCTTATCATTATTGCAATAGCAATTATGGAAGTTCAGAAACCGGGAATGCATACTTCGTTTCACAGACTATAATGCCTCTGGTGCTCTGCAAGATAGGTGAAAAAGCGGAAAAGTGCTGGAAGGCAAATAAAAGTTGTCTGCAGAAGTAAAAGAAGTTAAAAATTTGAAATAAAAAATGGTATTCTAGGAACCGTGCATGCAAGGAGTGATCCGACTAAATTACAAAATATCTGCGAATAGTCTCAGTGCTTATCACACTAATTAAGTGGGATCTACCAATCAACTTCTTTTGTCACGATGCGATCGCGTTAGATTGTTTAAAGAAATATGTTCAAATCAGGCTAAGCAGCAAATAAGGTCATTCCGTCTTATACTTAAGCAGCAGTTGATGTTGGACGGGTTGGTTTGCTTCCATGCTTACAGGACACAGCGCAAGAATGAACGGAACACAAGAAACAAGGAGGATGACAGGACAGAGCGCTGAGCTAACAACTTTTATTTCGAAAAGAGGCGAACCCGTACTTAAGAGGTGCACGTCAGGCCACATGACCAGGGCAAAAGGACCCCAGAGAACGAACAAAAAGAAAGACAAAAACAGAGATGAAAAAAAAACCGTGACTAAGAAGAAGAAAAGTCATGACCACAAGCAAACTAAAATCTTGACACGGTGAACTCTTCGTAGCTGTTCGGAGTAGTGTTGGTTTCCCCCTTGTCGTCAGTCGCTCCCTCCTTAAATACCCGCTTCCCCACAAGACACTCACAAGACATCAGGTAACCACATGGAGACGGCTACAAACAAACTCATACCAAAGTCGCTACATATACAATAAGATTTGGCCTACGCAATACACTCCAGAATGCGTGTGGTGCAGAGAGATAGCCACCCTCTACCACTCCACATCGGGCTGTCGGGCGAGCCCGAGAGAGCCCAAAATTACAAACCCGTCAGTCGAGCAGTGGGAGGAGCTTCTGTCCAGCTCCGACCCCCAAGATCAGCTTGCACTGGTTGAGTAGGCCGAGGAGGCAGCAAGAACCAATGGGATCCTGTACCTAGGAACATCACCTGCTGCTCAAGGCCTCAACCCCTAAACCCCGCCCCATTTTGCGGAATAAAGTTTTGTACTACTACTACTAACAGGGTGAAGCTCTGTAAAGGGATAAAAGTGCAGCTCAGGTGATAGCTCCAGACCTTCCATCATGTACCATTCATTCTTGCGCCATATCCTCAAGCATCAGTCAGGCTATTCCAGGTTATTGGAAGTGTACAGGCGGAGCACTTCACTTATACATTCGACATTAAGGCAAGCTGTTAGAGAGATCAAAACTTAGCGGTTCCTCCGCTGTAAAAATATTGGGGAAGAAGGAGACCATTGCCCCCCCTCCTCCCCCTCCATTCCGGAGCCCCTGACTTGTGGTTTCCCGGCTATAAAACAATCACTTTGGGCTCTATAGTTGGGCACGTGTTGGACGAAAGTAAGGCGAACTCTTCGCGGCGCAGACGGTATCAAATCCTGCCCAAATTGGAAAGTCTACAAATGAGATGGCGTCTGATGGCGCCAGTCCTGTCTTTTGTGTGCCTTCCGCGTCCTCGTTTCTTGCGCCATTACCAAGTTTTTTCTTTCAACATGAACCAACTCACCCAAACTAGAGTTTTAAATTAGGCAAATGATGCCTCTAATGTTAGTACCCTTAATTTTCAGAACAGCAACGAGTCGAGCAAAATAGGCCCAATTAAGAAATTAACTGAGGCGTTGCCATCGGTTCTGGGCTGCTCCCTCGGGTCTTCTTCATCGTCTGGATTAAAGTTAGATGATCAGGCAGCATCCTCAGACTCACTGCAACCTAGATCGTCTAGAGAGATAGAGAGCACGAACTTTAGCCTCCTGGTCTCCCAGGGTGCCGCTGGCCAGCGTCACCTATCACTGCTCCAGCGCCGCGGGATTAACTGTGCATGTTCATGTAATGTGCGTAAATGTAGGAATATCACCACACCAGGGACATGTATCTGCGTATAATGTTGAGTGAATGCGGCGAACGTAGTGGAGATTGGGGAACGTGAGTGTTTGGATACGTCTTGGGGGGTAGGAGTCCGCCGAGGAATGTTGCTTATGTGCCGCGGGATAGAGACTCCGATTTAGGCGGAGGGTCTCTAGGCGGGTGGAAAAATGGGTTGAGAGAATAGAGTCGGTGTGCCCCGCTCGGTAGTTATAGTCTCGAGCTTTAAAGGGACACTGAGGAGAGCACTATTAATATTTTTTTTTATAGTAATGTGAGGACTACCATATTATAACTTCTCCGACGCCCCTTCGAGTGCACGAGTGCGCGCCAGCCCCGCGCGCACCTTGGACTTGCTTTCTTTCGCTACGCGTCGACGGCATGCCGCGCGCCAGCGCCTCACATTTAGTTCAGTCGAGAGTGGTACGCGCATATCGCGCATATCCCGAGGGAGGCCGCTGGCTTGCCAGCGCAGTTAGGCAGTCGGTTGAGTGCCACCGGGCTCGCCGGACACCCATGGCCGTTCTCAAATAAACAGTTATACTTTTGCACCTGTGTCTTCGTCTGCCCGGACACCCATCCGCCTCACATTTGGCGCAGTCGATCTTGGACCATGCTGGGAACGTCGACAGCTGCTCGTCTGGTGAAGTAATCCGCCGAACTGTTTGCCCAGCTCGCTTCTCCGATGGTGCTGTACTTGTTCCCGCCATTTTGTCGCTCTCCCGCCAAATGAAGCCATTCGCCCGCTTCACCCGAATCAGCTCGCCTCTTCGCCTGTTTGCCTTGCTACGCCGACCTGTGTGATGCCTGCCTGCTTGATGAAGCACCTCGCCCGCCCTGCCTGAACTTTTTGTCCTGCTCGCCTTGCGTTTCTACGCCTGCCTGTGTGTTCGTGTTTCTTCACGTGCGCTACCCCGTCGACCGCCATGCCCCTCGTAAACTGGAGCGAAGCTACTCCGGAGGACCTCGCCGGCTTTACAGCGGATTATCTCCGCGAAGAGCTCACTCGCCGAAACCTTGATGCTACCGGGTCGAAGGAAGAAAAAATAAATCGCCTGCTCGCCGATATTGCCAAAAACCGCCCAACGACGCCACCTGGCCATTCCCCAGACTCCGTGGCATCCACCCAGCGCCCTGACCATGCACTGCCTTCGCCGAGTCTCGATACCACAGAGCTTCTTGCGGGCTTAGTGCAACAGCTCCTCCACGTGTCTCAACGCCCCGTAGCCCCAGTCCAGGTTACAACTCTGCCAGACCTATCCGCATCGCTTCCGACATTCAGCGCTGACGGCAGCATCTCAGCGGCCCACTGGATCGAAGAGCTCGAGCGAACTCGAGACCTGGCTTCGTGGGAGCCTTCGACTCTTCTCGCCGTCGCCCTTGGGAAACTGCGCGGAGCCGCAGCTGACTGGAAAGCCGTCATCGGCCGTCAGTGCCCAACATGGATAAGCTTCAGGCAAGCCTTTCTCGATCAGTTCGGCGACAAGCTCACCTTGTTGCAGTGGCAACAGTCAGTTACCTGTCGCGTTCAAGCCCACGGAGAGAGTCTCGTGAACTACTCGCTGGCTAAATTTAAGCTCATTTCTGGGTACCCAGTCGACCTCAGCGACCCTCAGCGCATAGAGTACGCCCTTCAGGGAATTGCCGACGCGAATCTGGCCACCACCATTGCAGCGGCGTACATGGATATTGTCACGCAACTGGACCAAACAATAAGTCATTCATCAATTCGACTCATGCGACCAGAGAGTTCGAGTGCCAAGTTCTCAGTGCCCAGAGTGCAAGCCCCACTACGGAACCCAGATCGTACAAATCCCCAGATAGCTGCAACCAGAACAGATCGACCACAACGCATTTCAGCTCTTCCGCCAGACCAGCGAGATGCTTGGTACAATACAATCTCCTCTAAGCACGGCGCCCCTGCCTACCGCCCTGGAGACGACCTTAGTAAGGCTATCTGTTTCAACTGTCGCCAACCAGGACACCTGTCTGCCAAGTGCACTGCGCCCAGAGCTCCACGCCAACAACCTCCGGGCAACGCCAAACCCCATACTACTGCCATGTCTTGCCTCGAGGGATCACTGGTTCAGTGTGCTGTGATAGAAGCTCATGTCGCAGGTGTCGGAAAAGTTCATGCGTTCCCCGACAGCGGCTCCAAGCTGACAATACTGTCCCAGGACCTTGTCACATCGTCTGCATTGTCGCCTTGGACGAAGCCACCCATCTCCGTCGTCGGTGGTGGTACGGTGACACCAGCAGGGATAATATCTGCATGCATCTCCATTGGACCTATCTCCGCGGTGATAGATGTGACGGTACTGCCACGTAACCCGCTACCTCTGATCCTCGGTGAGGACTGGTTTGAAGCTGCCCATGCCGAACTCGTCGTGAAGCCACCCAAGCCAACAGAAGTCCACCAGCCGACCACAAACACCATCCTGCTTTGTAATGAAAAAGTGTTCCCGAGAATGTCGAACGCTGTATTGCCACGCACAATGACCCAGTCCCCGTTTGCTCCAACTCACTTCGCCATTGGAGGCTTACAGCTCGAGCCCCTTCCAGATGTGAACCAGCCACCGTGGCTTTCACTGGCATGCCACGAAATAGCGCCTCAGGATAACGGTGTCAATGAAAAGACAGCCGAGCCACCCAACTGTGCAGGCAGCTCATCATTGGAAGAAACGAGTCTCATCCTGCGTGAAGCACAGATAGGCAAACAGCTAGACAAAGAACAATCAGCCGTTGTCCGAGATGTTCTTCAGCAACATATAAAGCTTTTTGCCTCTGATGACAATGATTTGGGCCTCTATGAGGGGGCTGAACACTCCATCGATCTTGCCCCTGGAGCCGTGCCATATAGCCGACAACCGTACCGTTATGCTGCTGATGATAGAGCATTCATTGAGAAGCAAACTGACGAGCTCTTGAAAAGAGGCATTATTGTGCCATCCACAAGCCCATGGGCCTTTCCGGCAGTTGTTGTTTCAAGAGATACCAAAAAGCGGCTCTGTGGAAACTATATCCCTCTCAATAAGCAGACTGTCAGCATTGCCCAGCCCCTGCCCCGTTCCGAAGACATTATGGACGATATCGCTGGCTGCTCCCTCTTCGGAAGTGTAGACCTGAAATTCGCGTACTGGCAAATTCGAGTACGAGAGGAAGATCAGCCTAAGACGTCATTCATAACTCATCATGGCACCTTTCAGTGGACTAGGATGCCATTTGGTCTTAAGAACGCCCCTAACTTTTCAGAAAGCCATGCAAAACATCTTTCGACAGCTGAGGCCGCGACATCCGAAGTGTGGTGTTCGAGTATATCTCGATGATGTCCTTCTCTTTGGCACCAACTTCGCCGAGTTCGTGGACCTGCTACAGGAGGTCCTTACACTACTGCTGAGAAGTGGCTTCAAAGTGACACTTGCCAAATGCCAGTTTGCAGTACCGTCGTTGACATTCTTGGGTTACGTTCTCTCCCAAGACGGCAAACAGCCAAACCCCGCGAAAGTGGAAGCGATTCTGAACATGCCCAGGCCAACAAATGCGAAGTCTGTCCTATCCTGGCTACAGGCGGCAAATTTGTACAGACGGTTCATACCTAACTTTGCCAAAATTTCAGCACCCCTGCAGGCAATCGTCAGAACAGGAGTTTTCACTTGGACTGCAGCTTGCGAGTCTGCATTCCAATCGCTTCGCCAAGCACTAACAACAGCCCCCATACTTGCTCACTTTGACCCCGCCGCGCCAACTACCGTGACAACGGATGCCTCCGCTTTGGCACTCGGAGCTGTGCTGTCTCAACGCCAAGGTGCTAACGAAGTTGTCATCGAATATGCCAGCAGAGCTTTGTCAGCGCCAGAAAAGAACTTACACAGCAATGTTTGGGAGTGTCTGGCTGTTCACTGGGCGATTTGTTTGAAGTTTCGCCCCTACCTTCTCAACAGGAAGTTTTGCCTTCTGACGGATAACTGGACCGTGGCCTGCCTTACTAACAACATTAAGCCGTCACGTCGATTTACTAATATGCTCATGGACCTTGTCGAGTTTGACTTCACTGTTCAACACAAGCCGGGAAAACAGAATGTGGTTGCGGACATGCTTTCACGCCTTGCCTGTGCCACCATTGAGCCCATGACAACATTGCGTCAACTCCAGCGGGAAGATCAAGAATGCTCATCCATACGCCACAAGCTGGTGAATGACGGCGACGGGAGCGCAGACTTCCTCATCGTGGACGATATTCTGTATCGCAACACACATTCGGACTTGAACACAATTGTTGTGCCCGCCAAGCTGCGCCAATCTGTTCTTGAACTGACTCATGATAATGGCGGCCACATGGATGCAAAGCGTACACTTAGGAAAGTGCAAGACCGCTATTGGTGGCCACGAATGACCAGCACTGTGACTGAGTACGTTCAAGGCTGTCAGATTTGCCAGTCTCACAATCGTCCTGTCTCAAGAAATGTAGGAAAAATGTGTTTTATGCCCACAGCGGAAGTGCCATTTGCTGCTATTGCATTGGACCACATCACCATGCCTCCTAATGACAGCAACCATAAGTACATCCTCAACGTAATAGACTTTGCCACTCACTTCATTGTACCCGCTGCAGTGGTCACAACAAGCACCAAAGAAGTAATCCACCATCTGTACTCGGTGTTCTACCGTTATGGTGTCCCCAATGACTGTTTGTCAGATCACGGCCGCGCTTTCGACTCCCATGAGTTTAAACGTTTTCTGAGACTACATGGCATTGAACAACACTTTTCTGTCCCGTACCGTGCGTCCAGCAACGGTCTCGTAGAGCGCAGTAACGCAACTCTCGTCTCCGTGCTCAAGAAGACATGCAGCGCTGAACCATTCAGTTGGGAAAGAAAGCTTAATGCGGCAGCCTTTGCCGTCAACACTGCCATAAACGCGAGCTTGGGATTTTCGCCCTTTGAACTTCTACATGGGTATGTTCCCAAACTGCCAACAGAGAAATTCCGCCGCGAAGCAACAACCAACTTTCAGACAAGGCTGCTAGACCTCATCGAACATCGCTCAGAGGCACATGCAAATTCAATTCAAGCTCAACAAGAACGAAAAAAGCGCTACGACCAAACACATCGCGATGCCAACTTTCAAGTCGGTCAGTACGTGTGGCTTCAGCGCCAAGAGCCCATTACAGATGGCACATCCAAGCTTGCCGCCAAGTTCAAGGGTCTTTACAGAATAGTCGACCAAAAGACGCCTGTCACCTTCGTAGTTCGTCGCGCCACTGCCCATCCCGCCAGTACTTCATCAAGGGACGAAAGAACTGTTCATATGAGCCAGCCCAGTCAAAAAAAAACCATTGGAACCAATTGGACATTCCAATTGGAACTAAATGGACATTCCCATTGCTTCTAATTGGATTTCCCAATTGGAACCATTTGGTTCCAGTTGTGTTTTTAGCCCCTGACCAATTGTATCCAACTGGACTAGCCAATTGGACCCATTAGGCCAGGCAGTTATTTGACCCAGAAAATATTCACGAAATATGCTACGTTCATTGAGAAAGGTAGCTAAATGTTTGAATAATATGCTCTAGGGTCTTGGATGAATATTTCTACAACTTAACATTAAAATGTGCAAAAGGAAAACTGATATATGAGGACTGCAAGGAGACACTGTGCTTAGTACCAATCAACATTTTTCTACGGAATTGAAATTAACATCCTTTTATGGAAATCAAAGCCAACAGACACACATGCATCACACACAAGCAACACTGCACATTCAGGCACTAGTAGCATACATTAGCTCAATATGTACATCCAGAGAACACACTTCTGCTCCAACTTATATACTCAATTTATTAGGCTCTCATGCTGGGGCCGGTGGCGCTTGCCCACTGAGCGCAGATATTTAATTTAATTTCAGCTCCAGTGGTGGTATAGGTGATGAGTACAATTTATTAGGCTAAGCTGCTGATAGCTCTTATTGTAAGTACCATATTAGTTCTACCTTTTTCGCCAAACATGCAAACATTCATTGGATAAATTGGGTGCAGTTCGGCGGACCAATTGCATGCAATGGGTAAGACCAATTGGGCTCACCAAATGGAAACCCAAATGGTTCAATTGGTTAGTCCATTTGGACCATCCAATTGGAACACCATTCCAATTGGAACCAATTGGAAACCCAAATGGTTCAATTGGTTAGTCCATTTGGACCATCCAATTGGAACACCATTCCAATTGGAACCAATTGGAAACTGAACTCGTCCAATTGGAACCAATTGGAACCCATTGGAAATCCAATTGGTTCCAATGGTTTTTTTTGACTGGGAGATCAAACGATTCCGGCCACCGTATATCGATCAAGTCCTGCTAGACCCACATCCAACGCCACTTCCATCATCAACCGAAAGTGCTGTGCACAGTGAAAATGGTGACATACTTTGGCAGCAGCAGCGGACACGCGCACAAGCAATTGAAGTATATATCTACCATTTTTCAGCACTTCCAGTGACGCATCGGCGCGTGTCATCGCGCGAGGATACCTGCTACGGGCGTGGCTGTCATCTGTCTACCGTGAGCGACACCTGGTCCGCTGTTTTCCTGTGGCTACGCAGAGCGTCTTTCCTGACACTTTGGCAGCAGCAGCGGACACGCACACAAGCAATTGAAGCTACTATCTACCATTTTTCAGGTACTGGACGTTGGCCTCTGCCTATACTTGGTGGTCTTCCTGTGACCCTTTTCTACTGTACCTGCGGCTGCCTTGGCGCCGGCCCTACCTGTTTCCGGTCATCGAGCCTTCGTCTCTACACCACTTTTGCAACTTTCCGCAGCACTTCCAGTGACGCATCGGCGCGTGTCATCGCGCGAGGATACCTGCTACGGGCGTGGCTGTCATCTGTGTACCGTGAGCGACACCTGGTCCGCTGTTTTCCTGTGGCTACGCAGAGCGTCTTTCCTGACACTTTGGCAGCAGCAGCGGACACGCGCACAAGCAATTGAAGCTACTATCTACCATTTTTCAGGTTAGTCTTGACTACATTTGTAGTACTTCTTTTCCGGTGTCTCTGCTGCTGCTGCCGAAGTGTTTGTGACATGCCAAATGCAGAACTACTAAAGGTTCTCAAAGAGTTTAAGCAAGAAGTTCGCGACTTGCTTAAAAGTGACTTGCAGGAACAATTTACTGACTTGCGTACCTCTCTCGAAAGAGAACTTCGAAAAGAGCATCGCGACCTGAAGCAGAGCCTTGAATTCCTCAATAAACAGTATGAGGAAATGGTAACGAAGTGCACACGGCTCGAGGTAGAAAATAATGAACTGAAGGCTCAGAATGAAATTCTAGTGGCTGAGCAAGAGGAGCTTAAAACACTGGCTGTTCAACATGAGAAGAGAACAACTGCCCTTGAGCAGTATTCACGTAACAAAAACATTGAACTGAAAAATGTCCCCAACTCTTCCGATGAAAAGCTAACAGAAGTCCTTGCAAAACTTGGTGAAGCAGTAGGCGAGCCGATAGAAGAAAGCGACATCGATATTTGTCATCGTGTTCCTGCCAGAGATGCCCCTTTCCCACACATTGTAATACAATTCCACAACCGGTCTAAACGGGATGCTGTGTTGGAAAAGGCGCGGAAAATGCGTCTATCAGCTACCGACGTCGGCCTTTCAGAAACAACGCCCATCTACGTAAACGAGCATCTCTGTCCGCAGTTAAAAAAGCTGCTCGGTATGACAGTGGCAAGGAAAAAAGAGATGAGCTGGCTGCATGCGTGGACGAAAGGCGGAAAAATATTTGCCCGTAAAACCGATAAATCCGGAGTTCTTCAGATAACGAGCAGCAGTGACCTTGAAAAGATTGTTTAGCACGCTTAATCGTATACCAGATGGCACCACAAGTATCAACCTTGCCGCTCTTTCCAGAGAAGTACAACATTTCTTGCTTACATATAAATGCTCAGTCAGCCAGAAACAAAGAAGACGAAATAACAACACTTTTTGACGGTTTTAAGTTTGATGCAGTGATGATAACAGAAACCTGGTACCGGGATGACTCGGAAGTGCTTCGTGTGCACGGCTATCGAACCTACCACTTGAATCGAAGTGGTAAGACAGGCGGCGGCGTAATGTTATTAGTGAAAGATACATTTGTATGCGACATTGTTCACATTTTTTCTGTAATAACTGATGATTATGAAATGCTAACTTTGCAATGTAATATGACCATTTTTTCTGTGGCATACCGTCCGCCCAAAGGTAGCAATAGAGCTTTTTTTTCATTTCTTGACACTTTCTTAGGTTGGATCAACGAAAACGCCTACAAACTAATTCTAGGTGGAGACTTGAACATTGACCTCCTACACTCGTCCCCACAAAGTGAAGAATTGTGCTGTACTTTAGAAACTAATGCTTTTATTAATCTCATAGAACAACCAACTCGTATAGAGCGGGATACATCTACACTCATTGACATTTTTATCACCAATGCTACAAATGTGCCCATCAGTTCAGGTGTTCTTCAAACACACATTAGTGACCATTTACCTATATATTTAGTGCTTAGTCATAAAAAGTTCCAATTAAAAGACGCGAGACCGACTGTAAGTACATTCCGGGAGATAAATGAAGATACCCTGGGGTCTTTTTATAATTTAGTTTTAGGGATATCATGGGAGAGTGTTCTTTCAAGCGCTGATGCGGAGGAGGCTTATAACATCTTCATAGACAAATTTATAAAGGTATATAATGATTGCTTTCCCTTCAAAACTCGTAAGCGGCCACGAAAAGCACGCAAACCTTGGATTACAGCTGAATGTGTCAAAGCTATAAAGCTGAAAAATGTTCTTTATCAAAAGTTTTTAAAATCCAGAAACGAAAACGATTTAGGTGACTTCAAAAAACACAGAAACAGGACAAACAGCCTATTACGGAGAATTAAAAAAGAGTACTTTGAAAACCTTTTCATGCAGGACACGAAGCAAACTCCGGAAATAATTTGGAAAAGATTAAACACACTCCTAAATCGGCACACTGGTGCAATTGATAGCCCGATGGAGATAAGTATGAATGGCACAACTCTTGCAGGAGAAGAATTAGCTAAAGCTTTTAATGATTTCTTCACATCTGTGGGAAATAGTCATCATGACCCAAGCTGCATGAACTTTATGCACCAACCAACAGAAGAGACTGCATTTTTATTCCCGGTAACTGCAGATGACGTTGTGTCTACAATCTTATCTCTAAACAATACTACCAGTACTGATGTAGATGGTTTGGAGATTCGGCCACTTAAACATGTTGCTACTATTATAGCCCCTGTTTTAGAGTACATCATTAATCAAATATTTTCATGCGGTCAATTTCCTCGCCGGCTCCAAGTGGCCAAAGTTACTGCCATACTTAAAGGTGGTGAGAAATGTAACATGTCTAACTACAGGCCAATTTCAATACTTCCTGTATTCTCCAAGGTCGTTGAGAAGCTAATACACGTACGAATGAGCTCATTTTTAACCAAGCATCAGATTATGACACCGTATCAGTTTGGGTTCACCAAAAAACGCTCTACAGAAAGCGCCTTGCTAGTGCAAAAAGAAATCATTCTTAACGCCTTTGAACACCAATTGTATTCACTTGGAATTTTCATAGACTATTCAAAGGCATTTGACAAAATAAATCACGTTACACTATTAACAAAATTGGAATATTATGGTTTCAGAGGCTGTTTCCTTTCTCTTATTAAATCCTACCTACAATACCGCCAACAGAGGGTGCACATAAGTAACTCTTGCTCCAGCTTCAAACCATTGCTACATGGCGTTCTGCAGGGAAGTATTCTCGGGCCACTACTTTTCAACCTATATATTAATGACCTTGTTAACATAGATTTAAATACATCATTTGTTATTTATGCCGATGACACAAGCTTATTTTTCTCCCATCACAGTTTACCCCTGCTTGTAAAGAAAGCGAATGCAGTACTTGATGTATTGAACACTTGGTGTCTAAATAATTCCTTAACTATAAACGTCTCGAAGACAAAATCAGTTCTTTTTCGCCCTAAAAATAAACCAGTTAATTCAAATATTGTCCTGCAACTTGGTCTTTCAGTCATAGAGGTGGTACCAGTAATAAAAACCTTAGGTGTCCTTTTTCATGAGAATATGCAGTGGAACGCACATACTGACCTCGTTCACTCCAAACTATCCCGAATAGTTGGTATTCTTGCACGTTTTCGTAACTTTCTTCCTAAGCACATTAAATTACTTTTGTATAACTCCCTTTTCACATCCACATTATCGTATTGCTACTTGATATGGGGCACCACAACGTACACAAACTTGTCCAAAATCTATCGACTGCAGAAAAAAGCTGTAAGAATTATTTCAAATGAACCCAATGACGCCCACACAAAACCTCTTTTTGATGACCTTAGATTACAACCATTACCAAACCTGTTCAATGCACTTCTGTTAAAACGTCATCATGCCTTTCATCTAAATAATGACCCTTTCCTTGAAAACCTTGCGACCCTGTCTCCGTTTGCAAAAGCATATAGCACACGAAGCAGTCAGACATGGAAGATTCCTCACACCCGTACTAACTATGGCCGCCAAATGCTGATGTACACACTACCACATGCTCTTAACTCTTCTGATAACACCTCCAAGACATTAACACTTACAATTATGAACCCGCAATGTTAGCCCTATCACTTAACATGTTTTTATGATTACGTAAAGCCGTCGCCATATATATATTGCTTTTCTTTATATCGCTATCACTTTTTGTCCCCTGCTGTATTGCTTTGTGAACGGGGTGCTAGCCTTTGTCAAGCCGTTACAGGCTTTTTGCTAGCACCCCGTTGCATCACGAGTTCTGTAACATCATTGTTGATGCTAAAATAAATTTGAATATGAATTTGAATATGAACTCCCTCCCGAAACATCTGACTGTGTTTCTCAGAACACTGAGAACATTGCTCAGGCAGAGCAGCTCGCCCGTGTTTCTAGTCGCCCCCGGCGTCATATTCGTCCGCCGAGGTGGCTGGAAGACTATGAGAAGCAAAGTAAGAAGATGGGAAATTTTTTAAAGAGGGGTGAGATGTGAGGACTACCATATTATAACTTCTCCGACGCCCCTTCGAGTGCACGAGTGCGCGCCAGCCCCGCGCGCACCTTGGACTTGCTTTCTCTCGCTACGCGTCGACGGCATGCCGCGCGCCAGCGCCTCACATTTAGTTCAGTCGAGAGTGGTACGCGCATATCGCGCATATCCCGAGGGAGGCCGCTGGCTTGCCAGCGCAGTTAGGCAGTCGGTTGAGTGCCACCGGGCTCGCCGGACGCCCATGGCCGTTCTCAAATAAACAGTTATACTTTTGCACCTGTGTCTTCGTCTGCCCGGACACCCATCCGCTTCACAGTAAAATCCGATAGTTCGGCATGTCATGGCTTTGTTGCCACTTGGCCGGCAGCGAAAGATGCATTTATTTCTAAGAAATTTGGATTCGAAGTTGAAAAAGTTTTTCCCGCCGCTCTGATTCAAACTTGGGATTCGTCTATGACGACAGAGGACTAAGAGACGTGAAACATGACGTGCACATGACGTAACGCAGACTCCGTGATTTCTGGCTGCCAGCAGTGCGGCCTAGCAGCAGCCGAAAAGAAAGCTATCGCCGGCCGCACGTTGAAGGCATCTCTCGGCTATTGCGGCCGTCGCTACAGTCGCTTCGATTACGTTTGCACTGGCGTTTTGCCAGCGTTACGATGGATCTCGTTCTCGAAGTCGTCAACGAAGTTCTCGCAAATAGACACCTTTAGCAGACCGTGTACCTTGTTACCGCTAGCGGAATACCGGGAGCCCGCCTACCGCCGGAAAACAGGCGCTGATTTGTCCCGATGCTTCAGGAGCGCGCGTAGCAGCCGGGCACGTGGCGCCATCTGGCGACGTCAAGGAGATTTGCGCATGCATTGGCTGCGCCTCAGTGATGCATGGTTTCTCGGTTCCTGGTGTTGCTAGAACCATTCGTTCTAGCAACACTGTTTTGTTCTATGATCTCATCACGCTTGTACTTGCGAGTTTGGCCTGTGGCGGCGATACCTGTACTTTGGTTCTTGCTCTTTTCTACGTTACAAGAGCTTTGTTGTCAGTATGAGTGGCGTTTTTGTAATCAGGAGCTGGTATTCTGTCGATACAAGCCAACTTCAATTTCTCCTCAGTGTCCCTTTAAGGCGTCGGCCCTAATACTGCCATTGAGACCTGCATGTCCTGGGACCCCTATGATGATGCGATCCTAATGGAGATGGCCGTCCAAAACGCGGAGAGCCGTGCGCGGGACACGATCACTCATGTAGGCTTTACAGATGGTTGGGGTCTAAAAAAATGTGAGAGCAGTGGTGTTGGGTGTCGCTCATTTTTATGGTGATGGCTACAGCGATGGCTTCTGCGGCCACTGGGTCCGGAGCCGTAAGGACGCTCCAAGATAGGGGGTGCTAGCGTGACTGGCAGCAGCGCAGACATATCTATACGGAGCTGTGCATACGAAGCCACATCAATACACATGGCCGTGGTGTCTTGTCCGTATCACCTGCGGAGGCTGCGAAGGCGGGCCTGACGGCGGGGTGCCAGGGACTCGTGGTTCGTGTGTCGAGGGACAGGGTCCGTGTGAAGGTGGAGGCGGATAGCGGTAGGGAGAATCCCGAACAGGGTCTTCGTGGCTTGCGGGTCGCCTATTCCTGAGAGGATGGCCATACTCGCAGAGGTGGTGAGCAGACGAGTGCGTTGGGAGCTCAAAACATCACCTTGGATTTCTGAAGACGTGTTGTGAACCCCGAGAGCAAGGAGTCTAGTGGTAGATGTACGCATGAGGAGGGTCACAGCTGTCTTAAAGGTGCACTGAAGAGGAATCTGAACTAGTACTTTTACCACTGAAACTCGATCTACACGTCCCGAGCGTTCTTCGAAACTTCAAATTATTGCCCTGTGCGGTCGATTTCCCTAACTTAAATCGGATTTACGTCCGGCTCCCGCCTTTCTTTTTTTTTTTTTAATACCCCGCAAACGGTGGGAGGAGTCGACCAACCTTTCACCCAGTCCCGTGGCGGCTTGCCGCTTTGCCATCGGCGGAGTGATGCATGCATAGTGATCGGCGAAAGCAGAGTCCACGCGTATTTTTATTTCCGTGGGCCTAATTTGCAGCTATGTAGTCTCTGACTAGACCTATTTATTCACTGAAACCTAAAAGAAACACAACAGAAGCAAAAGCAAAGTCGCCACGCGACTGCCTGAAAGGCACTCCGTGCGTTGGTCGGCTCCTCCCACCGTATGCGGGGAATTAAAAAAAAAAAAAGGCTGGATCCGGATGTTAATCACATTTAATTAGGGAAATCGGCCGCACATCGAGGCTTCTAAGAATGCTGGGAACGTGTAGATAGAGTTCCCACGCAAAAAAGGCGAGTTCAATTATACTCTTGGCGGTGCGATCCACATTGTTGTAGGGGAGGGCATACTGAATTCGTCTGATGGCCTGCGCCGCGACGAGGTGGATATAGTGTCGTCCTCGCTCATGCCCTTGCGATGACCAGTGACACGTCGTGCCATGAGGGCGATATTAAGCACGAGCGAGCGTAAAGTGGCAGTGGTGTGGGTGGGCTTGCCATCATGTTGGGCCAAAAGACCAAGCCCTCGGATGAGCAATTTTTCCTCTGTTGGGTGGTCCTGAATTTGGAGCATGAGTGGGCCGGAAAGATAGCGGGGACCGTTAATACGGATGATTTCCGATTTGGCCAGTGCATATTGCATACTGCTGCCCTCAACGAAATGCTCGACCATAGTGATGGCTGTTTGTAGGGCTTGCTCTTTAGCGGCGAAGTACCCTCGGTTTGATCAGAGGACAATGTCATCCGCATAGACGGTATATCCGATGTCAGAGAGTGTGGATAGGTTGTGGGCGAGAAGGGACATGGCTGCATTAAACAGGAGCGGCAAGAGGACAGAACTTCAAGATCTGCCACGTTTCAAGGCACGTGCCGTGCTGGTGGAGGCGACCATTATGAACTTCCACACTCGGCTGTTCGCACAAGGGGCTGAAAATTCACCGCTGTCGCAAAGAACGTTGTCGCAATAACAAAGAATACGTTTGAAACTGGTGTTTGCAGCTATCGTTAGCGGCCTAAGAGAATAGTTACAATATTCCCCTCTTTCACACCACTTCACCTTGACCGTTGAATACTTGGTGGAATAATAGTCTATTCTTTCACCGTAGTTTAATAAATGGTTTAATAAATGAAAGCGGTTTATGAATGGCCATGGTTTAATAAATTAAATAAATAAATGAAATAAATAAATAATGACGATTGGAAACATATCAAGGCCCACAGCGCCATCCTCCAAAATTCCTAACCTGTTTACTGAGAGGGTGCACTTTTAATTGGCATTTCCAATATGCTTACCACTACCGCCACGGTGGCTCACTGGTCATGGCACTCGGCTGCTGACCCGAAAGATGCAGATTCAATCCCAGCTGCGGCGGCCGAATTTCGATTGATGAAAAATTCTGGAGGCCCGTGTACTATGCTATGTCAGTGCACGTCAAAGAACCCCAGGTGGTCGAAATTTCCAGAGACCTTCACTACAGCGTCCCTCATAGCCCGAGTCACTTTGGGACGTGAAACCTCCCCAAAACCATACAACAATATGCTCACCTTTGACTTCAATTTCACAGCCAGACATAAATGTGCTCAAAAATTTCATTTCCTCCTGAAGACGAAGAAGCAGGAATCAATGTCAAAGATTTGCATCTTTTCACACTTGTCTTTTTTACAAAATTCACCTCTGACGCATCAGCGATAAAAGTTGGCCAGATCTTGCACTTTATGCTGCTGAGGCGTCTTTGACTGCCTGAGCTAAAGGGGAAGCGCACTTTCTTTCCCCCACGTTCTTTTGAGGCCTTCACACTTATGTCACATGCGATGCACGCCACTTTTGTTCGCATTTTCTGCTTAGAGGGTTCTCCCGAGCAACTTAAGAGCCCTGCTGATTCCATCATCTGGTGTGGACACTGGGTCTCACAACCAATGACATTTTTGCAATTTTTTTATTTATTAGACTTTACAAAGCAAGTTTAACTTAAGAACACCACAATCCCTGTGCTCACTTGGTGAATAGCACGAACTCGAGGAGCGAATGCACTGGTTTAGACCAACACAAGTCACAGCTGCAAGATTAAAACACTGACTCTACTCGCGTAAATGTAGCAACAGTGTCCAACTGGCTCAAAGACAGAAAGGGCAGTGGTAACACTAACAGAATGGCACTTCAGTCGTGCCAAGTGACGCCCTCCTGGTGGAGTGCCCAGCACAGTTGGGAGCACCACAGCATTTCGTCCATTCTGCACTTGCCCTGTTGTGTTTCCCTACTCTGTCTTTTACACTGTTCACCACCGTTACCATTCTGCGCCTTTGGGCACTGCACAGAGTCTCTCCAAATGTCACCGCACGACATGCTCACTGCCCAGCCGCAGCAGCGCTCGGCTGATCATGGTCTGGCTCGTCTTCCAGAGAAGCCCCGCCAGCACTTCATCCTGGGCTGCTGCCGACGGCTTGCACTGGCAGCAGTTATTGAAGTAGCCACCTCCGGCATCGGCCAGATCGGGCGCCGTGGCACAGAGCACGGTGGTGGCGGCAGCCTGAGGCAGCGACTTGGTGAACGGCCGTGCAAGCAAGAACAATATCCAGTACAGCCAGCTATCGCGAGTCAGGCCACTGAACACCATGTTGCCGGGATGCACAGCATATGCACGCACACCACGCTGACCCCACTGCCGGTCGAGTTCGGCCGCAAACAGCAAGTTGCAGAGCTTGGTGTCGTTGTAGACCAGCATGGGGTAGTGGCCGTGCCCTGTCAGATTGGAGAGGCGGTCCTCGGAGAAATTGGCAGCAGACAGGAAGCTGAAACGGTGGCTCTCTGATGAAAGCACGACGATGCGTGCAGGTGCTGATGCAACCAACAGGGGCTCCAAGAGCATGGTGAGGTAGAAGTGGCCCAAGTGGTTCACCTGCAGATCACAAGGCAGATTCAGAAAGAAAGTGTGAGAACTGTGTTCCCCAGACTCAGCCCGCTCTTATATTAGTGCAGTGCTGTAGTTCTTAGAAGCTTTGCCCCATTGTCCGTAGGCACTACTAAGAAGCCGCTGTGTTCCTCCTTTTCATGTCGCGCCCCGCAGTAATGGCCCACTCATCTGTGTCCTTTAGTCCTTTCTCGCGCTGTTCAAAATGCAAAGACGTGTGTATTTCTTGCGAATATTTTAGAGCACAGCTCTCAAGCACTCGTTTGTGAGTTTAGCAAAGCCCTCACCGTCGCCACTGACGTCGGCATAACTGGGCACCGAACATAAAAACACAAACTCGTGCATTCCATGCAGGTGCACAGAGAGTCGCAGCTCGCTCACAGATGGCGTCAGAGTCATACGCGCTGTAGCGCCAAAATCCGGCACAGCGCGAAAGGAATCACACCCGCGTGAGCTGCAGAAGGACTCAGAAGCTTGCACAAACGACCCTGTTTACACATGGAGCGCGCGTAACCTTGCGTGTGTTGTGTGACACCGTCTTCACTTCGCTTGTGCCAGGGCTGTGGCATGCTGCAAGTTGCGCGTCCGCGCCGAGGGTGGCACCACGGTTGAAACGATTGCAGCGATCCTGGTATCGGCGGTAAACGCGGCAGCAGACGACAAGCAGACGACACCCGGACAGCCGCGTAAGCGAAAACGGCGACGTCGGCGACATTCGCACTGCAGCAGCGTCATTGGTGTCATGTCGAGTCACAGAGTGAGCTTTTCTTGGAGTCTTTACACTAAGCACTAGCAATGCAGCATATCATGTTGTCCCTAGCCCAATGCACTGTGACTTCTTCTGCACGAGTAAAAGGTTGAAAATTTTTGCTGCCTTTCTCTGCGGATGTTTATTCATAGCCACAGACTAATGCATTTCAATACATTTCAGATGTTTTACTTCCCTGCTATTTACCTGAATCTCTTACAAAGTCATGTACAAACCTATATTCAGTCATGTAGCATTTGATTATGTATACTGTACCTACCTTGATACCTTTTTTTTATCCTCTATATATTCTCTGTGCGTTAATGACTTCAAGGCTTACATAATGGCGTTTTTTAATTTTGATTTTTAGGATGCCTGTTACTGATACTGCAATGCCACTGATGCCTAAAATCGCTTTTTGAACATCGGTTGTCACTGCTGGTGTCCTTATAATAAATTGTTCTTTGTACAAAACCATTTACGCTTTTCGTTCTCGAGCGAGCGCAGCTGCTAAGCAGTCGCGGCGCTCGCCACCATACACCATGCTACATCAACTGACGCATCGAAATACAAAAGCGAGTGAACAGATTCCGTAAGTACTTAGGAAATCAAGCGTGAATGCAGCGCGGGAGCAGTTAATCACCAGTATTTACAAAGCTTGGATTGATCTAGCGGCCGCCAGCTCCAGGAACGCGCGAGCAACTGGCCGCAACTATGACACCATAACGCAACTAGCCATCGAAACGCGTGCCGCCATATTGGATTTTTGATGCGTTTACCGCCTCTCCCAGGTGCCGCCACCATCGCCTTCTAAAAAAAACATCCCCATTGGCTCTATGAGAGTGTCACTCCCTTGCTTGCGCGCAGCGGCTCCGGGTCGGAGAAAGGAAACTCAAAACCTCTCTAAATCCCACTTCTCGCGTGACCAATGGCGACGAGAGTCTCAGCGTGCGGCTGATAGCATTTGTAATGTGGACGCTATGTGTGTGCATGCGGCACCTGCTTCGGTGCGAAGTGACGAGCAGAAGCGGCGCGCCCTACATATGAAGGCCGTTTAGCGTCGTCTGTCAGCCCATGCCGTACTTCTAGCTTGAAAGAAGCGCGCACTAAATCAGAGCACCTAAACAGCTGTGCTCACATTTCGCATTACAAAATATCGTAATCTTTAGTGCATTTTTTTTTTGCGCTTGGCCTCTTTGCACCTAGGCACTGCAGAGAAGCCACTGCAGCAGGTGACTGTCGCTGCATTCCAGCTCTTCCATGTCGTATGCTCCAGCTTCGACCAACTTGAATATTCGTCAGACATCTGCTGGGCACGAAAATTTCATTTTCGGTCACAGAAACCAGGGAACTGCGGCATCCGGGGACGTATTCAAAGGCAGAAAAATAGTACTGCTCTAGGATGTTTTTAATGCCCATGATATTCAGCGCATGAACTGCAAATGTATCGCCGAGGTTTTTCTTACCGCATTCTTGTCTACCACATTTTTTTCTTCTGTTCATGTAATTAACCCGCTCACAATAATACTTTTTGGGCACACCTGCTACCTTCCATTAATAAAAATAACTCTGGCTTAGTACTGACCCACATAACCCAGCTCTTGTTTAAAGAGCGTGGACACCAACTGTATTAATACCTTTGGTTTGGTTTGTTTAACGTCCCAAAGCGACTCAATCTATGAGGGACGCCTTAGTGAAGGGCTCCAGAAATTTCGACCACCTAGGGTTCTTAAACGTGCACTGATATCGCACAGTGCATGGGCCTCTAGAATTTCACCTCGAAATTCGGCCACCATGGCTGGGATCGAACCCGCGTCTTTCATGTCAGCAGCTGAGAGTCGTAACCACTTAGCCACGACGGCATATACAATACCTTTGATTGGGTATTTAACAGTATTGTGAATAAAATAAAAAAACTAATTTAGTTCCGTGTTTAGTCACAACGGTGAATACGATATCAGTATACATGCATCGTAATGTGGAAATCACCTAAACCCAGTGAATAAAATAATTTATAAATAATTTCTTCTTCCATGTTTCCATTTCAGTTCCAACAGGCAAACAGCGACTATGACATCACAGATGAGTTCTAATATGATGTTGAAGAGGAATATAAAAACTGAAGTGTAATCACTGTTTCAATGCTGTGATTCATTCCAGTCTTCACGCCAGCCTGCCCCAAGAGTCGGAGTGACAACAGCATATGAACAAGTCAAATTCAACACACTAGTGATGTCACAGCCACCTTTCCACTGTTGAAACTGTAAAACAACTATTAGGAGAAATTCAGTTATGAACTATTCGCCAAGCATTTGAAAATTCGATGTAGCACATGATGGTTAATAGCTGTATCCTTTCTGTAAACACCTGTCTTCCTTGTCTTCCCGTGCTCAAGCATCAGTTGGCTTAACCGTGCCTGCTATGCTAGTACTTTTATGCTTTTCCTCATATGCTCTACCAGCTCTCGGTGACAATGTAGCGAGAGATTAAAGAGTGCACCTCGATGCAAACTCCTGCCACACCACCACCAGACACCTGCAGAGTGCGGCAAAGCCTGCCGCCTGCCATCCAATGGGCGCTGCTTAGCACTGGCAGTTGTATGTATCCATTTCGTAGCAAGCTGCGCGCAATATACCAGGTGTTTCATGAACCTAAAGTGTTTTGTGATTTCACACAACAGGCTTTTGTAGTTAGAAGAGCGCTTTTTTGGCATAGCATTTCAGCGATGTAGCGCATCACAATACAGCTAAGACGCACTAACTAGTAGGCTGGTCAAGCAATATTGAATAGTTAACTTTCTAACTATTATTGTTAGTCTCTTTATTAGTGCAAACTCACTAATTTAGTGACCCGAGCAAAATCGTTTATTGTTTGTTTGTCTGTCTGAGAACAACCTTGATTGTACAAATTCCACCGATGGCAGCATCTGCCATCCCAGGGCAGTGGCTCGGGAAGGGCAACCTGGATCGTACAAATTATATCGGTGGGAGCACCAGCCATCTTACGCTGCGCTTTCGCACTGCATACGAGTGTTGGAGACATTCTCACTTTTTTTCACTGAGAGGCTTGTAGCCCACCGTAAGCAATATCCATATCAGTTTTTAGAATTTCGAAAACAAAGTTACCCTCGGCGCTGTGCACCCACAAATTCTGGCTATTCTTATGAGTTATGAGGACTGGAGGGGTTGCTTTGCCTTCAAGATTTTCGAAAGTACATGTGTTTCAGTGCGATGTTACTCAGCGTAACTACGTTTTCGAAATTCTAAAATGTGATATGGCTCTCACTTACAATCGGCAATGCGCCGCTCAGTAAATAAGAAGACTAACAGTAGCAGTTAGAAAGTTAACTATTCACTATTGTTACCCAGCCAACTAGATGGCACACCTTAGCTGTATCCTGATGCATTACACTGATGGCACTGCCTCTTCTAACTAAAAAGGTCTCTTTTAAAAATCACACATCTTAATTGAAACATCTGGTATAAAGTAGAAACTGCGTGTGTTTCTGAAAAATAGGACAAATTGAATATAGCCAATAATTCATAATGTTAGTGTTTGTTATACGCCCTGCAGTGGGCGCAGTCAGACTGATCATGATATTAGCATTCATACCCTCCTCAGAGTGCCTTCTGATGGCAAGGTGTATGTTGAAAAGCGACACTGCCTTCATGTCGACAAGTGTGGAACATCAGCCACCATCATGACAGTGAGCGTCAGTACTTTTGTTCGCCTTCATATGTAAAAGGGCACACAGGCATGTATATATCAATATGGAATTGGTGCAGTGGTAATTGAAGAAACTAAAGTGCTGTTCAGTACAAGATTACTGTCTCAGCTCAAGTCACAGTTATGTTTCCCTATCTTGGCAAACCAAAGTTCAATGACTATCACACTGACCCATCATTTTCTACATTAGGATGCATAAAAGTAAGCGCATTAACTAAGAAATATTTTTCAGTATTTCTACATCAACCAGTGTGAGAATGGGCCCTCATGACACTGTGCATTCGATTTCAATGACATGGGTTGCACAAACAAGACGATCGCTAGAAGAGAACACATGACAAGGGAGGATGAGGATGTACCAGTCTTGTCTTAGATCAACTTTTTTGCATAACACTTCTTGACTTTTACGCAAGCCTAAATGCCCAACCATGTTTCCTGTTCAACTACAGATCCTCCAATGTTGTCAATAAGCTAAGGCATAATAAGCTAAAATCCTAATATTCAGTTGTTGGCCCCCGGGACTTATAAGCAAAATAATACCCGTGCCACCTAGGCACATTTAATAGTGGTTAGTGCTTAAAGCATTAAGTTTTAATACCATTCACACAATTCCACATGAACAAATTTAATGACATTAGCCTTACTGCCATTCGCAGCCTGCCGAGTTTGCCACAACTCGTTAGTCCAGAGACGTGTACTCTCATAACTAGAGACCGGATTTTAGGCAAATGCCTATTTTTTTCAACGCTTCGCAGGCGCACCATTTTTACATATGAGCACGAATTAGGTGTTGACAATATGTTTAATACTCTTTTTATAGTGCCTATAAATGCCTATTTTGGGTGTCAGTGCCTATATATGCCTATTTCCGACGTCGGTGCCTAAAAATGCCCTATTTTACAGAAAAGGGGCCTGAAATACGCTGTGGTTTTGGTTTCAGATTCTGTTTGCTTTCGAATCCATTTCGGTTTTGAGTAGAACACACATGTGGCAACATTAGATGACCTCGTCAGTTGGCTGTGGTGAACACTCCACCTACGCCGGCTGCGTACACAATACCAACCACGTCAGCTGAAAATATCGAAGCAACCTTTTTCCTATTTTCTGCCATTTTATCACGGCAGCATGTTGATGACTTTGGCTGTTAAAGTGGTAGTTGACCCGATGGCACCACAAATGACAACATACAGGGTCTGTTCTGAAAGTAGTAGGACTGGTTTTTTCCTGGGCGAACGGGCGGACGAAAGGTGGTCTGCGCGTGCAGGATCGTTGAAGGGGGATATTGGGAATGCTGGGGAAAATCGGCAGTCGGCTCTCGGCCGTTGAAGAGAGCAGGTCGCTTGTACTGTGAACCCCTGTCGAAACGTCTCGTCACGCAGAATCATCGAGCGTTTACTGGATCAGCGATACGCGATCAAATTTTGAGTAAATCTTGGTAAAACGGGCAAAGAGACTCACAACATGATTAGGGAGGCCTACGGTGATGCTTCCATGGGTAGATCAGATGTTTTTTGAGTGGCAAAAGCTGTTCCGAGAAGGTAAGGAAAGAGTGGAGGAAGACGACCGCTCCAGACGCCCTTCAACCAGCAAGACCAACGAAAATGTGTTGCGAGTGAAAGATTTACTTAACAGTGACCGTAGAATGAGTATCAGAATGATTGCTGATGACTTGAGCATTCCTCAAACCCAAGTTTTTGAGATCGTGACAGAAAACTTACCCATGAGGAAAGCGTGCGCGAAGTTGGTGCCGGGAGCGTTGTTAGAGGAGCAAAAGGCCAACCGGTAGGATCTTCTTCATCATGTGAAGGATGACCCTGATTTTTAACCCAGCACATGGCGGCAACGCTGCCTCAGCCCCCTTACAGCCTCGACATGGCCCCGCCAGACTTTTTCTATTCCCGAGAATAAAATCGACACTCGAGGGGAAACATCACGGATCGGTAGAGGTGGTTCAACAGGCCGCGACGAGGGAGCTAAACAGCATTCCGGTCCAGGCGTTCCTGAAGGCGTACGAAAACTGTAAAACTCATTGGCAGCAGCGTGTAGGTGCGGAAGGGTGCTACCTTGAAAAATTGTAATCGTTAGTACTATTCTCTTGAATAAATTTTGTTTAAAAAAATGAGTCCTACTACTTTCAGAACAGACCATGTATTTATTAATGTTGAAGCATCGTGTATGCCGGCAATAAATAAGTTCAGTTCCTGTGTGAGCGAAGACTGAACTCATTTGTCAGATGCTTTGAATGGACGATGTTTCTATCAATTTCTAAATGCATGGCCTCCTGTTAAGGTGTTCATTGTTTCTACTTTTGTACACGACAAGCGAATTGTTTGTTTCGAGGTATACCAAAGTGTTTTAAAAGGGCTGGTAACCGTCCCTTTTGCTCTGCTGAAGCATGTGTATTGTGCAAAAAGTTGCGCGACAGCCTTAAAAAAAAACGGCTTCTAATGTTCGTACTTTGCTTAAGGTCCCAAATCATTCTTGCTGTGTTTTTGATTTATTTTATGGCAGATATTGCGCGCTGAAGTTCGGAACTGTGTGCACTTTCGATAAAGTTTATAGTGCCTATTTTTCTCCGTTAGGTGCCTAAAATGCAATTTTAGCCGCCTATTTATGGCGCCTAAAACGTGCTTTTTAGTGCCTAAAAATCCGGCCTCTACTCATAACGCATGCAGAAATGCATGCAACATCATTAGAACAATCTTCCATCAGGTAGTATTTCATAACTTTCACTGAGATGAGGTACCTCCACTATATTTTCATTGCAAGTGGTGCCATTTTTACTGGCACTTCTGACTGACATCCTCGGCTTTGTGCTTACATGACTGTCACAATGTTGGCTTGTATGCAGCGCTCCCAAGCAGCACTGATAATTTGGTGTTTTGCTCACCACGCCTGACTGCTGAGCGAGCGGCACGTAGAAATAAATGGCAGTTCGTTATTCAGTTCTCGGCTCGGCGCGTCGTGTCGCCCTTCGCGGGCATGATGGCCTTCAAGCGTAGCCCCCGACTACAGCCCAGCCATCAACGCTCGTAACAATGACAGTTCCTGGTGACTTTCTGGACTTGTCAACATTGTCAAGATTTTGTACAATCAGGTAAAATTGATGACTGGCTTGCAGGCCATTATATATGCCATTATATATGTCATTATATATGCATCATTATCATGATGCATATATAATGACATTAAATCTAAATGCGCAACAACAACTCTGAAAAAAAATGGCATTACCAACCTTCAGGCATTAAGCATTTACAGGAGTATGTGTGCATGTGACACGTGTACCATTCACATCACACCTGTCACAGCGCAACCTGCCACAGACATTATAAAGAAAAGAAGTACGCCCATTTCGAATTCAAGTACTTTGGAAGATCGCCAAGCATGGAACTTATAAATTTAGGAGTGAAGCATGCAAATACAAGTCAAACAATGGTGAGGTCAGTTGTCTGTGGCATGTGGATAACTTTTGCAGACAAGGCACTGGACGCAGTGCAGAAAAAGCCCAAATGAACTGCACAGTGGCCACCGGCCACTCGTAAGACAAACCTGGAAAGTGCGCTCAAAGCCATCCTCAGTGAGCGAGTGCGGAATGGCAAACACTCCGGCATTAAGGATCAGGATGTCCAGATGCTGGTGTCGCTGCGCGAAGGCGGCAGCAAACTCGCGCACCGACCGCAGGGACGCCAAGTCCAGGGGCAGGAAGGTCAGCCTGACATTCGGCCGCTCCAGCTGGGCTCGAGCTATGGCCTTGGCCGCGCTCTCGGCTGAGCGACAGGCGATGACCACCTCGCAGCCATGCGCGGCCAGGGCAAGCGCTGTCTCCAGGCCAATGCCGGAACTGGCCCCCGTGACCACAGCTGTCTGGCCGCCCAGGTTGCATCCATGCAGAACCTGGTAGCAACAGACAGGCGGCACATTAAGCACCTCGCCGACCTCGCTCTTAGGGTCGACAAAATGTAGCTGAGTGCCACGCGTAGAAGTCGCCCCTCCAGTGTTGTCACATGGTGCTTTATGTCAATCAATCGACCACTCCATTGTGCTCGATCGAAGTACACTCACAAATGTTCCGGCTAAACCTGATGGCCACCTTTGACACTAAGGCTTCATATTTTTAAAAGGGTTTTCCAGCGTATAGTAAGGATGGCAATGAGGAGTGCCGGACAGACCGACCTGCGCGGCTGTCGAGCTGGCGTCGAAGCGCTGTCGGGGCGCGCCCTCCTCGACGGGGAAGGCTAGCCGCGGGTCGGTGTGGCTGCGGCGCCCCGAGGCCCGCTCTACGAAGGCGCCGTCACCGCCGTGCTCCCAGCCGAAGGGCAGCTGCGGCGAGACGCGCTTGCGGCGGCCCGTGCGCGGGTGCGTCCACTGGGTGCGCTGGCCGAGGTGGTCCGCGTAGTAGACGGCACCATCGGCCGTGGTGCGCTCCTCCCACCCCGCTGGCAGCTCGTCCTCGCTGTCCGTCTCGGGCAGCATCCTGGCCTACTAGGAAACAAGCAACCTGAGCACCCCGTCCGTAGCTCGGCTCACGCTCATTCCGTGGATTCGGCAATTGAGTTCGTGCGGCAGATAAACGCAAACCGCTTCACCTCGAAAAGGCTAGTTCTCAAGGTGATACCGATGGTGATCAAATGTTGGCTTGTCCTACCGGCCGTCCTTCGGAATCTGCAACGCAAAAGTAGCGAAAGGTGATGAGGGGGATAGGTAAGAAACAGAAACTGAAGAGAAAAGAATTGGCAGCTTCTTTAGTAATTTTAATAACACTGCTCTTATTTTGCTCCTTTCTTCGCGCACACTCTGGTGGTGCACACCTTGCACTTAGTCCGGCTGTTTCGCAGCTCTGTCAGAAACGTAGCTCAGTGGTCGTTACGCGAACTAGCGGCGCTGCATTCGAGCTTTGCTTCCGGTTGAGCGCATCGTCTGCTGCACAAGGAGCGGAGCAGCTGCGCGCATATATGTGCTTTATTTGTGACGCCACTGCTCTTTGGAAAGAAGCAGGCAAGTCACAACTGCTTGCTCATGCTGGCCGTGTGACGCAATAACAACATGCTCAGATCAACACAAGTGCCGCGAATCTGCTATGGTGTCTTCTTTTGCGTGTGCATTGTCCCGCGAACAACTTGAAGGTGGTCACCTTTCAGGGCGACCGACGAGGAGAAATGTATATATATATATATATATATATATATTATTTTTTCTTCTGCTTTCCTAATCAATTAGCTTTAAGCGATAACATAATATGTAATACTCTAAATTGATCAACACCACAAAATAAATAAATTAATTTTAAAAAAATCCCCTGTGCCCCTTGGTTTCTGTGGCTGTTGGCTTCTGTCATATATATATACATGGAGGAAAAAAACTAATTGATTGATTGATTGATAACTTTTATTTCCACCGATGTAGGAGGCCCCCTACTCCCCGTCCCTGGCACGCAGGCCTAGGGGACGGGGGACGGGACCTCCGCGACTAAAGACTGGCGAAGATACATTGTCTCTTCGCGGCTTCAGCCGCCAGGCGGACAGCTCGTTTCTGGTCGGCGGGGACCTCGCTTCGCAGAAGGGCCTCCCAGGCTTCTCTACTCTTAATACCCAAGCAACCACAGATATCCGTCGGAAGTACGAGCTAGATCCGAACGTCCTTTGCCGAGATCGGACGTCCATCGGACGTACGAACACAATCCGATTTCGGATATCCGTATTCGTACATCCGCCGGACGTACGGACAGTGTCCACTTTTGTATATCCGCATGAGAGACGAGGTGTACGTCCGAAGGATGTACGGCCGAGTATTTTCCCAGGCCATGAGTATGGACGTTTTTTATTTCACAGAAAATTCGCGTCTTTCGTGTATGTATACTGTTTTATTTGCATCAGTTGGAGAGTTTGACGCGAAGATGTTTGTAAATTGGTGCGATTCCACTCCTACCTGCAGTGCAAGAGCCGCCAACGAGCTAAATTTATCTAAGAGGAGAAGGAGGTGTTGCAGAATTTTGCAAGAACTCAATGACTAGTTTTATATTTGTCAAACTTCTCCAAATTAGTGGAGTTGTGAGACAGCTAAACTTGCCATTGAAACCATTCGTAAGAATCAAAATCCCGTGCATTCTGCTATCACCATCATCATAGACGTCAGTTCGTGGTCAGTCGAATCCAATCCATCAGTACGGCTCCGTAGCGCTGTTGTTGATTTGTCGCGTAGTGTTGTCGCGCAGAGCTTAGCTCTGTTATTATAATGTGTGGCTTTGTTCGGTCTGTGGACGAAAGTAGTATGTAACTTAAGCAATTCGAAAGATACGAGGAGCGCCTGAAGGTCTTCTGGAACACCGGAATCCCGTACTGCGTCGACCTTGGTTTAAAGAAGGCTTAGTGCACATGTGATTGCCTACGAAGGTATGTATCCAGTACACTTCTTGGAACTTGCTTCTAGGACAATGCAGCATGCTCATATAACATTCGTTCACAGGACAGTAAGAGCAGTAAGCGCGAGGAGATGGCTTCCACAAGTGTGTGCTGTTCTCACACTTTCGGGAGCCTGCATCACACAGCTGCGGGAGCCTTCAACTCGCGCGGCTAATTCCTACTCCTCTTCAAAGTTGCGGGACGGAGTATTTTCGCATCTTGTTAATTTTTAAGGCATCGCTAGTTTCACTGTGCCTGTATAAAGAGTGACAACGCGCGAAAGGCAGACCATAGGAAGCACGTGTAGTTCGCAGTGGCTCGCAACGGAAGCTTTGCGGCTTTCTGTGCGCAGTCGCGTACACTGCTGCGCAGGTTAGTGCCCTAAGGCCCATGAGAATACATAAAGAACAGATACATTGTCAAATGTGGTGTGGAAAAGTGAGAGCTGTTATTGTCTTATACTTATTGAGGTGTTTGTTAAAGTGCATTGTCTGTTATACCTGCAGCACTTCTATTAATTGGTTCCAATGTTTTTAACTTGGGCTGCTGCATTGTGCCATTTGTTTCACATGACTGATGTTTGCCGCGTTCTTTTTTATTTCAGAAATCCTGTGGGTGGGAAGATTACGGATGTGTGTCCCAAGCTTGCCACATTTCAAGAGTCACATTTAAGAAATTTTCCGAATATAACCCATTGCTCTGCTGATGTATTATCAACCACAATAAAATATGCGTGCTATGCATCAAATTGTTTTTGGTTTTATTTCATCGCGCGGAGTGAATAAAGCACGCATGCACCATATATGCGAATATTCGAGAAAGATCCGCCAATGGACGTACTCAACTGGATGTCCGTCGTCGGGCGAACCGTATACCTTTGGCCACCTTTCGGACGGCCGACGGACGTCTACCGGCTGTTTGCGGATGTTCAGCGGACGTACAGAACATCCGAAACAGACCTCTGTCGGCCGTCCGAAGGATATCGGTGGTTGCAATTGGGTATTGTCCTCAGCACCCGGGGATCCAGGGCATTGCCAAATTATATGATCGAGGGTCCCTCTCGCTCCGCAGGTCTTACATTTGTCACCTTTTTTATCGTCTAATGTGGTTTGAAATAACCAGACAGGGTTAACGAAATTTCCGGCCTGTAATCGTCGCCAGGCGATGGCCTCTGTATTGGTTAAGTTTGGATCTGGTGGTGGCATTAGACGCCTGCCTAACCTGTAGTGCACGGCGATTTCCGCGTACGTTTGCAAACGTTCGTCCATCCCCTGGGGGTCGGGCGGCTCTACAGTTACCCGGAAGTAGAGATCTCGGGCTAACATGTGGGCCGCCTCGTTACCGGGGACGGATGTGTGTGCTGGGACCCAAATTAAGGTGATCTTGCGATCAATTTTGGCTGCGGACAGAATTCGAGCCGTTTCTGGCGAGACCCTGCCCTTTCCCATATTGCAGATTGCTGTTTTGCTGTCACTAAGAATCAAACTAGCCTTGGTTCCGGCGCAAGCAAGCGCTATTGCGACCTCCTCGGCCGTATCTATGTTTCTACTCCTAATGGAGGCGGCAGCGACTGGTGCACCTCGGCCGTCGACTACTGAGGCGACCGCCGCCCCCGACCTGCCACTCGCTGCGTCCACGTAGGCAACCTCATTTGCCCTGAAATTTCCGGCCCTTTTAACCAGCGCCTCCGCCCTCTTCTCCCGTCCTTCCCGGTGATGTTCTGGGTGCATGTTGCGGGGGAGGGGGGGAACGATGATATTCTCGCGACATTGTGGCGGTAGGGCGACCTTGTCGCATATGCCCCTATCTACTTTTCGGCCGACCCACTCTAAGATGGTCCGGCCCGTATTTGTTGTACTCAGTCTTTCGAGCTGGGCGATTCGCACCGCCTCGGCGAGTTCAATCCAAGTATTATGCACCCCCATTTCCAACAGGCGGTCTGTAGAGGTGGAGATAGGTAGGCCCAGCGCCCTCTTGACGCAACGCCGAATAATTGCGTCGATCTTCTCTCTCTCGTTTACCCTAATATCGAGGAATGGCGTGGCATAGCATATTCGGCTAATAATATAAGCCTGCGTCAGTTTCAAGAGGCTGCTTTCTTTGAGGCCCCTGCCCTTCAGCGCGACCCTCCTGAAGATCCCTGTTACTTGCGCAGCGTAGTTGCTGAGCTTCTTGATCGTTCCTTCATTGTAACCGTCCTCTTGGATAAAAAGTCCGAGGATCCTGATGTGATTAACTTTCGGTACAGCTTTGCCCTCTACCTTAATTTCAAAATTCCAGTCGCGCTTGCACCGGAGCGCTTTCGGATTGTAAACTGTTGTGTCCCCTTATTGCTTTTGTGTGTGTGCGCCCCCGCATCCTCCTCCTAACGACCACTCGCATCCTCCTCCTAACGACCACTCGCATCCTCCTCCTAACGACCACTTGCCCCTCGTCGCACGCTGTCGCCAGATGCCCCCCCATGGTGCGCCCCCGCATCCTCCTCCTGTTTTGGGAAGCCACTCCCTCCCGTGGACGCTTCTCCGCTCCCTCCTTTCTTCGGGCGGCCAGTTCGGCTCCTGCCTCGGTCGACGCTGGTCGCACCCTCATCGGCTTTAAATAAACGAAGTCTTAAAGTACCGTGTGCGTCTTTCGCTGCATTCAACACAGCGACCGGACACGACAGTGGCGACGAGAAAGTGGATTCGACCCGCGCTACGCAACGCTATTGACAAGCCATGGCTACGCGAGGGTTTCCCAATCAGATACCAGAATTCAACGGCTCATCGTGGTCATCGTGGGTTGGACGCCTTCAGTTCTACTTTGAAGCTAACAACATCACAGACCCAGCCTTGAAGAGGGCCAACCTGCTGACGCTGTGCGGGGAGCAGACCTACGATACTGTCTGCGCCCTTATTCAGCCAAGCACACCAGCGGCAGTGTCTTACGACGACATCGTAAAAGCGCTGCAAAAGCACTACGACCCAAGGCCATCCGAGGTCTACAGCCGGGCTCGCTTCCAACGACGAGATCAACTGGGAGGAGAAACTGTGAGCGCCTACGTAGCCGCGCTCAAGAAGCTCGCTGCCGACTGCAATTTTGGAACGCTGTCGACAACAGCTCCCGGGCAGGAGGGAGACGCAGCTTCTTCTGCTAACACCACCATGCTTCCCTTGGACGTGATGTTACGCGACAGATTTGTGTGCGGACTGAGTGACGAGTCACTGCAGCAGCGCCTGTTCGCTGAGAAGGACCTCACATTCAGCAAAGCTTACGACATCGCCGTTCGAGCGGAGAGCGCCGGTCACCAGCAGAGAGGGATTCGCCAGAACACCGAGCCGGTACACCAGACAAGCAACCAGGTGCGCAAGCCTTCTGTTGTTGTAAAATCGGTCAAAAAGGCACAACGCTGCTGGCGGTGTGACGACCAACACAACCCCCAGGGATGTCGATTCCAGTCAGCCACGTGTAATTTTTGCCACAAGCGAGGGCATATCGAAAGAGCATGCATTACGAAACGGAGACTTGCCAAGATAAAGTCACCTTCCCAGCCTAAGCACAGCGTCAACGCCTCAGAGAATACGCCGCTATCTGATCTCCATGGAACAACATCAGCAACACCATCTGTGTTGTACGACCTGAACACCATGAATCTCGGCACGCGACCGAAGATTTTTACAGAAGTAAGCGTACATCACCAGCTGATTAAGTTCGAGGTGGACTCCGGCGCAGCCTGTACTCTGATCAGTGAGGACACGTTCCGAACTTCATGGCCATCTGACGCAACCGCCCTGCAACAAGACGACACGCACCTGCGAACGTGGTCAGGACAGAATCTGCCACTATTGGGCTCTGCCAACGTGCAGGTTAACTACAACGGCCAGACCCATACGCTACCTCTGCTTGTTGTGAAGGGCACAGGATCAAGCCTTCTAGGGAGAAACTGGTTTTCTCCACTAGGCGTGATGATATGCGGCATACACCAGACGCCGAGCCAGAACATGGTTGAGCAACTGCAAGAGAGATACGAAAGAGTATTCTCGGAAGAGATTCCAGGAAACGAAGGGCCCCCGGTCACACTGGAGTTGTTGGACAACGCGCAACCCAAATTTCTGAAGGCCAGGCCGGTGCCGTTTGCTCTCCGAGATTCAGTTGAAAAAGAGTTGGACAAACTGGAGCAGCAAGGTGTCATCGAGCCGACGCAGCATTCAGAATGGGCCACACCACTTGTCGTAGTTCGCAAGAAGAACGGAACCATACGCCTCTGCGGAGACTACCGGAGCACCGTCAATCTTGCGACTAAAGCGTCCTCTTACCCGCTACCGACACCTGAAGAAGTATTCAGTGTACTACGTGGCGCAAGAGTCTTCAGCACATTGGACCTCACCCAGGCGTATCAGCAGCTGAAGGTGAGCGAGTCAACTGCTGAATTATTGGCAATTAACACACTGAAAGGCTTGTACAAAGTCAAGCGACTGCCTTTTGGCGTAGCTGCAGCCCCGGCCATATTTCAAAAATTCATGGAGACAGTGCTTCAGGGCATCCCAGGAGTGTGTGTCTACCTTGACGATGTCATCATCAGTGGCACTTCCACTGAAGAGCATGCAGTGCGCCTAGAGCTCGTTCTCGAAAGGCTAGCAAACGCTAATTTGTGCATAAGCAAATCGAAGTGCTGTTTTGCGGTGCCAGAGGTGCAATTTCTGGGACACCGAATTGATGCGGAAGGCATTCACCCTACCGAGGACAAAGTGCGAGCGATCACAGAAGCACGAGCTCCAACAAACAAGCAGGAGCTACAGGCTTTTCTCGGACTCTTGACGTTCTACGACCGGTTCTTGGAACAAAGAGCTACCGTGGCCAACGACTTATACCAACTCCTTCGGAAAGATGTGACATGGACATGGTCGCCACGCCATCAGCAGTCATTCGATGCCCTGAAAGACCTGATTCGAAGATGTACAGTCCTCCGCCACTACGACGAAAGGAAGCCTCTGCTTTTGGCTTGCGACGCATCACCGTACGGAGTCGGCGCGGTTCTATCGCAAACTGACGAGCAAGGAAGGGAAGCTCCCATCGCCTTCGCCTCACGTACGTTGTCGCAAGCAGAACGCAACTACGCGCAACTTGACAAAGAAGGGCTAGCCATCGTCTACGCGGCGACACATTTTCACCAGTACATTGCCGGCCGGAAGGTGACCTTTATAACCGATCACCGACCGCTATTGGGCATTCTGGGACCACAAAGGCCTATGCCACCAACTTTGTCTCCGCGAATGACACGTTGGTGCATCAAACTCTCAGCGTACGACTACGCTCTGGTCTACCGCAATGGGAGTAAACATCAAAACGCCGATGCGCTAAGCCGTCTGCCACTAGACGCAACTGTTGACGAACCATTTCCACCAGGAGACGTTCTGATGTTCGAAGCACTGCCAGAACCTCCGCTTACAGCAGGCACAGTTGCAGCATCTACGCAGAAGTGCGCAGCTCTCCGGCTAGTTTACACAGCTGTTCAACAAGGCAACGTGCATAAACTCAAAGGGGACAACTTCGACGCTTACCGCAGGCGAGCTACAGAGTTGAGCACCCATCGCGGCTGCATCATATTTGGGTCCCGAGTTGTGATGCCGAGAGAACTACGCGCACAAGCTATGTCTCTCATCCACGCCGGACATCGGGGCATCGTTGCAATGAAAAAGTGTGCCAGAAGCTACATGTGGTGGCCTGGCATTGACAACGACATCGAAACAGTGGTGCGAGAATGCAAGCCTTGCCAGAGCAGCCGGAGCGCCCCGCCGAAAGCTCCTGTCCCAGAATGGGAAAAGCCAGACACACCATGGCACACACTGCACATTGATTTTGCAGGACCAATTGAGGGCTGCACTTTCCTTGTGGTCGTAGATGCCTACACAAAGTGGCTTGAGATAAGGCAAATGGGACAGACGACTTCGGCAGCAGTCATTGACAACCTCCGATCACTATTTGCAACGTTCGGCCTGCCGCGCAAGGTAGTGTCGGACAACGGAACACCGTTTGTGTCTGCGGAGATCCGCAAGTTTTATCGCGACAACGGGATCTCATCAGTTACATCGGCCCCCTACCACCCAGCGACAAACGGACAAGCCGAGCGCTACGTAGCCGAGCTAAAACGCGCCCTTGAAAGAGATCAGACAGGCTCGCTGCAGCGCCGCCTTGCGCGCTTTCTCTTCAAGCAGCACACGACGGTTCAGAGCACAACAGGCGAGACCCCCTCGAAAATGATGTTCGAGCGTGAAATGCGAACCCAGCTCACAGCCATCCTCCCCGAGCCAAAGGCAGAGACGTTCCGGGAAGAAAAAGCAATTCCGCGCTGCGGCACGCTTAATGAGGGGCAGCGCGTCCTCGCCCGACAGTTTCTGAAAAAACCACGCTGGGAGGAAGCTACAATTGTCAGACGCATAGGCCTGCGCTCTTGGCTCGTCAACATACATGGCACAGTAGCACGCCGACATCTCAACCAGCTGCGTAGATTTACGACGCCGCCTGAGAGCTGTCCGCCAGCGGAGAGAACACGTGCACCATCTTCCCACATAGCCTGGCACCTCTTCCCGGAAGAAGAGACTTCGCCCAGGACAGACCTAGGAGACACAGCGAACAACAGCCAGCCTACAAGTGTTTCTCCCCCGAGCGCACAAAGCCAGCGCGCCTCCACGCGTGAGCGCCGACCCCCTGCACGATACCAGGCAACTTTCTAAGGGGGAAGGAAGTGTTGTGTCCCCTTATTGCTTTTGTGTGTGTGCGCCCCCGCATCCTCCTCCTAACGACCACTCGCATCCTCCTCCTAACGACCACTCGCATCCTCCTCCTAACGACCACTTGCCCCTCGTCGCACGCTGTCGCCAGATGCCCCCCCATGGTGCGCCCCCGCATCCTCCTCCTGTTTTGGGAAGCCACTCCCTCCCGTGGACGCTTCTCCGCTCCCTCCTTTCTTCGGGCGGCCAGTTCGGCTCCTGCCTCGGTCGACGCTGGTCGCACCCTCATCGGCTTTAAATAAACGAAGTCTTAAAGTACCGTGTGCGTCTTTCGCTGCATTCAACACAGCGACCGGACACGACATAAACAAAAAGTTCTGATTTCTGCGGCGAACACACAAGCCCCCTTTCGGCCGCGTAGGACACTACAGTGTCTGCCGCTGCCTGCAGCCGCTCTTCTATGCTACCGTCACTACCACTGTTCAACCATATGTTGATGTCATCTGTGTACAAGCTAAATTTTATGCCGTCTATGTTCCTGAGTGCTAAGGAGGGAGCATGACGTCACGCGGCCAGCGTTCGCAAGCCGAGTGTTTTGAAGTCGTTTTCTCCCTCAGTTTTTCGCTCTCCGAGGCAGTCCTTTATGTTTTGATTCTGATATGTTTTAGTGCGCGCGTATGCGCGACCCGCGGCGCGGGCGTCTACAGCAAGGAAGTTCATCTACAGTTAGTCTGCCGCGCTAATCGGCGCATGCGCGCGCGCAGCGGGGCTAGACTTTACCGCACGCTATCACGTGGTGCGGTCACGGGGGGGACACACTCTCTTTTTTTTTGCTATATCTTTACTTGTTAAGACTAGGCTTCAAGGTTGTCGCCGGACGCTCCCTCCTCAGTTTTTATGCGAAGCATACTATTTTAGCTACCACTTCAGCCCTTCACCGTGGTTATGCGCCTCCAAATCACGTGATACATGACGTCACATCACGTGACACGATGACGTCACGGCAGTGGAGAAACGGGGGCCCACCTCGCGCCGTCGCTGTGGTTGTGCGCCTCCAAATCACGTGATACATGACGTCACGACAGTGGAGAAACGGGGCCCACCTCGCGCCGTCGCTGTGGTGCGCCTCCAAATCAAATCACGTGATACATGACGTCAAACCACGTGACACGATGACGTCACGGCAGTGCAGGAACGGGGGCCCACCTCGCGCCGTCGCTGTGGTTGTGCGCCTCCAAATCACGTGATACATGACGTCACACCACGTGACACGATGATGTCACGACAGTGGAGAAACGGGGGCCCACTTCGCGCCGTCTCTGTGGTTGTGCGCCTCCAAATTACGCGACACGATGATGCTTCGCATTCTCCAGGCTTAACCAAGTTAAGCCTCAGCCATTTTTTTCTCTATGCATGCGCGCGCGCAGCGGGGCTAGACTTTACCGCACGCTATCACGTGGTGCGATCACGGGGGGGGGGGGGACACACTCTCTTTTTTTTGCTATATCTTTACTTGTTAAGACTAGGCTTCAAGGTTGTCGCCGGACGCTCCCTCCTCAGTTTTTTTCCCTCCATATATATATATATATATATATATATATATATATATATATATATATATATATACAGGCTGCGAAAGCATGAAGTACTTGGCTGCTTACAAGAATATATAGCGAAGTATACGCTTCGTTAAAGGAAATATATTTATTCTACTCGACGTTTCGACTCCTGAAGAAGATCGGTCTTCCGATCGAAACGTCGAGTCAAATAAATAATTTTCCTTTAACGGAGCGTATACTTCGATATATATATATATATATATATATATATATATATATATATATATATATATTTCTATTTATGGCAAGAAAATCCTATATTCTCCTCAAAAAGTGGCGTTGAAGGATACAAGAATGAAGGAGCGAACTATATCTCCTGAACTTCGTTCTTCGACTACGTTTACCTAAACTGATTACCTAGCTTAATTTATCGATTTCGATTCCACTTTTTTTTTCGGCGCTTGCGAGCATTGGCATGGCACATTATTTCCGTCCTTTCGAATCTCTGGACGACATGAGAAGTTCGCCGAGGTGCGCTTTAGGAAAACACACAGCACAACCTCAGAGCTCCATGCACTGCCGGCGCAGCGCGGTGACAAGGGTTTCTCGAGACCAGCTGAATCCCTCCGCTCTGCTCCTGAGGCACCGTCGAGGTGCGAAGGGCGAATGCTGATGGGAAAGCAGTAAATTTTCGGTCACTGTTGATTTACCAGGAACGTTAAAAGTGGCTCTCGATATACACATAAGTTTGTCTGTTTCGTGAAATTAACAAGTTTGGCTAATTTTACTTTGGCAAGTTTTACAGGTGTGGTCTTAGGAAACAGAACACGCAATTCCGTTCCAAGTAGAATCATGCCTTCCCTATTTATTGGAAATAATCATGACTGTCCATGAGAAGGCGTACACTCCCAGCATGCAGTACATGCAATTGGCTAGCAATTGCCATTAGGCAGCTCATGAAGAAGATTCGAAAGCAGTATATCGTGCTGCATTTACTTTTGCCCCCCCCCCCCCCCCCCCTCCCCGTTCCTCCTAATGATACAGCTATAATGTATGTACTGCTGCCGTGCTGGCACGTTTGCTCTGAAAAACATATAGTCTAACTTCAGATGGGAGCGTTTAATTTTGATCAGAAAATATCGTAGCGCATAAAGACGTTTTTCTGTGCTTGGAGCAAAACGTCTGACCTTACCTCCAGTCATAGGTTCATTTTTAGCTCACAAACCGTTGAGGCACGTACGTACAAAAAAAAGGAATACTCCATGTTCAATACAAATTGTTCACATAAAAGTTTCAGCTCGCGTACTCTGATCACTAAAGGGGATTAAGCTTATCAGCAGAGGAACTGGTCCATTAAAAGAATAAGTATTAATGTAAAGGCAGTGTGAAGAACGCCCCTGACTTGTTCATATTTTAAGCAGCAGTGGCAGCTTCCTCCCTTATATATCAGATGCATTGTCGAGATCTGACAAAGAACAAAATATAGCATGCAATCTACAAAACTGGTAGTCGCCGCCTGGTCATGGCCAATCCCCCATGTGGCTATGCGCCATTTGTACCGGCTGTGGCGCAAAATAAACGCGCTCAGTACAATGCTTCTCTCAGCTAAACGGGTGGATTGTTCGAGCTCAAATTTAGCACAGAAGTGGCAGTTGGTCGGCAGAATTGTTTCATCTATATTTTTTTGGGTTACTTTCCTGAATCGGTCAAGAAAATTGGCTGTAGCTTGACCAATGGCCATCCCGAGTAGAATTGCGGAAGCAATTGCGCGGCAATCTCAGCGGCGGTGGCATCTCAGAGGGCACTTCGGCTGTTTAAAGTGCGTAGAGGCGAAAGCGTTTTCCGCACCACTTTGACTGCCTCTGTGGCACTGGGGACGTCACACATAATTAAGTAGTAATTACTAAGTACTGGCAAATTATTAATTAGTGACTAAATACTAATTAGCTGCTGCTCAATGACGCTTATAAGCTTCGCCTTTAGGTGTGGAACGCGACAGCGTGTTGTAGCGCTGCCAGGGAGTCCACGGAACGCCACCACCTGTTCGGCGCGATGCCTTTCCCTTTGAACGCAACGGTTTTTGAGGAGAGGAAATGGCGCACTAATTCTCTGTCATCTCGATGGACATCTGAACCGCACCGTACAGGAAGGGAGGAAGTGGGAGTGGAAGAACAAAGAGAAAGAGGTTCCGTAATATAGAAAATGAAAATTGTATTTGAGAAAAGGAAATTACGCAGTAACTGTCTTGCATATCGCGGTGGACACCCGTCATCCGTTTGTAGAGGAAGGGAGGAAGTGGGAGTGAAGGAAGAAAGAGAGGCCCGAAATCGCTCACACTCAGCGTAGTGTTGCTTCCGCGAGAAAAAAAAAATGCCGACGATTACGTTACTTCCTAATGCGAAATTTGAGCGCAGCTCATCAGCTGTTTCAGCTTTTCGATAGATTGAGGCAAAGAATTCGAGCAAGACATGTAAGTAAAATTACAGACAACTTGTTATTTTTCAGTGGGGGCCGTTACGAGCGAGAGGAACGGGATGTTCTCCCGCATAAGTGGTAAGAAATTCCCGCTGTCTTTATATATTGATTAAAGTCCCCACCCACCCTGCCACCCTGGCAGGTGGCAGCGTTTCTGGCACAACGTTGTCCATGCCGAAGCATGCAGCGCACATCTGTCACTACCGCCACGTAGCTTAATTAAAGCACGATTGAGGTGTCCACTGTTCCAAGAGGGCAGTTATGCGTCTTCCCTCTGGTTCAGGTGTCCACCGAGATGTGTGAGACAGATACTGCGCATTTCCTTTCCTCAAAAACCAATTTACAAATTTTACCCTCCGCTTAAGGGCCCCGCTCTATTGGTTTCGCAGCTGTAAAATACAGATACTGCGCATTTCCTTTCCTCAAAAAAAAAAGGCTGAGGCTTAACTTCGTTAAGCCTGGAGAATGCGAAGCATCATCGTGTCGCGTAATTTGGAGGCGCACAACCACAGCGACGGCGCGAGGTGGGCCCCCGTTTCTCCACTGTCGTGACGTCATCGTGTCGCGTGGTGTGACGTCATGTATCACGTGATTTGGAGGCGCACAACCACAGCGACGGCGCGAGGTGGACCCCCGTTTCTCTACTGTCGTGACGTCATCGTGTCACGTGGTGTGACGTCATGTATCACGTGATTTGGAGGCGCATAACCACGGTGAAGGGCTGAAGTGGTAGCTAAAGTAGTATGCTTCGCATAAAAAAATTACCGAAGACACTTCGGAAATTCTAAAGTGTGCTTGGCGAAAGCCTTGTGGTCAACCCATTGCCGCTTCCTCGAACCGCTTGGCGCGTGGAGGGCTTCCTGCATGTGCAGTTTTTATCGTATTTGGCGATTGCGGTCGCTTTTTAATTGTAGTGTTTTAGAGCGCAGCTATTTGGCTCCCGTTTCGCGGCTTCGCCGTCGCCTTTGCCCGTTCGGCGTGTATTGTGTTCATTGGCGTTGGCGTTGACGTTTTACACTCCGAAACATGGTAATCTCCTACATACACCAGCCAAACTTTATACCGGTACACTTCCACACCTCAGTGCCCAAACTGTCCACACACATATGCAGACATAGAACACTGCCTTACACAGTGCCACGCAGCCTTCCAGTCCCCCGCCTATACTTTCCCCCACCCCCACCGTGGCTCATCTGGCTCGCCTCCCTGGATCTGAGACTGCAACGTGCCCTCGTCGCCTTGGCCCAGGATGTACTGAACGCCTAACAGAAAGGATGTTCGAATAAAAATGTCACACCACCACCACCACCGAAAAATGGCTCCCTGGGTCAGTGGACGCCTGAATTGCGCTGTTGTGTTGTTGATGCGGCCGTATGAGCCGTTGCGTAGCAACCGTCGCGGTGGACACCCGAACCGCATCGTACAGGAATGAAGTGGGAGTGAAAGAAGGAAAAGAAGGAGGGGCCGAAATGAAGAAAATGAAAATTGTACTTGAGGAAAGGAAATTACGCAGTAACTGTCTCGCATTACTCAGCGGACACCCGTCATCCGTTTGTAGAGGAAGGGAGGAAGTGGGAGTGAAGGAAGAAACGGAAAGCAGGCCCGTAATGAAGAAAATGAAATTGAGGAAAGGAAATTACGGAGGAGATAGCGCCGCTGCGCGGAGGAGAGGCCACAGTTGGCACTATTCCAGCGCACGGGAGGACACCACGAGCACGAACGGACGCCGCGAGCACAGACGGACACCGCGAGCATGGGCGGACTCCGCGAGCATGAGCCATTAAAGGCTTTCGCCTTAAACTACCGAAGACACTCGAAATTCTAAAGTGTGCTTGGCGAAAACCTTGTGGTCAACGCGCCGCTGCTGCTTCCCCGAACCGCTTGGCGCGGAATCACTGGGCCGCTTCAGAGCCATGCGTCTCACTCACTCGACTGCAACGAGACGTCTGGCGAAGAAGCGTCGGTGCAGCTGCCACGGCCGACGCGCGCGCGCTCGTTCTACCGCTACTGTGTGACGTCATGGTTGCTATATTTTGCATAAGGTTAACCCAGCACGCGTGCGAGTAATGTTTAATTCAATGCATAGATAGCTCGACATATTTTGTAAGAAGCACACAGCTGAGGTATACGTACACGCTTCTCGCATACAATGAGGGCACGCTTTAAAACCAATACAGCGATAGTTCTCTCATGTACACTTTCCCTTTACAACAAATGCAGCTTTCTGCACCTATGAGATTTTCACGATGTGGTCATAGCGCGCATTACGCGGCGTGTACGGGAATCGAGGGCCGCAAGGGGCTCCATGAGCTCCTCCGTGCCAATGTTCCGCGGTTGAGCTGAGCAGTTCCACCTTAAATATATGCAATTAGCAGCAAAATTTCTTTTAAGCGCTCACGTACGACCACCGTAGCTTTCTTCGCATGTTTCGAACAGCCCAAAGAACACATAGTTGACCCTGAATGATAAGCAATGAAAACGGACAGTAGGCTCACAGCTCACAGTCAGGTCTTAGAGCAAATACTTAGGGTTTAAACACTTCGCTTCGGAGTCGAATAGAAGTGAGCTAAACGAGAAACTGGGAGGGAAAACGCCCTGCGAGCATATATCAACTTCGCCTTTTAATCCTGTGTTGTGCGAAGGCTGTAGCAGACGACAGCGCTCGACCGGAAGCAAGAGCGGACTGCAGCGCTGTTAGTTCTCGTGACCGCCACCGGGGCTTAAATCCGAGGGGCTTTACATGGGCTTTACCAACCGGGGCCACCATAGAGACGGCGCCTCATGGAGGAAGGAAAGAAATAAGGAGAGGCCCTGACGTCACTTTTTGTGAAGCAACCTTGCAACCGGAAGTTGGCTCGGCTCTCCTCACTATCTCCTTTCTCCACCGAGCTATGGGGCGGGGATCGCGCGCGGCTCGGGTAGCGACGCGTCGCTCGATAGAAACTTCTGAATGTGTGCGTAGTTGCGTTCGCTGCGTCGTCAGTGTTTTTGAGACAGAAAGACGACATTGCGCGCCGCTTATAGCTCAGCTCACCATCCTCCTCGGGCTACCGTACACCCGCCGTGTGGCCTTCGAAACGCAGCACAGCATCACCGACAGCGGCTTCATGTTTCTGTGCTGTTTAATGAGGTGCGAAAGTTTGCTGATCAAAACAATCAACGCTTCTTCGCGTGTCGAAGCGCGGTTCCAGAGTGCCACCTTTTCGCGAGATTCATTTCAATGCATCGATCGCTCCGCGTAACGACATCAAGCTTGACGAACAAAATATCGAATGAGGGGTTATTTGCTGCATTTAAAAGCAATCTTAGATGCGTGCGCAACGTCACGACGTCAGACATGTAGACTTTAACACGCAAGGCCGAACACACCGTGCCGAAAGCTCGTCCACCACCACCGAGAAACACTCGGGCCCCTAGCAACAACGACGCTAACGACGCCGTACGCCGTTGCTAGTGGCCCGAGTTTTCTTAGCAACAACGACAACGTTGCTAGTGGCCCGACTTTTTAAGCCTAAATTTTGACGTCACTTCCGCCACATTCTGGCCAATGCATTGGGAATACGAAGGGCTCCCTGGGCGCTGCCATATTGTTCCCTGGACTGCAGTGGGCACCTCGCGCTAGCACGGTGGAAGCGGCGAAACGCCTCCTCTCTGGACTGCTGGAAACCGGTTCCGCCGCCGGAAACAATATGGCAGCGCCCAGGTTGGAAAGGTGTTATTTTTTTACCCTCGCACGCAGGCTGCGGGCGCGCTCCTACTCTCGACACCAGTCGCCATCTGTCGGCGCGCGCGGCCCGAGGGACTGCGGGTCGCGCCGGCGCCGCGCGTCGAACGCATGTTTACGGGTTCGCTTCTGCCGTTGTTGTGCTCCATCAGCTAACGTATGAGGGTGTGTGCTGTGCGTCACTACTCAAATTTTCCGTCTCGAAGAACGTAATGCGGTTATCTTGAGCGCAGTTACTCGTTAACGTGACATCCGAGGGTAGTCGACCAGGTAGTGTACGGACTGGAAACCGGCACTTCTAAGCAGATTTCTGCGCTGTCGTGTCGTTTGTTGTCGCCGTTTACGTGCGATATCATCTATGATAATTTTATGCATCAGAATGTAGATCTATTGATTTGACTCAGTGGAGTAGCAACTGGACGGGCGAGCTGCAGACTGAAGGTTGTCCCGACGGAGCGCGTGTTTTCAATCACCAGTACAGATTTCATGCACAGGATTGTAAGCACGACCGCTACCGATTTCAGCTGCTTTTTCCGCACGCATGTCAGAGGGATCTGGGGGGTAAAGGTTTATCTACAGTATTTTTCTGCTGTTGGTATCTACACTAGTTTGGTTTGGTTTTTCAAGGTTTTATTTCCCAAAGCGACTCAGGTTATGAGGGACGCCGTAGTGAAGGGTTCCGGAAATTTCGACCACCTGGGGTTCTTTAACGTGCACTGACATCGCACAGTACACGGGCCTCTAGAATTTCGCCTCCATCGAAATTCGGCCGCCGCGGCCGGGATCGAACCCGCGTCTTTTCGGCCAGAGCCGAGAGCCGTAACCACTGAGCCACCACAGCGGTGCGGTATCTACCTTATTCATAGGAAAATACTATGCGCGATTTCATTACATTTTCCACACTTAGCCAAACGGCTACGCAACGCTCTCACACGCGGCGAGAGCTCCTGAATAAAATAACGCGACTTCGGACCTCAGAATTTGTGAAAGCCGGATTAGCTGGTCATATCTATTCAAGCTTTGATAAATTAAGCGAAAGTACGTTTTTATGCACCAGGGTGCATAAACCATGACAAAATTTGTTTTCTGTTGGCGCTGCGGCTCAGTTGAACTCACAGCGGTAATTTCTTGATAAACTGGCGCGGCGACAAGAAAGCCCTGTTTGTGGAAGGGGGGGGGGGGGTCTTTATGGCCGGCCGGCAGGAAGGAATAAGAGTGCTTGCGATTGGAACTGCATGCTAGCCGCACACCTAATGCTTGATCTTGAACAAAAAGTTTCTTTGCGGTGGAGCACCAAGACGAAATTCGATATAAGCACGAGCGCGTTCGAAGCGCCGGCACAATTAACCTGAATGCCAAACTAAACGTCATTAAAACGCGTCAATGTTATCGCTTTGATAACGTAAATACTTCCTGCAACACAGCCACGCAGCAGAAGTATGCTCGACAATGTTTTTTTAGCGCCCGAAGCGCGGCTATATGCAGGCGCGGCCGCGGAACTGCCGCAGCCCCGCAGTCCCCAAGGAAACGCCCGCACCGCGGCGCGCCAGTCGGTGCAAAATGGCCGCGCCCGGGAGAGGCTCAAAATTCTGGTCTATAGGCGCGTTCAGTTGGAAACATCTGTAGATCTTGGTCAAATTAACAGATACGCTGCCGGTGCTGAGATCGTTGCTCCAAACGATGGCCCGGAGGTAGTGAAAACGTCACTGAAAATTGGTACACTCAGGCCGGTTTATAACTTGCTCTATCACGTCTTGCTTCGCGTGGGCTGACTAGGGCTTTTTTTATTATGATGATAAAGGTACTGTTTCGAAAGCTGCAGATTCGATCCCTATGGACAACGTCCATAAGACGTATCTGCACACATATCTCGTTCATCGTCTTGGTGTTGTATGATCTGGCGCACAGCCGCGTCATGGCGCCGGCCGCCATGATTGAGGTGCATGTAGCAGACGAACTCCTGCTCAGCAAGCATGTTTCCTTCGCGTGTCGCACTGCCGCTTGTAATCCGCGAGAATCGGAGATTCGGCCGGTAGTCGCCGCGCACGACAGCTACACGAAACTACATCGTAAACGAATGCTGCTTTCATTGGGCAGCTGCGCTCGTTATCGCTGCTCAAGCCGCCGAGAAAACAGGCGCGGCGCCGAAAGTTGGTCACGCGTGTTTGGTTCTCCTCGATTCTGGTATCGAAGTTAGGATAGTGGTCAATCAAAGCAGCGCTTCCATGAAACTGGATACCATGGGGAAGTGATCGGTGATCCGGTCTCTCGCTGCGGCGTCTCCAGTGCGTATGAGCACACCGGGTAAATCTCCAACAAGAGGAGCCGATTATGTGTAGTATGGGCGTCATATCTGCATGCACACAGATCATACACACGCATGTCGAGCGGACTTGGGAAGCCTAAATTGTTACCACTCTGGAGTAGTCATTCCTTTGCACAAACGTATAGTCGTAGATTGCCATAACGGCTGCTCATAAGGCAGCAAACTGGACTACGTATTTGTTTACTTTCGCACTCTGCGCGCTGTTTTGACAACATTCGGCACTAGCTAGAGCACCTAGCTGCTAGTTGACACTTTGGTAGTCCGCGCTTCGTCAATGTCGTGCCTCTTTTTCGTGTCAGCATATGACACACAGCTAGCGCACGGTGCAAAAATTAGCGCGCTGTTTTGGTAGGGATCGAGGGCGATGTATATCCTGACGTTAGCGCAGGTTTCACACCATCCGCCATATAAAGACGCCGCCTGGGTGGCCATGACCCTATCAAAAAACGAAGTGTATGCGGCAAGGCTTCATTTCAATATCAAAGAAAGCACGCGGTCACATGTCATTTCACTCAACATTTAGGCACTTTGGTGGCCGTCCGGTGCAATTGTTTAGGATGCACTTCGCCCAAAAATTTCGCAGGTCAACCAAACACTAAAATCTGAAGCATTATGTCAATGTCAGATACGAAGTAGAGCTCGGAAATCAACGCCTCTGCGCAGATACACAGTCCACAGTTATACCTGGGAGCACCGCAGAAGCGCCGCAGCTAAAGAGTGGCGCCAGGTCACCGATATCTTACCCGCTACATGCGACTCTCCGGTTTCACGGAAGCACTGCTGTCATTGACTATATACTATCCGAGCATCCCAGAATCAAGCGGAGTAGAAACTTTATTGATTTCTAAGATTTAGCCTGCGGTGGAGGTGTTCTTCAAGTCTTCTCTTCAAGTCTTGAGGTTGCCTCCTTAGCCTTGGGTGGTCCCCTAGTCCAGGGCTCCACTGAGTCTGGCCACCTCGCTTGCGTGTGCTATGAGTGCCCTTTGGGCCTCTAGCTCGCAGCTGGTGAGCCGGCTCTCCCATTGCTCCGCACTTGGTGTGTCGTGTTTGTGGAACGATATGTTTCTGTCGCATTCCCATGTTATGTGGTATAGTGTTGGCCTCGCTTCGCACCAAGGGCATGTGGCGCGGTATTGTGTCGGGAACATCTTGCTTAGTATATATAAGTTGGGGAAGGAGCCTGTCTGTAGCTTCCGCCATTTTACGGCCTCTTCCCTGCTTAGTTCTTTGTGTGGTGGGGGGTATTTGTATCTTAGCCTCCTGTATAAACTTAGTGTTTCAGAGTACCCAGCCCCTAGGCTAGTCCAGAGCTCCTCCGGGGCTTGTGACCCCCCAGCTCGGAACCAAACTCGCGACCAACTTTCGTCGCTACGCCCGTTTCCTCGACAGGCTCCAACAGCGCGAACAAGCGCAACTGCCCAATCGAAGTGGCGTTCCGTTTGCGACGTAGTTACGCGCAGCTGTAGCGCCCATCGGGCGGCTACTAGCTGAATCTCCGATGCACGCGGATTCCGAACGGCTGTCTGAATGCGAGGGCTTATTATTTTTATTTCCTTTTAGGTCGCCCCAACCTAATCAATGTCTGAATGAGACAGGTGAAGAAATTCTTGCGGAGCAGGAGTGCATCAGCTACGTGCACCTCAATCATGGCGGCCGGTGGCGGCGCACCTCAGCGCCGCGGCTGTGCACCAGTGCATACCACTCTATAGCATGGTCACTTCAAGAAAAATACGAGTTACGTGCTAAGAAGCCAGTTTCCCAACGCGAGAAACAACGCCCCAGTGATGGTCACGAGGACTATAACGGCGCTCATTTCATGCTTGCGGTCGCTTCCGGTTGAGCGCATCGTCTGCTGCACGCGAATCGAGAGCTGCGGAGGCGAAGATCCGTTTGAGAAGGCAGGAGAGAGGCGCCCTCGCTATCTGCACGCCAAAAAAAAAAATGGCTGAGACTTAACTTGGTTAAGCCTGGAGAATGCGAAGCATCATCGTGTCGCGTAATTTGGAGGCGCACAACCACAGCGACGGCGCGAGGTGGGCCCCCGTTTCTCCACTGTCGTGACGTCATCAAGTCATGTGGTGTGACGTCATGTATCACGTGATTTGGAGGCGCACAACTATAGTGAACTAGAATACTCATACGCATAACCACAGTGACGGCGCGAGGTGGGCCCCCGTTTCTCCACTGTCGTGACGTCATCGTGTCACGTGGTGTGACGTCATGTATCACGTGATTTGGAGGCGCACAACCACAGCGACAGCGCGAGGTGGGCCCCCGTTTTTCTACTGTCGTGACGTCATCGTGTCACGTGGTGTGACGTCATGTATCACGTGATTTGGAGGCGCATAACCACGGTGAAGGGCTGAAGTGGTAGCTAAAGTAGTATGCTTCGCATAAAAATGTGCCGGAAGTCAAACGCTTTCGCAAGGACTACTCGCAGTCTTTGGCCGTCGGCGCAGCCAATAGCAACGCTGGGCGCAGCGGCGTCGTCTGCTGCAATGCCTGCTGCGCATGCGCAAGCGTGCTGAGACTGCGACCAAGTAGCGGGGAGCCGGCTTCAAAAAAATGTGACGTAGCCGCCGCTCCTGAGCTCTTTCCTTCGGGGCAGGCGGCGCACTCCACGTGACCAGGTGGCAAACTTCTCCAATCTATCTCATTGGTTGATCACCGGCCGTGTGCAGTAGTTTCGCTTTCAGTTTTCAACCCAGCCCCTTTCTCGGCTTACCAAGCTTCTGAAGTGAATAACTGAAAATTGATTTTCGGGGAAAGGAAATGGCACAGTAATTGTCTCACTTCTCGGTGGACACCCGAACCGCGCCGTAAGGGAAGGGAGGAAGGTGGGAGTGAAAGACGACAGAAGTGCCGTAGTGGAGGGCTAAGGAATAATTTCGACCGCTTGGGGATCTTAAACGTGCACTGACATCGCACAGCACACGGGCGCCTTTTGCATTTCGCCTCCACCGAAACGCGGCCACCGATATCTAGCTGCATGGTCGAAGGTTTCACTCTTCGCCTCTAAGAGTGAAACGCGACAGCGTCTTGCAACGCTGCCAGGGAGTCCACAGAACGCCATCGCTTGTTCGGTTCTACGCCTTGCTCGTCGGTAAATTGGTTTTTTGGTAAAGGAAATGTATCTTTCTCGCATACCTCGGTGGACACCTAAACCTCGACTTTACGGGAAGGGAGGAAGATGGGAGTGAACGAAGACACCGTATTCTCTAGACGCGCCTTTGTTCATTCCAAACCATCGAGCTGACATGGCGGAGTGGTTAGCATGCTCGTCTCGACCTCTGGAGACCGGGGTTCGATTCCCGAACTCTACCAATTTCCTACACGGTTTTATTTATTTATCTGGCCTGTCTAGAAAGGTTAATTGGGCTAATTGGGTAATGAAGCAATTAATTAAATTCAGTCCCACTTACTTGGAGCATCACTATAGAGAGAGATAAAAACTTTATTTCGACAGGAATTCGGGGCACGCCCCAGGGTCTCCGCACGACCCCACTGCACTCAAGTGTTCATGTTCCTAAGGTCCATAACACTGGCAGTACGGCCGGCTCCTCCGAGCGCAGCAGGGTCTCCCAGTCCTCTTCTGCGGTTCCGCGAAATCCTAATTTATTATTGCGACAGCCACCGTCTCTACCCGGCACCTGCCAAGGGGCTGAGTAAGGCAGAGGAGCGAACTCTGCGGCGCCTGCAGACAGGAACCCTTCTCTGTCCTGCAATAGCAAAACACTTCGATCCGAACACAGATGGGCGCTGCCCGCACTGTGGAGAGATCTGCGATATCTTTCACATGGTGTGGGCATGTACTCAGAATCCTCACCTTCCCCCCTCCCCCACCCCCACCCGAGAGGCATGGGAGACTGCCCTCCTCAACTGCTCCACACTGGAGTCCCAAAGGGCTCTGGTCAAGCGGGCGCGAGACGGGGCCTCGTCATGCGGTGTCCCGGACTAAGGATACCGACCATGCAGCAGGGTTATTTTTTTTTTAACCCTCAAGCTCTCTTTGATTAGTTTTTCACCACCACCACCACCACCCAGGTCTTTTCTCTCTGCCCGGCGGACCCTCCTCCGCGGGACCTAGAGAACCTCATCACTATAAAATCCCTTTAATTGGTTGCATGGTTGCTAGCCAAAGTACAATTAACCCCGTTTGAAATTCGCGCACTGTGACGTCACGACTGTTTGGACCAGTTGAAAAGCGTGACGTTTCTGTTGACAACTCCTGCTTAGAGGCATTAAAGGCTTCCGCCTTAATAATTCTGGAGTCCTCCACTACGCGCGCTCGTTCTCTTCGCAAATTTCTCCCTTCACTCAATAAGTTCTCCCATTGTGTCCGAGTCCATTACTTAGTCCAAATTTAGGCAGCGACCACTACATACTCAAGACGCAAGTAGCCTCAGACAGGCTGAGACGCCAGTTGGGCGCGGCAAAAATAACGGACTGGAATGCGTTCCGCGAAGCATGCGACAGCAACCTTACCGAGAATGGCATACAGTCGTTAGAGGAATGGGGAAGCATGCTAAGGGATACGCAAGACAAGTACACCAAAACCATAAACCGAACAGCGGAAACACCCGAGGTGGACGGTCGACTGCTCAAGCTTTGGGATGCTAGGCGCAGTCTCACCAGGAGATGGAAAAAACAAAAACATAACAGGAAACTCAAGCTTAAAATCGCCGAAATTACAGCGAAAGCAGAGGAATACGCCACACAGCTGGCAAAACAAAATTGGCAACAATTCAGCGATTCTCTTAGTGGGACGCTAAGCACGACACGGACTTGGCGTATCCTTAGAGCGCTCCTCGATCCGACTAAGACAAAAGCTGAAAACAATAAATCCATATACCGGTTCATTCACCAGTTCGAGGACCGACTCGGAACTCCTCGACAGATTGCGCGCCAAATGCTTTGGCAGCACGAACCCGCCGACCTATACAGGGGAGTACCGGGGAGACGATAACGCTAATCTGGACAGACCCATCACACGAGAAGAGGTCTACGCGGCCATGCGAAACACCACCAGAAATACGGCCGCGGGAGCGGATAAAATAAACAACGCACTCATCCGCAACCTCAGCGATGCGCTGGTCGCTGAACTGACAGACTTCCTCAACAAACATTGGGAAGCTGAAACTGTCCCCGAGGAGTGGAAACATGCCGAAGTGGTGATGATACCCAAGCCAGGCAAGAAACTGCAGATAGAAAACCTCAGGCCGATCTCGCTTACGTCATCCCTGGGAAAACTATACGAGCGAGTGGTAACACAGAGACTTCAAAACTACATGGAAGACAACGAACTGATCCCTCACAGCATGTTCGGCTTTAGAGCAAAATTATCAGCTCAAGACGTACTCCTCCAATTATATGAAGGTGTACTTCGGAACGTTCCTCGGGACGGAGAAAACGTGATAATGGCCCTAGACATCAAAGGCGCTTTTGACAATGTGAGCCACGAAGCAATCCTTACGGGCCTGGACAACCTGAACTGCGGGCGCAGGATTCACAGCTTCGTCAAAGCATTTTTATCCAACAGAACTGCAACCATCGGCATAGGAGAACTTCGGTCCGAGAAGTTTCGAACGCCTAACAAGGGAACACCTCAAGGGTCGGTCATTTCACCCACGCTATTCAACGTGGCCATGATCGGACTGGCGAAGCAACTAAAAGAAATTGACGACATCCACCATGCAATTTATGCCGACGACATCACAATATGGACTAACACTGGCTCACTCGGCGAGAAAGAGGATAGGCTACAAGAAGCGGCCACCTGCGTTGAAAACTATGTCAAAGCAAGAGGGCTAGCGTGCTCGACCGAAAAATCTGAGCTCTTACGGGTTTGGAGAGGAAAACGGAACCGAAAAGTCCCTACCAGTAAAGAACTTCGACTACAAGTTTACCTCGAAGGGGAACCAATACCAGAGAAGACACTCATACGGGTACTAGGGATGTGGATACAGTCAAATCAACGCTGTACTCACACCCTTGCGCTATTAAAGGCATCTACACTCCAAGTGGTCCGCATGATTACACGCATATCTCACACAGACGTCATGGCATGCGAGAAGAAGACACACTCAAGCTGGTCAGGAGCCTAGTGGTCAGCCGGGCGACATACAGTCTCCCGTACTACAATCATATCAAAAGTGAAATACAACAGGCGGACGCGATTTTACGCAAAGCGTATAAAACCGCGCTTCGACTACCCCATAACACCTCAACTGAAAAGCTTTTAGCCTTGGGACTGCACAACACGTTGAGGAATTACGGGAAGCGCAGCATGTTGCCCAAATGCGCAGACTACAGCAGACCCCCACAGGCAGAGTTCTTTTAAAGAAACTGGGCTACACCGAACAAATTCGAGAAATATTGAGAACTAAAACGATCCCCGATGAGTACCGCAGCACGCTCAGGGTGGCACCAATACCAAGAAACATGGACCCGAACCTCCACAAAGACCGAAGAGAGGCAAGGGCCGACCGCTTACAGAAAACACACGCATCTCAGGATACAACAGTGTATGTCGACGCTGCCACATATGCCATGACTAGGGGACAAGGCACCAACAACGCAGTGGCAACTGTAGTCAACTCGGAATTACACGAGATTACCAGCGCCTCCCTGCAAGACTGCACGATAGCTGAGGCTGAAGAAGCGGCCGTCGCTCTAGCGGCAGCGGAGGGCTATCGGAGTGGGCGGTCACTGACAATTCTTACTGATTCACAAGCAGCCTGCCGCAACTATCTTTGCGGCAGAGTCGGTCACAGAGCGCTCCGCATACTCCGCTCTGTAGACTGCAAGACGCAACAAACACATGCAAAACCACACAAGCCGATCAAACATAAGATCATCTGGGTACCGGGGCACACGGGGGTGGCAGGAAACCAAGAGGCAGACAGGATAGCTCGAGGATATACTAACTACCGAGCATCCAACGTCAACGACCTCGAGGAATCCCTGCCAGTACCTCAGGAATACTCGGTCATACTCAACAACTACAAAAGCAGCAGGATGCGGTACCCACCACCGCACAAATCTTTAAACAAAGAAGAGGCTGTCACATGGAGACAACTCCAAACGTGGTCATATCCAAATCTAAACACACTAAGTAAAATTCACCCCACACTTTACGCACACAATTGTCCGTGGTGCCATGAAAAACCTACACTGTATCACATCACATGGGCATGTCAAAAAGTCGACATCGTCCCAGTTATACAAAACCCAAGTGTGGAGCAATGGGAGGGTCTGCTCTCCAGCGACTGCCGCGATGACCAGATCGGTTTGATACGGCGAGCTCAGCTGACGGCAGCATCCAGCGGAGCCCTGGAATAGGGGCAACCGACCGTTGCGGATGGACTCATCTGACCACATAAAAAAACCTTGTGCTAGAGCCGAAAAAGTTATCCTATCCTATCTCCCTTCACTCACGGCGTGGTTGAGGTGTCCACCAAGGTGTGACAGCTACTGTACCTTTTCCTTTCCTCAAAAACCTAATAAACTTGAGAAAACTATGCCGCTTCCTAAATCCTTTTGCCCCCAACCAACCGCATCACAACTTACATTGGCACATCGCGACCCAGACAACACACCTACATCCTAAGGACGTCCTTGGGAAGTCCGCGACAGGACTTTACGCACATCCCGCGGATGTCCCGAAAAAATCCTGAAAACATCCTAAGTGAAACGCCGAAAGAAGTCCTTCGGATGTCTGACGAGTACATTTTTAGGACCTTCGCAGGACTGCAATAGGACGTTACTATTTTTATTTTTTCCTTGACCAGGACCCAATATAACCTCGTGTCCTTTTCAAAACTCGCTACTGGTCACGCATGACTGACCAAAATACCAGAAGCAGAAGCAGTGCCTCATAGCCGCAACAGAACCAGCTTCCGCTTCTGGCATTTCGGCCAATTGCATATGGCCGAGAGCGATGCTATAGTAAAAACGACACAAAGTTAGAACCAGGACAGCAGCTTGGGCATGTTGGTTATTCATTCTTGATGGAACAGCGCAAACCATGGTCCCGATGGTTTGCGCTGTTCCATCAAGAAAGTTAGAACACAGGCCTGGATTATGCTGCACAGTGATTCAAAACACAAAGCTTTGGCTAAAATAGATTTATTCAAATATATGGGGCATGCTGATGATCAGGCCGAATGCTGATTCACAGCTGAATTTTACTTTTTAATAACAGCACATGAAACAGAACAACTCACATAAAGGAAACACTAACACAGCTTTAACAGCTCCTCTCAGGCATTTCTCGTTATTGAGAGCAAGGTCATGGATGGTGTGCACATAGACCTTCCTTCGCAATGTGTGTAATAGGCTTAATTAATTTTGTTTAGCTTGTCTGGTTAGTATGAGCCAAAATTATCACGTTTTCAAACTTGAAGCAGCAGGATTCCAATACAATAAGTAGCCAAGCCAACCCCAGATGCAGAGTTGCAAAATAGAGAGATGCAAAATAACTATACGGCTAAACCAGCAGGTGTATACATATAAGTCATGTAAGGTCTAAACAGGCTTCGGGATGATTATCTTGGTCAGAACAAAAAATATTAATTGCACTGCAAAGGGCATGACATTAAAACAAACAGTAGCGGCATACTGTAAGGCATAAATATTATATGACTGTCTTATATATAATGAACGCAACAAAACACAAATATGCCACTCGGTGCCTCATTGGTCATATGGTGCTCGGCTGCTGACCCAAAAGACGCGGGTTCGATCCCAGCCATGGCAGTCCCATTTCGAAGGAGGCGAGAAGTTGAGAGGCCAGTGTACTGTGCGATGTCAGTGCACGCTAGAGGACCCGAGGTAGTCGAAATTATCTGGAGCCCTCCACTATGGCATCCCTTACAGCCTGGGTCGCTTTGGGATGTAAAAGACCAAAAACCAAACTAGAAACACAAATGCAACTTTTTTTTTACTGAAACAACAATACAAGCATACGCAGCAGAGGTGAAAAAATCTCGATCACACTGCATGTAGCATAGCTAAAATGAGGAAAATTATGTGACTGCAATAAGGCATAGGAACTATTGTCTTATTTAGAATAATCGACGTTCTTAAAACACGACCTTTTCTTGCTATAACAGCAATACAACCCAACTACACAGATTAGAGATTAAAATAATAACATAAGCACTATCTGTCAGGATCAAACTTCAGCAAGCATGCAACTAGAGATAAAAGCTGGTATATAGCTGTGCATAAGTAGTAGGTGGCCTTCAAGGCAATTAGCATGGTCAGAAGATTAGCATTTCATTCAAGCTGCATGTGGAATGACTAAAATAAGACAGGTTGTCTGACTGCTACAAGGTACAGGAATTATGCTTGTCTCACTCAAAACAATAAAGATTATTAAATCACAAATGAGCCTTTTTTTGCTATAACAGCAATACATGCACACAGATCAGAGGTTAAAATATTGACACAAGCACTACCATTCAGAATCACATTTCAGCAAGCACAGGACTAGAAATAAAAAGCACCTATAAGTGTGCAAAGGAGTAGATGGGCTTTAAGGCAACTAGCACGGCCAGAAGAAAAAAATCTAAAACACGCTGCATATAGTATGGTACTAACATTAGCAAGTCATAAGACTGCTACAAGCCACAGGAACTATGGTCGTCTCTTACATAGACAATAAAAGTCATTAAAATCCACATATCCTCTTTTTTTTTTTTGCTGGAACAGCAATACAAACGCACTATGGGGGTGAAAAATAACTCTAGTAGTAGCAGTCAGGAACAAATGTACACAAGCATAGTGGAACTAGAGACCAAAACAGCAAGTATAGCTCGATACAAGCAAATTTCAGATGGGCTACAAAATGCCCAGCTTGGTCAGAGAAAAAAAAATTGTTCACGCACAAAGCATCGCATTTCTAGACACTAAGTATGCTACAACTGCTAGGTATCAATAAAGTGACACGTTTTCAAGATATTGCTTGACTTCTCATTCTAGGCAGTCTTCTTTTCAGTTCTGCTATAGTGTCATCGAAGGGAAGAGTCATGTAAAGACGTAAAGCAGAAATCCTGCCCCCAGGGCCAAAGCTAAAATAGGCTGCCTTGCTGCAAGGAAGACAAAAAAGGCCCTTTACATAGAGACACTTCTTTCAGTTCACCTTTTTTTTTCAATCACTGACTGCATTTGAAAAAAAAAAAACTTGCAGCACAATATACAAATTGCAGCCCCTTCACATGGTGTTGGCATCAAATGGTACTTGTGGCAAGGAATTAATCCTTGCACAATCCTTACATACTTCCAGGAGTAAAACCGCCACAAACAGACAACCAAGTAAAGAGAGGTGCGTGAGGACTTAGCAGGCTAAGAATACCCAAGTTAACTAAAGATACATTTCATAATTCTACCTAACTACGCAGGCTTATGTGCAGAAGTTTTCACGGTATCTATTTAAATAATCTAAATTCTGTGCTCTCTCAAAATCAATCATCTCTCAGCACAGTTTCACAGGAAAAATATCAACAGTTTGGAATGAGAAATCCTCAACCCAAGATGTTAATATCAACAAAAAAATGTAGCACACTAGCAACACGCTCGCCATTCAGTTTTGCTCAGGAGCACAGCTTTGTTCGCCAGTTTTCTTGCGTATTACCCGTTCAGTTACACACAAAAACCATGACATGGCTGCCTTTTCGATTTCTTTCAGCAAAGTTTGCTGTGCCTGAGTTGAGGTCTGCTGGTCGGTTAGGCAACCTATACACAAATGAGAGAGTATATGTTATGTATTTTTATAGAAAAATATATCTCACCTCTAAAAATTATTGTAGCCAAACTACTGCATTTCCTTAATTTTGAACCAGCAGGCAAAGGGCATGGGCTTGAGTAACAAAGGATGGCATATTTCTACACATCTTATTACCAATTCCATTGCTGGACCATGCCTTCTGTGCAGTCAGTATGAAAACAATACTAAATGCACACTATGAAGGCGGTAATTCTAGCTTGTTCTAACCTGTGGTAACATTCATGGCACTGCAGCCATAAGCCAATGAACCAGATGACAACAAAAATCCATGTGGCTAGTTGTGAAGTGCGTGATTGTGCAGATCTGAAAATAAACAATGAAAATTTGGCATTTTTTTTTCGAAGCAAATATCACTGGGCTTGACGCAATCCTACCAAGACCTACAAATTCAATTATAAACATTTGCTATAGATATTGATTCTGTGATCTGATTTATATTCGAAGTCTTAAAGGGATACAGACACAGTGTTTTGAGGTGTTCATTTTTCTGCTTTTAATGAGACGTAAAAACCTATTAATCATGGAAATGAGCTTAAATATCTAGTCCACAGTGTGAACAGTTTTATATGAGTACTTTTGGTTTCTGTCAGGTCAATGCCAGTGCTGGAGTCCATTATGGCATCATGTGATGGCATGGTTAGGACTTACCCCATGTTTTGCTAGTGACTATGCCAACCAGTCCATATATAGATGATAGATGTCAGCATTGGCTAACAGCTCCTCTGTCAATGATTTTTGGCATGTGGAATCAGTGAAATCAGAGAATTTGGAATAGTAAAACCCTTTGTGCCCAGGACAAAGATCAGGTCACTTATTTGAGTTTAAAATTTTATATCTGTGCTCCTTTAAGATTTGAAATAGCTTCCTCCAAATAATACTTACTGCACATGATTTTGCATATATTCAGCTCACAGAGCCTGTTCTTCCCTTGGCACCATACCAGCTGTAGCTAGAAGCCAGTTCAGATGTTAGAATACTTCGCAGAATGTGAGATGTCTTTTCTCTTGCAGTGTCTCCATCTTGCACAGTCATGTGATTTCTCTAGATCAGAACGGAATTAGGTTCGAAATCAGACCAAGAAAATAAAATCAGGATTTCTCAAGTGGGGAACTCTATTGCTATAGTCAGTTTTTATCATATTGAAGGCAGCTGGCATGCTGTTGTGTGGTATCCCTAGGTGGTACAATTAAACATGCATATGCCCTCCATTATGAGCCGTCCATATGACGCAGGGGCAGATTTGGCCCTCGCCAGCAAAAAATTCATATGTAAAAACATGCATGACCTCATTTTTTGGATGCAAAAGGCCCAAACAACACATATAGTTCAAATGAAATTGCAATAGTTCTCTTCAATACTATATATATCTAGGTTACAAACCAATAAAAGAAAACTGTGCGCATGCAACAGAATACAAAATTAAAACAGCCCCGCCCCGGCTCAGTGCCTACTGCGCTCAGCTGCTGTCCCGAAAGGTGCGGGTTCGATCCACGCCGCGGCGGCCGAATTTCGTTGGAGGTGAAATTCTAGAGGCCCGTGTACTGTGCGATGTCAGTGCCCGTTAAAGAACCCCAGGTGGTCGGAATTTCCGCAGCCCTTCACTACGGCGTCCCTCAGAGCCTGAGTTGCTTTGGGACGTTCAACCCAAACAAACCAATAAACCAAATCAAATTAGAACAGGAACTTTAGGCGCATATTCAGTCGAATGTTGAAGGCACGGAACATGCGACGAGCTAGGATCTAGTTGCTCTTGCGACTTTGCAGCAGCACACGGATCTGATTAAGAAGGGTCGTATGCAACACCATCGCCAGCACCCGACGCTATTAGCCCAATATCACGACGTGCCTCTCGGCGTGCACGCCTGTAAGCAGTACTCCTCGGCACCGTAGCCATTATGCTGTCACCAGATTAATATACTGGCCCCCAGTAAGCTTCTGCTCATGTTGAGCCAGCATCAGTCACTGAACTTTAATACCGCCGCTAAAATTACTTCAAAAGCTAGAAATCACGCGACACGGCTCACACACCAGGCGAGGACTACCGACTGCCACTTACTTTCACTTGCCGCATGTGCCATCCGTGTTTCCCGCTGCTGGAACCTTGCTGAATACGTAAAAAAATATTACACTCGTTACGCAACCAACATGCAGTAGGAACGTCAATAATTACCTGAAATTTTGGTCCAAAAAACGGAAAACTGGCTAATACACGTCTCAAACCACCAAGGTAAGCAAATACAACTAGCATTGTTTCAGTAGTGCGATGACGATGGTGGTGCCATTGAGCTGAGCAAAGAGCCTTTTTAAGCAACATGCACCTAAGACAAAAATAAAACTGTGATCCTAAATAAACCAAAAAATAACTGCAAAAAAGGATGTGTGTTATTAATTTTCATGATCACTTCTCTAAGAGCACTAACAAGTGGCCAGTTGTTTTTGCGGTGGTGTCAATGTCATCGTCAGTGGCTGTTATGGTCGAAGGCGGGAATACAATTGGCGTCAAGGTGGTTATGTTGTGAGCTTGGAGGAGAACAGTGTAAGCTCACCCTCGATAGCTATAACAAAACGGGAATTAGACTATTTGAGCCAAGTTCAGTTAGAGTAATTAGGTCGCCCTTCCCTAATTTCGAAGTTTTAAAGTTTAGGGTTTCTGTATTCAGCTATAATGGCCCTTTTGGAATTGCTTATTTTCGTCCTGCTTTTAACGGTTTTTTGGCTCTTTCAAAAAATAAGTACTGGGTTGTGTATTACTTTGTGACATCTTGCGCTTATACATCGCATGGATTATTGTTTACTTGTTCTAAACAGCTGTATCAAGCCCACTAGCCAAAGACGTCGGGAAAGGACAGTCGAGCGTGCCACTCGAGCGCTCATGAGAATTGTATGGCCATCTGCACGATTCAGACCCTCTGAATATAAATACTTCCTTATAACAACCGATCTGCGACTGTTTTCCGGATGATCCCACCGCGGCTTTTATACGGACGTCATGTCCGTATAACGTTCGAGCCGCGGCTGTTCCCGGGATAATCCCAGTGCGGACTTCATACGGATGTCCCAGGGACGTCCTGTTAGGGATGTGGGACGTGCGTACATTTTTGGGACGTCCTACGGATCTTTGGTGTTGTCTGGGGAATTACGTTCAAAAGCACGCAAGCGGGGCACAACGAATGCTACCGCCTTTTCGCCACTTTTGCCCATAGAGTTTACAAAAATAATACTTAGAGGAAAATCTGGTGCCACCGACTATGCGAGTTTCTTAGAGAGCACTTAATCCACCGCAGGAAGGCCGGGAAGATGAGGTTTCGAGTTTGGCTTGGTTATTCTACCTCTAAATTGGCAGTTGCGCCACAGAGCTCTCCTGTGTGTGCAGATTATTTTAATACCGCGTTTTTCAATAGATTTAACGAAAGTGAAAGTTCGGTGTTAGGCTGGCACGGAAACTTTCGCAGCATTTCTTCGAGGTTTGCCACGAAGAGTGTCGTATTTTTACTGCTGAATCCACGTTTTATGCTCAACTTTATGCCAACGGTTTATGCCAAGCTAAGGAAGAAATGTCATCTTTCCGGCATTCCCGCGCATCTTTATGGAGAACGAAGTACGACTAGTGTAGCAGCGCAGCCAGGTGCGCATGACAACAACAACAACGAAAGGACTGAAGTCGCTGCTGACGCCAGCGCCACTGCATCTCGGTGACGTCATGAACAAATCTTTCTCCTCTCCTCTTCTTCTTTTTTTTTTTTTTTTGCGAAATGTGCTGTCTCTTGCGGTGAGTTCGAAAACATGCGTACAGTGCTCTAGAACCTTGGTTCTAGAGCACTGTAACATGAGATCACGCGTTGCTGATTAGTTCACTCAGTTGAACTGTTCATACTACGCCGGCGGCCCCACCCTTTAGACCAACGGGATCTAAAAACGTTGCTTTAGACCAAACATCAAAGGAGTGGGAGGCAACTGTCCCACTGTGGAGAGGATGTGACAGGTAGCAAACCTTTCGCTACACTGTACTTCCGCTAGAAAAAAGACAGCGGCGGCTTCGTATCAAGGACTTAGGCCACTGTATTATGCAAAACATGAAAACGAAAGCAGTGCAAATACGTTGAAAGATGAAATATATTTTTGTAGTCTGGAGAACAAAATATTGACACTTACTTTTAATGTAGGATACTTTCTTGGTTCAAAACTGGTATCGTAGAACATACGAGAAGCCAGCGCGAGAAGCGGACGCGTGACGTTAACGCGCTGTACCCGACAGCCTTTTCTCCGCCGTCGTCTGGCTACAAGGGGCCGTCAGTCGCGTAAGGCTAAATGGAGGAAGACGATCCTCATGTCACGTGACTTTTAATGACGTCATAACAAAATGGCGTTTGTTTAGGTACATTTTTGGGTACTTTTTGTTGCAAAATTAGGTAAAAATGGCGTCGCAAAATTTTGAAACGTCCCTAGCCATAGTTTCTAGGTCGCTGGCGTCTCCACGGTTGCCACGGTGACCATCGCTGTCATCGCCAACGCCACGGTGGTTTGTTGACATGGCTGCGATGGCTGTTCACCGCGCGGTGCATTGACGCGTGGAGTAAGTGCTGCCGTGAAAGTCATCAAAGGTTGGTGCAATGGCGAGTAATATTGACCGCGCTAACGTCCGGACTTGTACCCCAGTGCCCTAGTGTTGTCTTTATTATGCAAGTTTGCAGTGCGACCTGTTCCAGCCGTGGTATGATATCGGAAGCCCCTAGAGACGTTTTGCAAGGCGGTGCTTGACTGATTTTGAGGTCACTTCAGTTCTCTTCGGCACCTTTCGGTATTGTATCTCGTGTTTGAACATTGCCTCCTCTAGAAGGAGGCAATGGTTTGAAGCATTGGATGAGTGTCGAAAATTATGTTTCCTTGTGTTGCGCGTAACTGATTCTGACCTGTACGTACTGATAGGATGAGCTCGTATGCATAAAAATGGTGGATACTGCGAGCCATTTGGCAGTTGCGGTACATATAAACTATGTTCCTGGAGTCCTGCATGTATGCCCACCGGCGATCAAGCTATGCTAAAAAAAAATTAAAATGCGGAAGGAAGGCGGACTGGACGTACTACACGCTAGCCTTTGAAAGGACAACACATCTTCCGTCTTAATGTTTAATATGCCTGCAGTGTCTACCCACCAACTAGCCAAGCTGTAATGGATTACTTCGCGTTGACACCCATGTTGCGCAAAGCACACGGTAGGCCACAGCTGCTTTGTACGACGCCGTAACGTTGCCCACGGAGAGACTTAACGCGACGCATCGTGCCACATGAACTATGATCCGTACGCCTCTTTCTTCGCTGATAGGCGTTTAGCGAATGTCGTAGTATGGTCACACCACCGAACCTTTGAATATGTAGAAAGCTGCTTTTCTTTTATCTATTTGGTGAAGTGTTTTTATACTCATTAAGTAGAACGTGTGGTTCTTGGTGTATTTCTTGTAACGTTCAGCATTGGAATAAAGCCAGACAAGGCCGAAGCTTGTTTTGCTTGCTCTGTCATTTCTGTAATGGTTTGTGATGAAGTGGGAGGCTTGACTTAGGCTTTCAGCATCCGCGTAGCCAGTGTGGCCCTCGGGTTTGTTTGGGAACGATGTTGGGTTATTGCGGTGTAAGTAAAACACAACACAGAGAGAAACGTAAACACTCGGGATGATCAGTTTCTTGCACTTTCTGTGTGTTACATTTTCTGAGCTTCAATTTCTAGACGCCATGAATGCATTCCAAATTTCACAGCTAGCTGTTTTTTCTGCTGCACCAGTTAGTGAAAACACAGACTGATGGGCAAGTTGGTATGACATAATAAGGCAAAAACAGCACACCTGCATAAGGAAGATGCTGCGTTTTGTCTCATATCTTCCTTCATCCTTGTGCAGGTGCACTGTTTCAGCCTTATTAGTAAAAGTATGTTGTACAGGGACGTTGGATGCCATGCATGCCGTAATGCGCTGCGTTAACTTTGTGCTAGCATTTGTAGCTAGAAGGGTTTCTTTTTGACATTAGCATTGTATAAGTGAATATAATTTGTGCGCATACATGAATAGCATGCTGGCTTGGCCTTGTAGGCCACTGCATCATTATGAAGTGTATGAGGTGTCACATTAATTGCACGCCTGCTTTTACTGCACGTTGCCAGTTTTGAGGGGAAAATCTGTTTTGTGTGGAGTCAGCAGTGACTAGGCAAGCGACCTTTAAATGCAAATAAGCTTGCTCCATAGATGGTAGCTCTGTGGGGCAATGGACACACACAAAAAAAAAAGAGTAGCCATGACCTTTCAATATAAAGTGAAGAAGCAGCATAAACCAAACATCAACACGCCATGCATGTGACATGCTTCTCTGCATACAGTGAAGAGCTTAAAAATGCATGAAATGTAAACATGGCTTGTCTACTTATATTTGGTTGTTCCTTTTAGAGGGAAGCATGTTGACAAATTTTTCTCTGCTTTATGGCAAACGTCTAAAGGAGTGTAAGATTTCAGTAAGGAAACATTTACAGTTGGCCACATAAGTTTGAGGTATTCAAATTAGAAGGTCTGAAAAAGCTGTGTGCCTTTTCTTTCTAGCTGCATTCTAATTTTCATTCTTCGCTTGCCATGCTGCTGAATGGGTGGGTCTGCTGGTTCCTGAATTACTGTTTTTGTAATGTGCACAGTCAGAACATATGTATATCACGAGTACGAGGCAACATATTTAAAAGCACAATGTGAAAAGAGCTTGTGGATACATTTTTGAAGGTTGGCAGCTCAGTTCGCTGATATGTTTAGGTGCTTTTTATATTGTCAAGGCCCAGTAGGTATTAAAGGAGTAGAGACAACAAAATTTTAGTTGTTTCTTTCGGTTAGAATGATGCGCAGTACTTTAGAAAGACTAGACAGCTGCATGGATTGCGACAAGAGGCAATATATTTATAATTGCATTTTTTCTCTCGCACTGCTTTAGCTTAAACAACCGAACGACGACTGTGATGTCAGGGATGTGTTCAGGTCATGTGAGGCATACAAAGACAGCAGTATTGTTGCAGCTTTGTTCATTGTTATTTGCATCAACTCGTACACAAACCTGTCTAAGAGTTGGAGTCACATAAAGTGAACAGGCAGCGATTATATCTCTTTTTGCATGCCTCATGTGACCTGAACATGTATCTGACTTCAGAGCAGTCATTCGGCTGTTAAAAACCGAAACCAGATGACACGAGAAAAAAAATTCAATTGTAAATTATTTAGCTGACAAAGTTAAAATCCACATGGTGGCTTGTGTACAGCATTGCCTAGTGCATCAGTGTAAAGAGAAATGCGCATCCAAAAATTTGGTTTCTCTACTCCATTAAAGATGTAGCCCATGACATGCTTGTGGCAGACCTTTGAGTTCATCATTCTTTTATGAGAGTTGTGAAACTGGCTCACTAGAGTGTAGCATATCAGGAGTCAGAGTGTTACTGGAGTAACTGACCTCATGGTGATTAAAATAGAAGAAAACTAGTTGAGTCCACAAAGAATGAGGTGCTCCTTTCAGAAGCAGAGCTGCTGTGAAGAATGTTCTATGAAAAGACAACCATCAGCTCTTTGCTACATTTCAGTTTATTATTTTCTTGAAGACCTAGTAACGGGTATTACAGAAATGATAAGAGGTACGTTACAGAAATAATTGGTACCTGCATATTAGCATGACAAGGGGTGACTAATAAAATTTTTGTAGGGGTCTATAGAATTTTGCCTCCATCGAAATGCGACTGCCACAGCCTGGATCGAACCCAGGTCTTTCGGGTCAACAGCCAAGCACCATAACCTCTGAGGCACCGCGGCGGCCAGTGATTTTCTATTACTGGCCCTCGGTACGGTGGGTTCACGGTTTTGCGGTAGAAATGTTATTGGTGTATGCCTGTTGTGCATATATTGGCTGAATATTTTTGTTCAAAGTAGTGCAAAATTTGTGAGTTCTTTTTTCTCTTAGAATCCACAATTCATACTGTGGCAGCTGTTACACTTGTATGACACCTTGATAAAACTAGCCGAAAATTATAAGCTTAAGTGTGTAGCAAACCAAGAAGGGCATGGGACAATTATAGTAATTTAGATGGAGTGGGGAAGTTGTCTATTGTTAATTTTTAGATTGCAGATTTAGTAAAAGTAGACGATACCTAGGCAACATGTAAGACATAAAGCAGAGACCTGGACTTTTGGTTGCTTATAATGTGGTCAGCCGTTGCCCCTCTGCAATGGCTGAGTGGTTAGGGTGCCCGTTGCTGTTCCCAAGGACGGGTTCGATCCCAGTTGCGCCAGCTGCCTATCAGTGGAGGCGAAATGCTAGGCGCCTGTGTACTGAGTGACATCAGTGCTCGATAAAGAGCCCCATGTGGTCAAAATTAATCCGTAGCGCTGCACTATGGCGTTCCTCATAACCCATGTTGCCTTCGGACGTTAAACCCCATATTCTATACCATACCATAACTTTGACGTGTTCTGTGTGCTTGACCATTTAAGCTGCAGTAATTGCTGAGCACTTGTTGAGTTTTCATGAGTATTTTTATGTGTAAATGCACAATGTGTGACGGGGTGCATATCGACAATTACGTATGCATGGCACTCATGCTAAGACTGGCGTGCATGTGAATATTCGTGTCCATCGTGCAAATAAACGGAAGTTGCATAAATAGTGAACTAAATGTAGTGTCAAAATGTCTGTGAAAAAAAGATTGTCATGTTTGCATGTGCTGTTGAGTCATTTTGATTGTAATGGCAAGCGTGGTTACGTTCAAGATTGCAGCAATATCTCGGCACATTATGATTTTGAATGGTAAAATTTTGTCTGTCTTGCATCCGTTGCAGTTTCAAGTAAGGTGGACGCACACAGTTTCAACATTGCTGCCAACATGATTTGTGTGAATGGCTTTATTGTACACTGTTGGGAGTAAGGCTTCTAGTCTATCCGAAGTGCTCTGATGAAAAATACCATTTATAATGGTACTTGTGGTTCTTTCATGTCATTAAAACTAAACTCAAATAATAAATAATGTGAGTTTGAGCTGCATAAGTGAAAGTTATGTGACCGCTTTGTTCATGACAGTACATTTGGTTCGGTTCAATCCGCTACAATGATAGAAGACCGTTCTGCTTTGAAACAGCAAATTGACATGCATTCAAGCTTGGGATGAGCAGCAAGAGAGAAAGCGTACATATTATTGACGATGCAATGTTGACCCTTAAGTGCCCCTGTTACGTTTTCAGTTTTGTTGCCTTAATTTTCTTATGGTCGCACTGGGCGACCCGATTTAAAAAACTGCCAAAAAATAGTCGCACGTCCTAGCTTTAGTCAAAACCAAGGAAAAGAAAACATGCATATTTATATTTTTGTTTTATTTGTATGAATCAATTTTATTGGCGTTTCCTTTGAATGAGTGTGTTGATTTTCGTCAACTGCATAAATGACTTTCTTATTTATGTTGCAATTTTTAACGTTTAATGCTTTTTTTTTTCTAGTTTATTGCTGGTGTCGGCTATTTGTATTTAATTTTCTTTGAGGGAGCGCGCGATGATGATGATGCTAGCGCTCTTACAGCGCCCCCTACAGTCAGTTAGCAAAGAAGAAAAAAAACAACATGGCGGTTGTTTACGTACGTTTGAATCGCGGTCGGCGGCTGTTGCGAGTGAAGTATTCGTCGGTGTCTCGTCTTTGTGGCGTGTGTAGTTCTTTAAATTTGCCCCTTTTTTGTTTGTGACCAGTAGACCGCCTATGGAATGCGTGTTTACCGCCCATGCGTCCCTAAAGGTGAGTGAGCAGGACGCAAGCCCGCGCCGTCCAGTACTGGCGTCCCTGATCTGGGTGTTTCCAGCTCATTCTGGAAAATATCTGTGCATATAACTCTTGTTATAATCATCACGATGCAGTGCGTGGGCTGTGATATGTCGTCGCATTGACTTTCTCATGATGCAAGGGTTGGAGAACATTGCAGCATGTCGTTTCCAGCCCGCCTTCGATCCTTCAAGACACACGCAGATCTGGACACCAAATGGCGACAGTACCAGTTGACGACTGTTGTGGGTGCGAGGTGGCGTAGATCTGCTAGATCACAGAGAGAATCAATTGCCGGCAGAATAATCGCAAGACTAACCCACCTGTGGCTCGCAACCACCTCAGTGGACTGAAATATGCTCGGGACAGAGCGAAGCAATAAAGCTGCAATAAAGCTGCACGGTGCGAACGCTAGATACGTTGCTTACGTCTCATGTTGTACCTATCTGAATTGAGTGTTCTGGAATGCACTGGCAGTGTGTACTTCTGCTCTTGGGACCGAGTCGTCCTTCATGGCGCAGAGAGTGCACTGAACGCATGTGCATACGCTGGGCGGCGCACCTTAAAAATAAAATTGTTTCCATGTTCACTGCATGTTTTCAAAGGCACATGAGTTCTAAGGTAATCCTCCGAGTTCTCGTTCTGCTGGTATAGTCATATTTGGTCTGTGCAATCAATGACTCTGTGCCCACATACTGTCAAAAAGCAAGATTTGTCAGATCTTTGTCAGCCAGAGATGATGTGCTGGCATGCATAAATTGATATATAGCATCGTAATAGTGTGACACTGAACACTTTATTAAGATGTAATAGCAAGTAATTTCGATGTTTGTGTAAGCCAGTGTATTTGCCTTCATTGAAAAAGATATTCAAGAAAGTGTTTTGGTGTTCGTATGAGGCGGGACAGAACTTGTGTACAAAGTATGTGATAGCCAAGTGCTCAGGGCGAAATGTCACCTATCACTGCCTCTCGCCGGGGCAGGTGGCTCTCTGGAATTCTTTACTTCAGCATACTGCAAAACTAAAACATGTGAAGAGCTGCGCTCAAATTTCGCTTTACCGACTGTAGTTATTGGCTGTCTTTTCTTTTTTTTTTGCACGTGGTTTACTGCTGATACAATAACACACATGGCTCAGTCTGTGCATTGTACTGTGTGCTACTTACTGCATGCAATGTGCAATGCTTCAAAAGCAAGGGTTCGGGCAAGTTGTTTGTTCTAGTTAAGGTTGGTCGCCGAACAGAAAGGGACGACACGGGAACCAGACACACAGCACCGACTATCGAGATTTCTGTCAGTGCTGCGTGTCCGGTTCTCATGTTCATGCTGTCTTTATTTCTTTGTAATGTGGCCAACCTTAGCTTCAAAAGCAGTCTTCGCACTATGTATAGGGAGAGTGCACAGAGAGGGCCTGGTAATAAGCGTGTTCATTTTGTGCTCGTGTCTGTGTACAGCACCTGGTGCTAACTGCTCGCTATACTGCACATTTAAATTTAGGTGCCAAATGTACTTCCTTGTGATGCAGTGTGTGCACACCAGGGAATGATCTCGCATTTTGCATGGTGCAGCGAGTACCCTTCTCCTTAACATGTAACAAACTGTAGCTGCCTTTCAAAAATATCATTTTAGTGCATCAGCATCAGAACCCCCTATGTTGGAATAATCCGTCGGTCTGAAGCCTCAGGTGACAGAGTGGAGGGAGTGAAATCCACCTTCACGAAATTGCAGGGAAGAGGGAAGAAGAGAGGGCGGGAGGAGGCGGTTGGCAAGCGGTTGAAAATCTGAGTCGAAGGGTGGAGAGAGTGGATGTGTCACTGATGGATGGGATTTCATCGGGTGAGTGGAGTGGAGGTGTCACGTAGTGATTGATGGTACCCATTCGTACAGTCTTACCCTGTCAGTGGCTGCTCGGTCCGGCAGGAACATAATGCTAACTTTGGCTTATGGGGTTTAACGTCCCAAAGCGACTCAGGCTATGAGGGGCGCCACAGTGGAAGGATCCAGTAATTTCGACCAACAGTGGCCCTTAACGTGCTCCGACATCGCACAGCATCTGGGCCTGTAGTGTGTCACCATCGGAATACAACTGCCGCAGCCGGGATCATACCAGCGTCTAATGGAATTTGTTTAATTTTGTCGTTACACTCACAGTAAGATTAGTCTTTCCCACGTACAAGTTGTATTTAATGTCAGAGTCCAAGGAAGGGCAGCTTTCCAAAGCCACAGCTGGGCTTGTACGGCGTAATTAAGCAGCATTAACATCCTTTAGAATCAATTAACGTGTTTGTACTATGATTACACAATGGACACGGTATTTATCAAGGCAAACAATGGCAGCGTATATATGCCTGCAAATGTTTAAATCAAGAATAGTATCTGCTAGCTTATTAAAAATATATCATTTATAAAAATGACCGTCCAACTTCTCAGAAGTACCAAATCTGTGGAGAAATACAAATTGCAGATTGCCAATATGCCTAGGAAAATACATTTTGGCTGTCAAAAAAGGATTAGGAGCACTTTATTATTAATTACGCGAGGATTGTGGAGAGATGGGTCGGGTCACACCCAATAGTGCAAAACATGAACCCTTAGAAAAAATGCGAAGTTGTGGCGCCTATGCACTCATATGCTGTGCATAATGGGCTGCCTTGCATTACCATAACCTGTCCAGGTAGACTGCCACAAGTCAGAAATCTCCGATATATACAACCGCAGTTTTCAGTTAGGTAGACATTTTATTTGCGACATTCTTAATCTAGCTGGCAGGCTATCACCAGCCCGAGGTGAATGTGACGTGCAGGATGAAATGGGTGCCATATCTGGATACTGGAGTAAATGTGATGTGATGAGCCTTGGGAGCATTCCTCTTCACATGGCGCCAGGCAGTCTTGCGGCCACATAATACGGCTGACAGTGCTTCATTCTGTAACCTGTAATACCGCAGTTACTTGCATCATGGATGCAGTTTCTTGTGGGAAAAAATTAGAATGGTAAGTTTGGTGCATTTATTACATGGTGTAAACCATGGTGTGGTCAGTTGAACTTTCCCCAGATTTTGATGATTGATGTAGGGAAAGCATTTATTATGCAAATGCATCCATTATTTAAGTAAATATGGTGTACAGAAACCTGGAATGGAAACAGAAATCAGCATCTGCAGGATTGAAACAAATTCCTAAGAACTTTGCCACAGCACCATACCCATGACTGCCAAGCCACATTTTAGCCCCTAGCCTTTCACTCTACACTGTCCTTAATCTGTTCATTCCCAATGGGCCAGACATGAGGCCGTATGGCACTCGGGTATCCGTATCTGCCTATATGGACATGCCACGTTGTCTACTACACAGCTTTTTAAACACTTGTAGCAACAGAGTCAGTTTTCTGAGAAGTATGAAACTTTGTTGCAATTAGTTTTATGACACACCCAGCACATTAACAGGCATTCTAGCCAAATTATAATTTCATTGCAGTTGGGTTTTGAAGCATTTTTCATTAATGAGTAAAAAGGAAATGACATTAACTGGGCACTATATGTTTCATCTAAGCTGCCTTCTCGACAAATAGGGGCATTTTAGAATTTCTAGGCAACAAAATTGGCACAGTGTTCCCATCACACAACAGAAGGCTCATTGCTTGGAAGGCTGGTGGAGAGACACTGTGTAAGAGCCAAGCAAGTTCATTTATGAAGTGCTTTATCATGTGAGGGAAGGCTATTCACGGCTGTTTCTACCATGGCAATATAAGTTCGTGTCACAAATTGCACCAGCAATGCTCTGAAAAATGAGTAATACTGTTTTTCTGTTGCAGCAGTATTCTCTTTGCAAAATAAGATGAATAGTAGTTTGCGCTGCAGCTTTCAGTGTGCAAGATGACAGCTACGGCTTAGCCTTTTGTCAAGAATACTTTTTCTCATATGCATTGCAGAACTGTAGAACCACATATTGTCAACTGTCCTGAAAGGCAAGGTGTGTTGCTGGGCGAGTTGGTTGGGGTACATCTTGAGAAAAACAGCGTTTGCAGACAAAGGAAACAAGAAGGACACACAACTGCGCTGTTTTTTTTGTGTGTGTCCTTCTTGTTCTGGTCCTTTGTCTGCAAGCGCTGTTTTTCTCAAGATGTCCTAAAAGGGCGGTGCACTGTGACAGCACGACGCAACAAAGAGGAATGCAGCATGGAGCGACACTTCATACTAATTTTATTGAAGAGCGCATGCCTCTCTGAGTGCATCACATGCAGGCAAAATGAAATCAAGCAGGGATGACGAAGAAATAAAATTATAGTGAATGCAAGGCAGGTATGAACAAGAAAATGAGTGCACTAATTTCCCAAAGATGAAAAATGTTTGCCAATTGTCAGAAGTTCTCTGTTGAGCAGTGCCAGAGAGGGCGTACTCACACAAGCAGATTCTGAGTAGGGAATGAGGGGCCTGAAATATCTCAATTTCTTAATTGTCGGGTTTAACATTCGGGAGCGACACATGGGCTATGAGGGATACCATAATGGAGGTCTCTGGATTAATTTACACCACCTGGGGCCCTTTAATGCACGCTGACTTTGCACAGCACATGGCCATCTTTGTATTTTGCCTCCACTGAAATGTGGCCGCCATGGCTGGATCAAACCCACAGCCTTCGGGTAAGCAGTCTAGGAATGCCAGAGCCACTGAGGCGCCGTGGCGGGATGAGTTCTCCATTCCTAGGAGGAAAGTTTCGGGAAAAAGAAATGACTAGAAAAGAAATACCAGAGGCCTGTAGTGCACCCTCAATGGTGCTGCTTGATATGGGATATGATGGCGCACCTTTCTCATGACCATGTGGGCTTCAAGAAAATTAGCAAATGGCACTCCTCTTCCCTGCTGTGTCTTGAGCTTGCTATGCTAAAGCACTTTGTCAGAATAGCCTGCCAACTAGCTCATAACATAATCCTAATCCCTCACCTGAAATCTGCCATCTTCAGCTGGCAGGGCCTACAAACGCCAGCACAGTCAGATGCTACTTTCTGGCTGCTGTGCATCTGGCACGAGTGTAACTCCATTATAGCAACAGCATGCATGTGCTTGCACATGTGCACATGCGTTGCATGGTCAACACGTACATGTGTACATGTTGTGGCAAGCCTCGCACTGCTCACTATGAAGCTCGCAGCCACTGCACGATTTGCTAGTTCTTTCCACTGTGTGCTTGAAGTTCACCAAACTTTGTGACTTTACATGCCACTGGCCATCTCCCACTCTCTCAGTACTGGACTTAGAAAGCTCAATCCCCACTTTACGCTTCCTAAATAGGGCAGATTTGCGGTGGTCTGCTCCTCCTTTGACACCTGTTGTAAAGTTTTTCGGATGTGAAATTGAAGAGTACTTTGATTAATGTATTCAATCACCCATTTACCTAGCCACCAAAGTGAGAGTACTTCAGTGCCTTGTGCATTGACTCCAAGTGATTATTTTTTGTTAATCCAATGTACTGCCTATAGCAGTAAGCCCACTGACATGCCCTCATTGCGTATGTTTTCTCAAAATTTCTGACGAAGCCAAAGGCAATTAAGCTGATGCTCTTTGGAGTG